>NC_057813.1:203159269-203508775 GCF_018294505.1 Triticum aestivum | reverse complement strand
AAGAGACTCAGGCTCCGGGAAGAAGAGGGTGGGAGGGCGGGAAAACAAAGGCAACTTGGAAGGGGAAACGACGTATATCTTGAAGAGAAAACACCGGTTGAAAGAACGCAAAGGCTTCACACGAGTAGGATGGATACTCGATTATGGACTCCGGCTCTGAGAAGGAAAAGGGGTGGGTGGGTGGGAAAAGAAAACAACTGAGGATTGAACTCAAAGATGAAGAGGCTCGAGTCAACTTGACGAGAAAAGCACCGGATGCAAAGAGCTGGGGAACAACGATCGAAAAACCAACTACGTGATCCTAAAGAAAATTTTGAAGGGGAAGAGGAGTAATTCAAAACACCTACGTCAAGATTCCTGACCAGAGCGACGAAGGGGCTGAGGAGTAAAAAGAATTCCTACTCTCCGATGTAACTAGACTCTGAAAATAGTTTTCTTCTAAACTCAACAACGGCCAAACTACACGATAAATCAAATGGGCTCCTAAGGTCGGTCGAGGCTCTGATACCAACTTGACACGCCCAATATGTGATATTATCCTAAAGAGACTCGAAGGTCCCACCAAGGATAGAACCGCATATTGAAACGCTTTTGCAAGGTGGATATCATTACATCAACATTACATAATAGATGGGGATACATACAAGAGGCATACAATGCCACACGAATACAACATCATCATACATAAGAGCACCATCCGACTACGGATGAAACACAAACATAAACTCAAACGACATCCACCCTGCTAGCCCAGGCTGCCGACCTAGAACCTATACCCTGATTGAAGAAGAAGCAGAAGAAGCACTCCAAACAAGTAACATCGCTCTCGCGTCAAGATCATCGCATAACCTGTACCTGCAACTGTTGTTGTAGTAATCTGTGAGCCACGAGGACTCAGCAATCCCATTACCATGGGTATCAAGACTAGCAAAGCTTAATGGGAAAGGAAGGGGTAAAGTGGTGAGGTTGCAGCAGCGACTAAGCAAGTATGGTGGCTAACATACGCAAATAAGAGCTAGAAGAGAGCAAGCGGAACGGTCATGAAGCTAGCAATGATCAAGAAGTGATCCTGAACTCCTACTTACGTCAAACATAACCCAAAACCGTGTTCACTTCCCGGACTCCACCGAAAAGAGACCATCACGGCTACACACATGGTTGATGCGTTTTAATTCGTATCTGGTGTCAAGTTATCTACAACCGGACATTAACAAATTCCCATCTGCCTATAACCGCAGGCACAGCTTTCGAAAGATTATACCCTGCAGGGGTGTCCCAACTTAGCCCATGATAAGCTCTCGCGATCAACGAAGGATATACCTTCTCCTAGGAAGACCCGATCAGACTCGGAATCCCGGTTTACAAGACATTTCCACAATGGTAAAACAAGACCAGCAAAGCCTCCCGCTGTGCCGACAAATCCCGATAGGAGCTGCACATATCTCGTTCTCAGGGCACACCGGATGAGCCAGACGTCGGGTTGGCATAGACCCTGATTGCCCAGGGGGCGCCGGACATCGCTCGGTTTGGACCAACACTTAAACAAGCATTGGCCCGGGGGGGCTAAAATAAAGATGACCCTCGAGAGGGCGACTCCCAAGGGAAAAGTAGGTGGTGGTGAGGCAAATGGTAAAACCAATGTTGGGCCTTGCTGGAGGAGTTCTATTCAAAGCGAACTGTCAAGGGGGTCCCATAAATCACCCAACCGCGTAAGGAACGCAAAATCTGGGAACATAACACCGGTATGACGGAAACTAGGGCGGCAAGAGTGGAACAAAACACCAGGCATAAGGCCGAGTCTTCCACCCTTTACCAAGTATATAGATGCATTAATAATATAAGAGATATTGTGATATCCCAACATAATCCTGTCCACCATGGAGCAAACTTCAACTTCACCTGCAACTAGCAACGCTATAAGAGGGCAGAGCAAAGCGGTAACATAGCCAGTCAATGGTTTGCTAGGAAGGGTGTCAAAGGTTAGAGGTTCATGGCAATTTGGAAGGTTTGATGAGCAAAAGATAGGTAACGCAGCATAGCGATAGAACGAAGCAACTAGCATAGCAAAGATAGTAGTGAGATCCAGGGTAGCGGTCATCTTGCCTGAAATCCCGCAAGGAAGAAGAATGGGTCCATGAAGAAGATGAACGGATGAAGCCGAACCAAGCATAGACGAACGAATCCTCACGATCGCAACGAAACAGGAACTATCGAAAAGACGCACACAACATAGTAAACACACCACACATAGACAAGACATGATGCACAACAAGCATGATGCATGACAAAGCTACATGAAGCTACTCATGGCAAGAGATGGTGCAAACAAGAGCAACACATCAAGGCAAGTTTAAATGAGGCCGGGAACAACATATAACAATTCCGGTAAGTCCTCATATGCAAATTTCGAAATTGGTCCATATCTGAATAAACCTTATGTTCAAGTTGTTAAACAGCAAGTTAAGATGCACAAAGATGATCTAAACGAGATTCTAGTCAAGTTACATATAAAGTTCATTTAGTTCGGAGCTACGGCCTAGAAGATATGAGCAAAACAAGTTAAACATGGCATAGATGCAAAATGCATACAAACATCAAGCAAACACCTCAAAACAAGGGTGCAACATGATAATATGAAACTACATTCAATTCTAAGCAAGTTTCATATAGAGCACACTCAAAACGGAGCAACGGTTCAACACACACACATGAAACAAGTTTAAAGGACAAGTTATCCAAAACAGCAACTAGGCATCTTGCAAGCATCAAAACAACATGCTACAGCACCACAACATAATAACAAAAGGCATGGGCATAATGTACAGGTAAAGCATAACAAAACATGAACACTGAGCTATCTCCAGAAATCACTAGAACATGCTCAAACACACATAGCAAGATTGCAAACAATAACAATTCAGACTTTGTAGAAAATAACATCAGGTTGCAATGTTTAGAGCTATCAAACAACATGTTACAGGAACTTATCATGGCAAACAAAGGCATGTCATGATACTACTAAATGCATAAAACAAGAGTCCCTTACTGACCATGAGCCAAAAAGGATCAGAAAATATGATGGCACCCATGTAAACATAGCAAGTTATATTACAGATTCATACATGGCAGGAACAGAATTATGAAGGCATGTTGATGAGCTTGTGCAACTCACTGCAGAGCAATACATGGCATGGCAAGGCAACCAACAGTAAGAAGACATATTTGTGAAGCTAAGCATGGCAAGAGCAAGTCCATAGGGTGCATGGAACACTAGCAAAACACATGGCAACAATTGAACTTAATGTTAACACGCTGACAGCAACATTATTTAGCAACTTTGGAGCAAGATTACAACAAGTTAAAGTAAGCTCTAAATGCTACCAGGGGCATGGATGGATATAGCATGACATGTAGAACAAAACATATTTAGTGAACATCTCCAGATTATGCATAGAATGATTTGTAGCAGCAGGTTTACATAGCATCACGAAATAACAGATTCAGCCTAGCAAAACAGTAACAGCAAGTACACTACTTAACAAGCTCGATTCACTCACCACAAGTCATTGCATGACAAGATAAGCATAGCATCATCAATAAGACATGTTTATGAAACAAACCAAGGCAAGAACAAGTTCATAGCATGCAAGGATCAACTATAGCAACCTTGGCAAAATTGAATAACATGTAAACAATCTGGCAGGAAACATTTTGAAGCAAAAGTATTGCACGAAAATGACATGCTAGAGTACTCCATAATTGCAAGCAGGGGCATGAATGGATAGAGAACAATGTTCAAAACATCCTTACTGAAGTAACTCAAAATATGCATGGATCTCTCTGTAGCATCAAGTTTACATGGCATCAAAATAACAGCAGAACAGGGACTAAAATCAGCAACATCACGATGCCCAGTTTGCATGCTTGTGCTAGTCACCACATTGATCACAAAAATACATGGTAAGCACCCCTGTAAAGATGGCATGGCATAGTTCAAAACACACGTAGACATCAACCTCATAGGATGCACACATCAATCATGGCAAAAATGACAAATGAGCATGTTATAACAGTTTCAGCAGATTAACATCATGAAGCACTCTTGCAACGATGATTCAGGCATCAAGATGACCTCAAATGAACATGATGCAATGGAATGAAATGAAGAACTCGTTGAGACGAACAATTTGACATATCACACGCACGAAACGGAGCAATATGCATGGAGATAAGATGCGATGAATAGGGCATGAAAATGTTACAGATCTGGGGACTTAGCCAAATTGACCCCATTCGAGATGAGCGTAAAATAGCTATAGTGCGCGCGGGCAGAGACTAGGGTGAGGTTGCTCACCAGAGGGCCCGGGGGCCGGTCAGGTTGGGCTGGGCCTTGGAGGGGAGGTCGGCTGGGCCGGTCGCGGGGCCCACGTGACCCAGGCGAGAGGAGCTCGTCCTCCTCCCGTGCTCCTCACGGGAAGGAGGCCATGGCGGTGGCGACGAAGACAGGGAGTGCCGGCGAGGTTAGAGGCAAGGCATGGAGGGGCCCTGGTGGATCCGGGCAGATCCGGCGAGGCCGGATCCATTCTGGGCGGCGACGGCGGCGCTCGTTGAGCTAGGGGCGGCGCCATGGCGGGGTTCCTGCGAGGAGAGAGAGCTCTGAGAGAGAGAGAGAGAAGCGAGAGGGAGAGGGGAGACGGGGAGGCGCTACCTGGCGGAGGCGGCGTCCACGATCTCCGGCGGGGACTGACTCCGGTGACCCGCCGGAGCAGGGAACGACGACGGGAGGCGAAGTTGGGGCATGGCGGCGGCGGGGCTGACGGGAGAAGGGCTCGGGGAGCCGGGCAGCGCTCGTTCGGGCGGATCCGGGCCCGTCGCGGCCCAGAGCGGGCCGGGGATGGGCTCCGCGGGCCTGTGCGGTGTCTGCATGCTGGGGAGGCGACGTGGAGGCGGGGGAGGGGACGTGGCGGCGCCCGGTTGGCCGGGGCGACGCCTCAGGTGGCGGCGCAGCCAATGGCTACGTGCCAAGTGGCGCCCGTGAGGTGGAGAGCGGCAGTGCAGGCGAGGAGGGGGCGACAAGTGGCGGCGGGGAAGAGGGCCGGCGTGGAATTTGAGGAAGATGCGGCGGCTGAGAGGTGGGAGGAGGGGTAGGGTAGGTTTAGGGGCTAGGGATGCCCAAAATGAGTTATGTGGGTGTTTATATAGAGAAATGGCTAGGGTTAGGGGGTATTTAGGAGCGATTCGAAGCGTACGATCGCGATCATGCGGCTCCGGGCAAAGGGGGGACTAGGTGGGCTGCAGGAGGGCTGTGTAGATGAGTTGGCCTGAGAGGAGAGAAGAGAATAGCAGCCCGGCAATGGTTTCGGAGACCGAAACCGTCCGACGTTTGACCGACAATGATGCCGCTATAAGTTTAACGGTTGGGCTATCAAATGGACTCCGAATGCAATGAAACTTGGCAGGCGTCTGTCTACACTATAATAAGACCGCACGACAAGTTGCAACCCATTCCGAGAACATTTTTATGCCACTTATAAAATAATATTTCGGAGGTGCCGCGGGCGCGTGCGAGTGTGGTCTGGACTCCGAACGGACAACGGAGAGAACCAGGGGAACCCGAACGGATGCGAGTTTTGAAAAACATGCGGATGAAATGAAGATGATGACATGGCAAAATGCAACACGCAAGCAAATGACATGGCAACGGAGGCGAATAACTGGAAGACACCTGGCGCATCGGATCCGGGGCGTTACACAGTGACCAGTAGTCGAGCCAGGATGTCGAAGAAGCTGGTCAGCAGGGCTTTGGCAGGCCACAACTTTATATAGAGCTCTTGGAGCACCCGCCTCACCACACGGAATAGCTCTGTGAGCTGCTTCATTCGATGATTCAGCAGCTGTCACGATGGCGACTCCTAGAACTACTACCGGAATGCCCTCTCCTCCTCCTGGCCTTCCTGTTGGTCAAAGTGCAGGGTTGCATCCGGCACGCTCTTTGGGAGATCGACGAAGACCTCTACGGAACACCACAGCTGGGTGAGCTCGACACACCTTTGCTGCAAACACGCATTGAAGTAGATATGGCTTACCCGCGGGTATTTGCTCCACTTGCTGCAGCACCTCGCGGTCGGCCCGGGCAGTGGTCTGGAGCTTGGAGTGTGCAAGTTGGAGCTTCTTGAGCTCTTCTTTCGCCTGCTTCTCCTCCACCTGAAGTTTATCGCATGCTTTGAACACACCCTTCAGGTCTCCTTGATTTCCAGGACACGCGCCTGGTTCTTCTCCCTAGTGACCTTCTCGAGAGCACGAGCCTTCTCCACCTTCACGGCCGTAGCCCTTGCCGCTCCACCTCCTGTCAAGACTTCTTGAGCTCGGCCTTGAGCCCCTCAAGCTTGGCCATGGCCGCTGCCATTCAGATAGTTCGGCATTAGCTCCTAGTTCAAAGACAACACACAGCACGCTTTTCGTTTTCGAAGTAACATTCAAGGGTGTGAAATACTGGCCGCTTACCTTGGGACCGCTCCGTTGGTTCATCAGGTTAATGTCCTTCTCGGACCTCTCGAGCTTTTGGTTTACATCCACAATCGCCTCAAAGACGGAGGTCGGAGCTGAGGTAGAAACCTGCAAACAAGGATTTTTTTTACATAAGCCCAACAACCAATTCACTGAAACTACGGACAATCACCTCATAACATTGGGAAGCATCGTCCAACTTCTATATGATCCCAACACCGGTTTCTTGAAACCAGCCTTAGGCTAAGGGGCAACTCACTGACCATGTCGTTTAGGAGGCGATGAGAGTATGTCCTCAGACAAATACATCAATTTACAAACTCAAACAAATAAACTATTTTGGCATAAGGGCTGGAGAGTACCTCGAATCCCGTAATGAGGCCCTTGAAGGCTTCTCGCATTTCGGTCTCCGTAGACCGAAAGCCCTGGAGCACTGCGCTCACCAAGGCACAGTGCTCTTCGAGGGAGGAGCCCATCAGGGCTGCCTCCGTCTCGTCAGTCCACCCCACACTAGCCCGCCTTTGACGGGGAGGTGGGGGTGGCAAGACCTCAGACCCGAGCACCTGGGTGTTGGGCATGGGGGTCTCTAGCTGCGGCGATGGAGCCGGAGTGGACTGCGGCTGGGTGATAACCCACAAATATAAGGGATCGCAACAGTTTTTGAGGGTAGAGTATTCAACCCAAATTTATTGATTCGACACAAGGGGAGCCAAAGAATATTCTCAAGTATTAGCAGCTAAGTTGTCAATTCAACCACACCTGAAAGACTTAATATCTGCAGCACAATATTTAGTAGCAAAGTAGTATGGAAGTAACGGTAACAGTGGCAAAAGTAACAGTAGCAGTTTTGTAGTAATCATAACAGTGGCAACGGAAAAGTAATGAAGCAAAGATCAATATGTGAAAAGCTCGTAGGAAATGGATCAATGATGGATAATTATGTTGGATGACACAGAACTAGCTCCAATTCATCAATATAATGTAGGCATGTATTCAGAATGTAGTCATACGTGCTTATGGAAAAGAACTTGCATGACATCTTTTGTCCTACCCTCCCATGGCAGTGGGGTCCTATTGGAAACTAAGGGATATTAAGGCCTCCTTTTAATAGTACCGGACCAAAGCATTAACACTTAGTGAATACATGAACTCCTCAAACTACGATCATCCCCGGGAGTGGTCCAGACTATCACTCCGGGCTTGCCGGATCATAACACGTAGTAGGTGACTATAACTTGCAAGATAGGATAAAGAATACAAATATATTCATGAAAACATAATACATTCAGAACTTAAATCATGGCACTCGGGCCCTAGTGACAAGCATTAAGCATAGCAAAGTCATAGCAACATCAATCTTAGAACATAGTGGATACTAGGTATCAAACCCTAACAAAACTAACTCGATTACACGGTAAATCTCATCCAACTCATCACCGTCCAGCAAGCCTACGATGGAATTACTCACGCACGGCGGTGAGCATCATGAAATTGGTGGTGGAGGATGGTTGATGATGATGATGGCGGTGGATTCCCCTCTCCGGAGCCCCGAACAGACTCCAGATCTTCCCTCCCGAGGAAGAACAGGGCTTGGCGGCGGTTCCGTATCGTAAAACGCGATGAATCCTTCTCTCTGTTTTTTTCTCCCCGAAAGTGAATATATGGATTTGGAGTTGAGGTCGGTGGAGGTCCAGGGGAGCCACAAGGTTGGGTCGCGCGCCCCCACCCTTGTTGCCAGGGTGTGGGCCCCCTTCACTTGATTCTTTCACCTCTATTTTTTGTTAATTCCAAAACTTATCTCTGTGAAGTTTCAGGTCATTCCGAGAAATTTTTATTCTGCACAAAAATAACACCATGGCAATTCTGCAGAAAACAACTTCAGTTCGGGTTAGTTCCATTCAAATCATGCAAGTTGGAGTCCAAAACAAGCGCAAAATAATTTGGAAAAGTAGATACGATGGAGACGTATCAACTCCCCCAAGCTTAACCCATTGCTTGTCCTCAAGCAATTCAGTTGACAAACTGAAAGTGATAAAGAAAAACTTTTACAAACTCTGTTTGATCTTGTCGTTGCAAATATGTAAAGCCAGCATTCAAGTTTTCAGCAAAGATTATGAACTAACCATATTCACAATATCTTTTAGGTCTCACATTTACTCATATCAATGGCATAATTAACTAGCGAGCAATAATAATAAATCTTGGATGACAACACTTTCTCAAAACAATCATGATATGACATAACAAGATGGTATCCCGCTAGCCCTTTCTGAGACCACAAAACATAAATGCAGAGCACCCCTGAAGATGGACTGGCTAGACATTGTAATTCATGGTAAAAGAGATCCAGTCACAGTCATACTAAATATAAATTAATAACAATGCATACAAATGACAGGGGTGCTCTCTAACGGGTGCTTTTTATAAGAGGATGATGACTCAACAATAAAAGTAAATAGATAGGCCCTTCACAGAAGGAAGCAGGGATTTACAGAGGTGCCAGAGCTCAAGTTTTGAAAGCAGAGATAAATAATATTTTGAGCGGCATGCTTTCATTGTCAACATAACAACTAAGAGATCTCGGTATCTTCCATGCTACATACACTATAGGCGGTTCCCAAATAGAATGGTAAAGTTTATACTCCCCCAACACCAACAAGCACACTCCATGGCTGGTCCAAAACAACGGGTACCATCCAACTAACAACAGTCCCGGGGGAGTTTTATTTGCAATTATTTTGATTTGATTTGCTTTGAGCATGGGGTTGGGCATCCCGATTACCAGCCATTTTCTTGTGAATGATGAGAGGAGTCCACTCATCGTGAGAATAACCCCACCTAGCATGGAAGATATTTACAGCCCTAGTGGATACATGAGCGATTCGAGCATACAAAATAGATTATCATTTGAAGGTTTAGGGTTTGGCACTTGCAAATTTACTTGGAACGGCAGGTAAATACCGCATATAGCAAGGTATGGTGGACTCATATGGAACAACTTTGGGTTTATGGAAGTGGATGCACAAGAAGTATTCCCACTTATTACAAGTGAAGGCTAGAAAGAGATTGGGAAGCGACCAACTAGAGAGCAACAACAGTCATAAACATGCATTGAGATTAACCAACATTGAGTGCAAGCATGAGTAGGATATAAATCACCATGAACATAAATATCGTAGAGGCTATGTTGATTTTGTTTCAACTACATGCGTGAACATGTGCCAAGTCAAGCCACTCGAATCATTCAAAGGAGGATACCATCCTATCATACTACATCACAACCATTTTAATTTTCGTGTTGGCACGCAAGGTAAACCATTATAAGCTCCTAGCTAATTAAGCATGGCATGGGTAACTATGATCTCTAATTGTCATTGCAAACATGTTTCATTCATAATATGCTAAATCAGGAACAATGAACTAATCGTATTTACAAAAACAAGATAGGTCGAGTTCATACCAGCTTCTCCTCATCTCAATCATTTCATCATATATCGTCATTATTGCCTTTCACTTGCACGACCGAACGGCGTGGATAATAATAATAGTGCACGTGCATTGGACTGAGCCGGAATCTGCAAACATTAATTCAAAGGAGAAGACAAGGTAATACGGGCTCTTTGTTAGATCAACAATAATGCATATGAGAGCCACTCAACATTTTCATCGTGGTCTTCTCCTCTCGACCCCCAAAGAAAAGAAAAGAAATTCAAAGAAACACACTGAAATATTTTTGGAGTTTTTGTTTTTCTGAAGAAAGAGTAACAAGAACGAGAAAAACTATTTACATGAGAAAGCTCCAAACAAACAAAAGAAGAATGAGAAATCTTTTTCGGTTTTCTATTAATATTACTACTAAGCATGCATAGAAAATAAACTAACTACAACTAACTTTTTTTTATTTTCTTAAGGTTTTTCAAACACACAAGAAGAAAGCGAGAAGAATAAATAAACTAACATGGATAATACAATGAAAAAGTATGAACACCGACAACTAGAATGAGTGTGTGAACATGAATGTAATGTCGTTGAGAAATACGTACTCCCCCAAGCTTAGGCTTTTGGCCTAAGTTGGTCTAAGCCCATGGCTGCCCTGGTGGATATCCAAAGTTGTAGTCGGGGTTGTACTGAGACGCGTCAGCCACTGCCTGAAGTGCTGCAGCATGGAGGCGAGCGGCCTCCGCTGTTCTCTCATACTCATTTGCTTCCTCTCTAGTTATAAAATATCGCCCATTTGCCTGAAAGTTAAAGAAAGTTGGAGCAGGAAGAGTAACAAGGATGGCGCGCCGTCTATCAAAGATTAGTCGGTACTGGAGGATCTGTTCATTCCTCTTAAGAAATTGGTAGCGTACCAAAGCCTCATAATCTAAAAAAGCAGGTGGCAACTCCATATCATACCCTCTAATAGGTACACCCAAATAGTTAGCTAAACGAGTTGCATAAATCCCACCAAATAAATCTCCATCTTTAGCATTATGGTGTAACCTCCTAGCAACAATAGCCCCTAAATTATATCGTTTATCATCCAACACCGCACACTTAAGGACACTAAGATCTGAAGCACAAAGGTGGCTATGATCATGTTTACCATTAATGCATCTGCCTATGAAGAGAGCAAAATAATGTATGGCAGGAAAATAAATGCTCCCAATGGAGGCATGTGTGATATTTCTGGTTTCTCCAACAGTGACGCTAGCAAGGAAATCATTATATTCAGATTTATGAGGCTCACTAAGACTGCCCCATTGTGGAATTTTACATGCATCACAAAAGTCTTCTAGTTCCATGGTATAAGATTCGTCATAAAGATCAAACAGGACAGTATGAGTGTTACGCTTAGATGAAAACTCAAACCTCCGCACGAAGGAATCGGTGAGATAATGATACTGTAAACATTTGTCTGATAAAAAATCCTCAAGGTCCGCATTTTGTACATAATCATAGAATTCATCCTTGAAACCTGCACATTTCATAAATTCATCCGACGGCCATTCACATGGCTTCACTTGAGCTTCCCTTGGTGGTTCAGGGTCCAGTTCGTGTATCGAACGCCTTGGTGCTTGTTTTCTTGAAGAACCACCTTGGTACATTCTCCTAGAAATTTTTCTTTCTCTGAAAATTTCTAAAAAATTTAGTAACTCAAAATAAAAATGAGCCAAACTCAATAGAATTGATAGCAACTACTCCTACAAGTGCCTAGAGGCTATATCATGCATCAAAACTACTTAGGACCATATAAATTTGACATGCAAGCTCAAGAATAAGGTCACCAGAGCAGCAAAAATTTGCAATGTATAAAGCACTAGAACAAAAACTAATTGGACAGTTGGTGGAGTCACATACCGAAGAACAATTGCCCAAAGCAGTTTTGTGAATGGAGCTTTGAGCAAGGAGATTGAAAATGGCAGCGAGATGAGCAAGAACACGAGTTTGAGCTATGGAGTGATTTTTTATGGAGGAAGAAGGAGTGGATGGGTGCTGGAATAAGTGGAGGGGGCCACGTGGAGCCCATAGGGTTAGGGGGCGCGCCCTCCACCCTTGTGGCCAGCTCATGAGGGCCCCTGGTGTGTTCTTTGCACCAGAAATTCTAAAATATTCTATAAAAAATCATATCCAATTTTCAGGGCATTTGGGGAACTTTTATTTTCGGGACATTTTTTTTATTATTGCAAGGATAATTCAGAAAATAGACAGAAAAAACTAATTTTCCTTTATTTATTCTAAATAACAGAAAGTAAAAGATGGGTACAGGGAGTTGTGCCTTCTAAATTCATCCATCTCATGCTCATCAAAAGGAATCCATTAACAAGGTTGATCAAGTCTTATTAACAAACTTCTTCCTAATGACATGAAACCGGAGAATTTTCGAATAACACTAGGTTACCTCAACGGGATATGCATGTCCCCAACAATAATAATATCATATTTCTTCTTGGCAATAGGAAGAGGGAATTCAAAACATCCAATAGTAATAGTTGGAATTTTTCCAATAGAATTAATACTATGAACTTGAGGTTGTTTCTTCGGAAAGTGTATTGTATGCTCATTACCATTAACATGAAAAGTGACATTGCCTTTGTTGCAAACAATAACAACCCCTAAAGTATTCAAAAAGGGTCTACCAAGGATAATTGACATATTGTCATCCTCGGGAATATCAAGAATAACAAAATCTATTAAGATAGTAACGTTTGCAACCACAACAGGCACATCCTCACAAATACCGATGGGTATACCAGTTGATTTATCAGTCATTTGTAAAGAAATTTCAGTAGGTGTCAACTTAATCAATTCAAGTCTATGATACAAACATAAAGGCATAACACTAACACTGGCTCCAAGATCACATAAATCAGTTTTAACATAGTTTCTTTTAATGGAGCGTGGTATAGTTGGTACTCCTGGATCTCCAAGTTTCTTTGGTATTCCTCCCTTAAAAGTATAATTAGCAAGCATGGTGGAAATTTCAGCTTCCAATATCTTTCTTTTGTTAGTAACAATTTCTTTCATACACTTAGCATAAGGAGGCATTTTAAGCATATCAGTCAAACACATACGCAAAAAGATAGGTCTAATCATTTCAGCAAAGCGCTCAAAATCCTCATCATCCTTTTCCTTGGATGGATTAGGAGGAAAGGGCATGGGTTTCTGAACCCATGGTTCTCTTTCTTTACCATGTTTCCTAGCAACGAAGTCTCTCTTATCATGACGTTGATTCTTTCATTGTGGGTTATCAAGATCAATAGGAGGTTCAATCTCTACATCATTATCATTACTAGGTTGAGCATCAATATGAAAATCATTATTAATGTTATCACTAGGTTCATGTTCATCACGAAATTGTGTCTCAACATCAGAAATAGAAATATCATTGGGATTCTCAGGTGTATCTATAACAGGTTCACTAGCATGCAAAGTCCTATGAATTTTGTTTTTCTTTTTATTACGAGGACTAGGTGCATTAGTATTAGTTCTCTGAGAATCTTGCTCAACTCTCTTAGGATGACCCTCAGGATACAAAGGTTCCTGGGTCATTTTACCACCTCTAGTCATAACCCTAACAACATTATCATTATTCTTACTATTCAACTCATTAAGCAAATCATCCTGAGCTTTAAGTACTTGTTATACTTGAGTTGTAACCATGGAAGCATGTTTACTAATAAGCTTAAGGTCATTAATAGTTCTACACATATAATCACCCAAGTGGTCAAGCATGTAAGCATTATGTTTCAATTGTCTACTAACATAAGCACTGAAGTTCTCTTATTTAACAATAAAATTATCAAACTCATCCAAGCATTGACTAGCAGACTTATTATGAGAAATATCACCTTCATCAAATCTACGGAGAGATTTTACCTCTACTACCTGTATTGGGTTATCAAGACCATGTGTTTCTTCAATAGGCGGTAAATTCTTAACATCTTCAGCTTTAATACCTTTTTCTTTCATAGATTCATTTGCCTCTCGCATATCTTCAGGACTGAGAAATAGAATACCACTTTTCTTTGGAGTTGGTTCCGGAAGTGTCCAATCATTACCATTACTCAATATATTATTCAATAGCAATTAAGCTTGCCCAATAGTTCTTTCCCTGAAAACACAACCAGCACAACTATCCAGGTGGTCTCTAGAAGCATCGATTAGTCCATTATAAAAGATATCAAGTATTTCATGTTTATTGAGAGGATGATCAGGCAAAGCATTAAGTAATTGGAGAAGCCTCCCCCAAGCTTGTGGGAGACTCTCTTATTCAATTTGCACAAAATTAAATATTTCCTTCAAAGCAGCTTGTTTCTTATGAGCAGGGAAATATTTTTGAGAGGAGTAGTAAATCATATCCTGGGACTACACACACAACCAGGATAAAGAGAATTAAACCATATCTTAGCATCACCCTTTAATGAGAAAGGAAACAATTTGAGAATATAGTAATAGCGATTTTTTTTCCTCATGAGTAAATAGGGTGGTTATATCATTTAATTTAGTAAGATGTGCCACAACAGTTTCAGATTCATAACCATGAAAGGATCAGATTCAACCAAAGTAATTAACTCAGGATTGACAGAGAATTCATAATCCTTATCAGTAACGAAGATGGGTGAAGTAGCAAAAGCGGGATCATATTTCATTCTAGCATACAAGGATTTTTCTTTCAGCTTAGGTAACAATTTCTTAAGATCCTCTCTATCATTGCAAGCAAAGAAGTCTCTAGCAGTTTCTTCATCCATAACATAACCCTCAGGTACAACAGGCAATTCATATCTAGGGGGAGAATCATAATCATCATTTTCAACAATATCATCAGTTTCGTAATTTCATTCTCTCTAACCCTAGCAAGTTGTTCATCAAGAAATTCACCTAGTGGAACATTATTATCATACATAGAAGTAGTATCATCATAAGCATCATGCATAGCAGAAGTGGCATCATCAATAATATGCGACATATCAGAATCAATAGCAGGTGTAGGTGTTGCAAGTTTACTCAAAACAGAATGAGAATCAAGTGCAGAGCTAGATGGTAGTTCCTTACCTCCCCTCGTAGTTGAGGAAAAAATCTTAGTTCTTTGATCTTTCAAATTCCTCAGAGTGATCAACAGATATAAATCCCAAGTGACTCAAAGAACAGAGCTATGCTCCCCGGCAACGGCGCCAGAAAGAGGTCTTGATAACCCACAAGTATAGGGGATCGCAACAGTTTTCGAGGGTAGAGTATTCAACCCAAATTTATTGAATCGACACAAGGGGAGCCAAAGAATATTCTCGAGTATTAGCAACTGAGTTGTCAATTCAACCACACCTGAAAGACTTAATATCTACAGCAAAATATTTAGTAGAAAAGTAGTATGGAAGAAACGGTAACAGTGGCAAAAGTAACAATGGCAGTTTTGTAGTAATCGTAACAGTGGCAACGAAAAAGTAATGAAGCAAAGATCAATATGTGAAAAGCTCGTGGGCAATGGATCAATTATGGATAATTGTGTTGGATTGCATTCATCATGCAACGGTAATAACATAGGGTGACACAGAACTAGCTCCAATTCATCAATATAATGTAGGCATGTATTCCGAATGTAGTCATACGTGCTTATGGAAAAGAACTTGCATGACATCTTTTGTCCTACCCTACCGTGGCAGTGGGGTCCTATTGGAAACTAATGGATATTAATGCATCCTTTTAATAGAGTACCGGACCAAAGAATTAGCACTTAGTGAATACATGAACTCCTCAAATTATGGTCATCACCGGGAGTGGTCCTGACTATTGTCACTCCGGGGTTGCCGGATCATAACACGTAGTAAGTGACTATAACTAGCAAGATAGGATCAAGAACACAAATATATTCATGAAAACATAATAGGTTCAGATCTAAAATCATGGTACTCGGGCTCTAGTGACAAGCATTAAGCATAGCAAAGTCATAGCAACATCAATCTTAGAACATAGTGGATACTAGGGATCAAACCCTAACAAAACTAACTCAATTACATGGTAAATCTCATCCAACCCATTACCGTCCAGAAAGCCTACGATGGAATTACTCATGCATGGCGGTGAGCATCATGAAATTGATGATGGAGGATGGTTGATGATGACGATGGCGACGGATTCCCCTCTCCGGAGCCCTGAACAGACTCTAGATCTGCCCTCCCGTGGAAGAACAGGGCTTGGAGACAGCTCTGTATCGTAAAACGCGATGAATCCTTCTCTCTGGGTTTTTTTCTCCCCGAAAGTGAATATATGGAGTTGGAGTTGAGGTCGGTGGAGGTCCAGGGGGCCCACAAGGTCGGGTTGCATGCCCCAGGGGGTGGGCGCGCCCCCCACCCTTGTGGCCAGGGTGTAGGCCCCCTTCACTTGATTCGTTCGCCTATATTTTTTGTTAATTCCAAAACTTATCTCCCTGAAGTTTCAGGTCATTCTGAGAACTTTTTATTCTGCACAAAAATAACACCATGTCAATTCTGCTTAAAACAGCGTTAGTCCGGGTTAGTTTCATTCAAATCATGCAAGTTATAGTCCAAAACAAGGGCAAAAGAGTTTGGAACAGTAGATACGATGGTGATGTATCACTGGGCCGATGACTGGCCCAGCCCCTCTTTGACGACCTCGGGATCTTGTCCCCTTAGTCCTGCAGGACCGAGGTCTTAACCTCGGCCATGACGGTCGACTCTTCGGCCCCCGCCGTGTTGACTTGGGGGCGGTGTGGATGATGCCTCCCCCAACTCGTCATGAGCTGGCGCAAGAGTAGCGGAATCTGGAGTCCCACTAGCGGATGGCAACCCACTCAAGGAGTCACTTGGGCACACCTTCGGCGGACTGCATAAAAGATGTCTGTATAAGCTCGCTACCGCTAAACGGACTTGTTAAAACATGAAGTATAAAAACAATGACGTACCCTCGGGGTGACAGTTTCTTCCTCCCCATGGCAAGGGGTCATCCTTCGACTCATCGGAGAGCACGATCTTCTATGAGAACTTGCTGGCAGTCCCGGCCGAGATACTCTTCAACCTCTTTTGGCCCGTGGGCCGCGTTCCGGCTTTGGCGTCCTCCGACGCCCTCTTCCCTTTGAGGGGAGAGTTATCCTTGTCCTTGTTCTCCCCCCACGTCGTCTTCATGGACTAAGGATGCGTGGATCTCCTGGGACCAGGTGACCGATGTCTCCCGGGTCCGAGCACTGCCTTGCCCTTCTGGGACTTTGTTCCCTTGGGGACCACCACATACGGCTCCTCTACTAGGAGTGTCGTGCGCAAGGGGTTCTCGGCTCCTCTAGCAGTGGGGTCGGGCACTGCACTTGCTGCATCCTGGCTGACCACTTCTGCAAATGTGGAATATGACGATTCATTAAAGTCACACTCACCATTGAGGAAAAGAAAATCATAAACGTGTGTGTTAGATCACCTCCCGGGGGGGCTGCATAGCCGACCTCGAAGACGAGGTCCTCAACCTCCTTGGGGATTTTGTCCTTGGCTAGCTTGAATAGCCGCGTCCACATGCCAGCCAAGGTGGTGTGGAAAAAGTGGAGGACGGGCCCTCCGTCCCCAGATTTGTGCTCCCACATCGGGTTGGCCTAGAGTTGGAGCGGGAGAATACGGTGGTGGATCATGACGTTGACAACGTCAGCGAGCTGGAGGTTCCTCGTGGTAGACCACCATTGGGTCTTCTTGATCATTGCCTCCACCTCATCTGGGTTTCCCCATACGACGCCCTTCTCCCTCCAAGACTTGAGCTTCCTTGGAGGCCTGGCCGAAAAGGCCGGGACTTCGGTCTGGCCAGGGGAAAGCGGCTCAGTGAAGTAAAACCACTGGTGCTGCCATTCCTTGATCGTCTCGATGAAAGTTCCCTTGAACCAGTCAGCATATTGGTTCTTGCTGATCATGGCCCCTCCACACTCCGCCAGGTCGGAGCCGCTGGACTTCGGCTTTACCCCGAAGATCTTCAGCCATAGGATGAAGTGCGGTTCACAGCGGAGGAAGGTCTCACATACCATGATGAACGAGGCGAGGTGGAGGATGGAGTTCGGGGCCATGTGGTGGAAGTCGAGTCTGCAGTAGAACATCATCCCGTGCACGAATGGTTGTAGCGGGAACCCCATGCATCAGATGAGGTGGGGAACAAAGACTACCCGCTCCCCTGGGTTCGGAGCAGGCACTTGCTGGTTGGCGCCTAGAGCATGGGCGGCGATGTTGGCAGAGAGGTATCATGCGTTGCGCAGCTCCAGGATGGTTTCGTCCGTCATAGTGGAACCACCCCAATGCCCTTTGAGGGTGTCAGTCATGGTTGGATGGGGGAGCTTGGATTTTTGAAGGAAGAGGAGTGCGAGAATGGATCTGGGTGCTGGAGATAGATGAAGCAGCACGCGGGGGAATTGAGAGTGTGGTTGCTTGCGTTGTTCTCTTTTTACTCTTATAGGCTGTTGAAAGGCCAAGAGTCCCCCCCCCCTATCGTGCCGATAAAAATTCCACTCCCCCACGAAAGATGCCATTAAGCACATAGGAAGAAGCAAAATCTTGATGATATCCCTGAGAAAACGGGCAAGATCTCCACCTCGATGGGAAGCGCAAGTAAAATGGCTACCTCGAGCCACGATTTAGGGGAAGCAGTAACTGCCCGACCCGTCATGGGGTGCGCGCTCCAATAAAGTTCTCAGCCTAGGTGGTACTGTGCATACCTATGTGGTCGGCCTTCGAGGCTAAGTTACCCCATCTCTTCGCGCAGGGTATGAGCTCGACTAGGTTTGTTTGACACCTCTCTTTAAAGAGTGGTCTAATAATCTTGAAATCACAAAGGGGAACTCATCTGTGGAGCCAATGACTTCATATCCGAGGTTGTGCTCACCAAGGAATCGTCCTCGGCATAGAAGACTAGTTGGGGGGCTACTGACGGTGTCTTGGACTAGGGGGTACTAACCTAGTCGGCCCATGCTCCTCGGATTGGGCTGATGGGCCCTCATTCTTCTCGAGATGGACTCCGGAAGTTGCATGATGAATCGTGTTAGGACTGCATCTGCCGAAGACTTGTCGTATACTCCAAGATTTCTCCTACCACCTCCACGCCAAGATACTGAGCTTGTAACCCTAGATACCCTATCTGCCGTGTATATAAGCCAAAGGGTTTAGCCCGTCGAGGGGACAACAATGCAATCTCATTCACCTAGCCTTAGAATTAGACCACATCTTATGATCTCTAGGTAGGTCAACTATGTACTTGATACATCTACACCAATATAAACAAGAGCAAGATGTAGGGTTTTACCTCCATCAAGAGGGCCCGAACCTAGGTAAAACATCGTCTCTTTATTCCTGTTACCATCTATCTGGGATTCACGGCTCGGAACCCCCTACCCCGAGGTATGTCGGTTTTTACACTGACACTTGCACACAAATAAAATAAAAACTTGCACTCAATGTGGCAAGAGGTTTTCAAGCCCCTTGTCTTGTTAGTTACAAGATTAAAAGAAAATGAAGATATATAGTGGTAAAATAGTGATTGACTTTGCTTTGGTGGTGCATCCTACTCCCACAGGAGTCGTTGGTTTTCCCTAAAGAGGAAGAGTGAAATAGAACAACAACAAAGTTTTCTCTCAGTTAAGAAGTAAGGTTTATCGAATCGGCGGGAACTTCTAAGTTAACAAGATAAACAACACCAGCGCACAACTAAAATTAAAACTTGCACTCAATGTGGCAAGAGGTTGTCAAGCCCCTTGTCTTGTTAGTTACAAGATTAAAAGCAAATGAACATATATAGTGGTAAATAGTAAGGCAAATAAAATATCAATTTTGTGGAAGAATTTATTAATGAAAAATAGACTTGGGGTCATAGGTTCACTAATGACATCTCTCTCTCGAAAACAAGTGAATTACATGGTAAACAAATTATAGTTGGGCAATCAAAAGATTGCAATATTTTTTGACTATGATCATTCATGGCATAATCTTATATAGGCATTACGTTCGTGACACATCTTTTGTGAATACAACTGCATCTACTACTAATACTCCACCCTAAAACCACTATCCATCATGTATCTCTAGGTATTATGTTTGCAAGAAACATAGTATCGCAATAACAAAGATGACATAATGTAGAAAGGAAGAAGTCAAACAATATCGCCAACCCCCTTCATTTTATCCTTATTGGCAACAATACAATACGTGTCTTGGCCTTTTTATCACTGAGTTAGAGCACCGCAATTTGAACCCACTACAAAGCACAACTTACTGTGAGGAAAAAACCCATTGAACTTGGCCAAAGAAGATAGATAGATCGAAGAGCATAGAAAGCTATTTAATTATGCAGCAACAAAACCAAGATAGATTCAATTGATTTCAATGAACAATCTGATCATAAAATGATAATTCATCATGTCCCAACAAATACAACACTGATTACATTGAATTGACCTTGATCAAGAACGAGAACATGGTATTGGAGATCCAAAAGAAAGAGAATCATCTAGCTACTACTATGGACCCATAGGTCCTATAAGAACTACTCACACATGGTCATGGAGGCAGCAAGGTTGATGAAGATGGATCCGACAATGGCTTCCTCCTCCGGCATGGCTCCTGAAAAGGGCTCCAGATGGGATCTCTTCGGAAGAGAGGCTTGCAGGGGCAATAAAATTCTTCTGGAAGCATGAAGGATGGTTTTAGTAGTTATATGGACTAGTAGCCTTGCACGTGGACACACGTATCGACAAGACACATCTTATGATTTAGCTATTGGGAAACGTAGTAGAAAACAAAAAAAATCGCGCCTACGATCACCCAAGATCAATATGAAGATGCATAACAGGTTGGGATCATGATCGTTACCGTCACCGGATTGCAGCGAAAGAAGATCGTGTCGGTGTAGATCGTACTTGGAGTCCCTCATACCATCGATGAACGATCCCTCAAACTGCCCACGAATAGCCCCTCAAACCGAAGACTAAAAGCACGTCCTCTCTACTTGGTTGCCAGCGTGCAGCCTTCATGATCTGGTAGCGCTTCCTCGTCCAGAGCTAATCGTCGCCGGAGAATTAGAGAGAGGAGATTAGAACCACATAGGACTTCTAATTATGATGAAGAGGATTAGCCTTGCTCTAATTAGTCAACTAGGACCAACTAGAACTATAACCAGAGGAACTAGATGAGGCTCCAAAACTTATGTATCAATAGAGCAAAAAACCCTGGATATATAGGTTAGAGGAGGAGGAGGGGGCAGCCACCAAGGAGGGGAAGTCCCTCCTTGGGGCGTTGAGGGGGAGGAGCCTACTCCTCCCCTAGTCCAATTCCCCCCCCCCCCCACTATATGGCAATGGGGGGGCCACTTCCTTAGGGGCCCTTGTGGCCCATAATTCCTTCCACCTCTTGGCCTTTTTAGGCTCGTTGATATTTAAATTAACTATAAATGTTCTAAATACTTCTAGACCATTATATTTTTTAACATCTTCAGAAATATTTTCCAACTATATATAATATATTGGTAATACCCGGTATTACTCGTTATTCACTGAAACCCTTCCCGTGACCCCAAAACGCTTCTAGATCCTCTCGAAACTATTCCAAATATTCAAGAACTAATTTCTTAAATATATTCTCATGATTCCTGTCCTACTAAAACTTAGAAAATCATGATTACCTTAAGCTTGTGACCCCATAGGTTCGGTAACTCACAAACATGGACGGAATTGTTCGTTCAATGACCGACAGCGGGACCGCGGACGTCCATATTGGTCCCTGTGCGTACACGAATGATATTCGAATGAACCTTTGGTTATCATATGATGTTCCCTTTGCTTCACGATACTTCAAAAAATCCGAGATGTGTCGCTATCCTCCTGAGTCATCGTTGTGCTCATTATACCAAAATCCTCATTACATGTTTTGTTCTTCTTTCTCGTTATTATGTTTCGGCATCCCCGTGATGAAGTCACATGTGTCTGGCCAAACGATGATGGATGTCGTCACACCGCGAGGTCCCTAAGAATATATCTCCATCGTCGGAGGAGAAAATCCCACTCTTGAGTTATCCGACCACTTCTCAAACTTTCCGATGTGCCTGTAAGTTGTCGTTACGATCACCGTGTTACATGTGATGTTTGAGCAACCGCAAAGCCCATCGTACGGTAAGAAGTGATCATAATACTCTCATGGTTTAAGGAGCAATATCACATGTTAACACTCCATGTTATTACAATTGAATATAGACGATATTAATGTAATTCACAACAAACAAGTTTGGTCGATTCAATATGATCGTTCTTCCAACGTCATAATCTCAATGTCGTTTTAGGACTATCGTTACACTTAACGATATCTTAAGATCCGAAAAACATGATCACCAACAACACTTAAGCTAGTCCTAGAGGCAAGACTAAGAACCTTCAATTTAACCGTTTATCATTCCACACGTGCATATGAGTTTTCCACTGAATCGCATATTCCACGATCATAGCCGTTATAGAATAGAATATAAACTCTATAATTATGGATATGAAAATATAATGATACAACTATTATTGCCTCTAGAGAATATTTCCAATAGTTTGGGTGTCAGCTGAATGTGAACCGTTTATCATTCCACACGTGTATATGAGTTTTCCACTGAATCACATATTCCAGGATCATGGCAGTTATAGAATAAAATATAAACTCTATAATTATGGATATGAAAATATAATAATACAAATATTATTGCCTCTAGAGAATATTTCCAACAGTTTGGGTGTCAACTGAATGTGATTATACACCCAACAAATCAAGTTGTTCTAGATACGAATATGATAATGTATTAAAAAATAAGATGGACAACAAATTGCAGTCCAACATCAAACTGCCATCAGCTACATTGAGGTTTACAATCATCAAGTACAAGTTTCGCAAAGATGAGTGATGTTCTCACTATGAGGTTGATGACAAGTCATCAAGTTTCAGTCATCGTACACTCACCAATCACAAATTCGCATACAAAATAAGCCATGTTCTCACAGCAAAATTCAAGTACTACAAAACAACAATGGCATCATGTTCCAGTCACCAAACACAAACTAACATACATAATAAGTGATGTTCTCACTGCAAAATACTAAATAACAGCTTCATCAGATTTCAGTCGTCATACAATCACCAAACACAAATTCACGTAGATAATAAGTCGTCTTCTCACAGGAAAATATGACAAAAGTAATCTAGTCATCATCTGCAGCAGCAACGTTAACATCTTCACATGTGTACCAGTCTGAATCATATTCCCCCATGTGCCATCTTCTTCTTTACCATCAATTTCCTCAAATGTTGGCTACTTTTTTATCAAATCATCTACTTCTACAAACCATTAGACAATCTTTTCCCCAAGTTGATTTATGTGTTGGCCTTCAAACATATCATAAACATATGTGGGAGCCACCACATCAGTAGCAGTGTAAGCATCATTTTGTTGTGCAACTTCATTAAACAAATTCCTCTGCTTAAGGAAACGGCGGTGTCCAATGTAACATGCCGGATCATTCCACGAGGAGTGATAGTTTTTCTTTATGTTGTTATTTTTGGGACCTTTTACTGTGTAAAAACATATTTAATAAATATATCAATGAAAATCAGGTGTCCGCGATTGGATGGTCGAGTTTGGCCCATGCTTGGTTTGATCGCATGTGGTTCCACGTGCCAGTGGAAAAGGCAAGCCGAAGCGCGTTCCCTTGGGTGAGCAGCGTGCCGGACCCAACAGGGTGAGGGGATGGTGCAACCATGAGAGGCGTGTTGTAAGTGTACCGTCTTTTCAGTTTTTGAACTTGTAAAGCATAACGTTTGGTTTGCGAGGATGAGTGACTTGATTTTACCGTGTTAAAAAAACAGCCGGGGCTTTTCCTTCGTGTGATCGATCGATACAAATCCTAATTAATAATGTGACGGTCGGGCGGGCTAGTTTGCCCCATGGTCGGATTACTGACATGCATTCCACGTGCCATTGAAATGCTAAGCCGACGCACATTGAGTGACGGAGCAGATCGATCGGTGGTTTGATGCGAACGTGAAATACGTGTTGTGAGTCTTCCTTTTTCTCATTTTGAACTTGTGAAGTGTAACACTTGGTTCCGCGCCTTCGCACGATACATCGATGGAAATCCCGATTATAATGGTGATGCCTTCAATACGTAATCCCGTAAAAAGGCATCCTCTTCGCTCCTCTGGCCACAATCATTGTGCTAATCATACCTTTATTTCACTTCCTTCCCGGTACAGTGACATCGACGATATCACAACGGTTGGCTTTGACGAAGTGCGTTCCATGGAACACACCATTGAGGCAGACAACACTCATGTCGTTCGCAAGTGTCGCATAGAAACCGAGACAACCGCCTTCCTTGCACCCCGAAAGGCCTAGGCGACAACA
Organism: Triticum aestivum; assembly: GCF_018294505.1. Classification (NCBI taxonomy): domain Eukaryota; kingdom Viridiplantae; phylum Streptophyta; class Magnoliopsida; order Poales; family Poaceae; genus Triticum; species Triticum aestivum. Next base: position 203,484,388 of record NC_057813.1, on the reverse strand, counting down.
ATTGTCGTGTCACCATGACCGTCAGATGCGACGTGACCACGTCGTTCGAGCTCGAGCTGCCGCAAGGGGACTCGAACGTGACCGTGTACCCTTACACGGGCACATGTTTACCGTCTGAGAGACTCTTCTGCGTCGGGGACCCGTCCAGCCTTTGGAAATATTCATGTCAATTTTTATTCTTTTGGTCACTTCTAGGCATAGATTAAAATCACGGGAGAAACGGTTTCGCGCGGCCTCTCCCAACAGTTATAGTGGCCGCCATAGGGGGCAATCGTGACAAATAGGAAAAAAATTCTAGTGGGAGAGATGATTTCTGGAGGGTTTTGCTCATTGTTCAACCATTTAGAGGGATTTATGGAGGATTTCGCAACGGCAGCCATAGCATAGCGGCGAGGCTCCCGGGCAGCTATAACACAACTATCGCAGCTATTTCGCGGGCTATTTTAATTTATGCTTCTAGGTCACCGATGGATTCGCCATTGAATGATGGCTATGGAAACACAAACCTTGACGAATTCGTATTCAACAAGTTCATCGACTCGTCGGACAACAAAGATGTTGAAATGATGATGATCAGCATCCAAAAGGAGACGGAGAAGGCATAGGAACCTCAAAGTTCCATAGAGGGCCGGAGAGTTGTTCCCTAGGATAGGATTGCCCGTGCACGGCTTCTGTACACATATTATTTCACCGCGGACCCAACATACTATGAAGGTTTCTTTTGACATCGCTTTTGAATGAACATGAATTTGTTCTTGCGCATCGTGAGTGACGTGGAGAAGGCCGATGACAACTTCAAGCCGAAGAGGATTGTTGCAGACAAATTTCTTTCTCTCCTCTACAGAAATGCACGGCTGCTCTCCGGATGCTTGCTTATGGCAAGGCCGCAGATGCAATTGATTATTGAATTCCTGATGGGAGAGACCGTGAACACCACAGTGCAATTTGCATGCACTATGGTGAATGTGTTTGGACCAGAGTACCTGCGAGAGTCGGCTGTGGAGGACATGGAAAAAGTGTTGGTAATTGGAGCTATGAGAGGATTCCCAGGTATGTTGGTTTAGTTGATTGCATGCACTCGTAAGGAAGGATGTGGAGAGGGCATTCAGAGTGCTCCAAACTCGTTGGCGGTATTGTTTGTGGAGTTGCAATGATGTGGGAAGCGAAGACACTTTGACAGCTCATGATATGTTGTGCAATCTTACACATCATGATTGTCGAGGATGAGGGTGATGGAGCAGCCCACGCACATGATTCTGAGAAGCCTGGTGTTCAGCTCCGCCTCCCGGAACAAGAGGCTGAGCATATTGCCAACCTTCTGAAGATGCATCAACAACTATGAAATCAATGGGTGCATATGCAACCTCTCAATGATCTTGTCGTAGTATATGTGGATTTAGGCTAGAATTCAGTAAACTTTGCTTTTAAGTTTTAGTTATGCACTATGGACAATATTTATGTTCGGCCTATGGTTCTGTTATGTATTCTTAAGTGTGAATAATTTGTATTTGTGTGCACTAACATTGATGATCGACGTGCATGTGTTTGTATGTATTTGATGTTTTGAAAGTAAGGATTGTGATTATAAATGTGTTTATTTGAGGGCCGACCTGTATGTTATACTATGATCCAAATTTAAGTACAAAGATAAAAGCTAATTTCTGATTGACCTAGATCACTTGTGTTGTTTATATTCTTTGTAAGTCACCGCATGAAATAAAGATCGTTTGATTTGCCTGTCATATTCCACGGGCGTGTAGGGGCTGGATTGCTCTGAGAGCCAATACGGAGTGCCTTGGTCACAGATTTGAAAATCGGAAACATCCCCAAATATTTTAATCCTTACGGGACTGTAAGCAGACACCATCGACCAGTAATCAAATTCAATCAGGACCCCACACACAGTCCCAGTCCCATGTGCCGGCGCCTGCATAAATTCAAACGAAGAGGCTCGAATCCAGCAGGGCCCAGCGCACAGCCTCAGGAGTAGCCAATCACCCCCGACCACTCCAGCAGAAGAGCATACTAGTAGTACTACTAAGTACTAGTAGTAGGAGTATGATATCAACGTTAATCCCTGGGGATTCTAAACTAGTAATCCATGAGATTTCCCACATGCCAACACGGTTAATTACTCCTTTAGCAAAAGTCGCCCCGAGCAAAGACCTTCGATCGAATCCACCAGCCAAGCCCACCTCACCCATCCGGCCCTCCCCCTCCAGCGCAGCTCCCCGTGTGCGGCTCGAATCTCCATCCCCGAAATGCCCCTCATGTAGGCCCCGAATAACCTAGAACCTCCACACGAAACACCAGACCGGACAGTATCCTCCAAGTGCCCATTTCCGTCATTTCGCAAGTAAAATCTCACTCCCCGGCCTAAACCCAGTACCCCGGTTCCCCAGTCTCTCGGCTGTCCTCTTCTCCCCCTCTTCTGTGCTGCAACCCCACGTACTCCCAAGAGATGGCAGGGCTGTTGTTGTAGTCTAGTGCTAGCCATTCCGAGGGGCAGATACGAGTTCTTGCGTTCAAATGGCGGCCGTGCGGGTGGCGGCGGTGGGGGTGCTGCTGGCGGCCGTGGCCGTCGCGGCGGCCGCGCTGAACACGGACGGCCTGGCGCTTCTCGCGCTCAAGTTCGCGGTGACCGATGACCCTGGCAGTGGGCTCGACACCTGGAGGGACGCCGACCCCGACCCCTGCGGCTGGGCCGGCGTCACCTGCGTTGACGGCGGCGGGGGCCGGGTCGCCGGCGTGGAGCTCGCCAACCTCTCGCTCGCGGGCTACCTGCCCTCCGAGCTCTCCCTGCTATCCGAGCTCGAGACGCTGTCGCTGCCGTCCAACCGCCTGTCCGGCCAGATCCCGGTCGCCATCTCCGCGCTGCAGAAGCTCACCACCCTCGACCTGGCGCACAACTTCCTGTCCGGCCAGATTCCTGCCGGGATTGGGAGGCTCGCTTCCTTGTCTCGCCTCGATTTGTCCTCCAACCAGCTCAACGGGACGCTCCCGCCGTCCATCGCGGGGCTTCCGCGTCTCTCCGGCGTGCTCAACCTCAGCTACAACCATTTCGTCGGCGGGATCCCGCCGGAGTTCGGCGGCATTCCCGTGGCTGTCAGCCTTGACCTCCGGGGGAACGACCTCGCCGGCGAGATCCCGCAGGTGGGCTCGCTCGTCAACCAGGGCCCCACCGCCTTCGACGACAACCCGAGGCTCTGCGGGTTTCCGCTCAAGATCGAGTGCGCCGGAGAGAGGGATGAGCCAAGAATCCCGCAGTCGAACCCTGGCATGAACCCTGGTGCAGCGGCGCAGGTTGGGAGGCCGCCGAAGCGTCGGTCGTCGCCCACGGTGCCGATTCTGGCCGTCATTGTGGTGGCGGCCATCGTTGCCGGGCTAGTGCTGCAGTGGCAGTGCCGGAGGCGGTGCGCTGCAACGACCAGGAACGAGGACAAGGAGTCGTCCACCAAGGAGAAGAGCGCGGCGGTGACGCTCGCCGGCACTGAAGAGCGGCGCGGCGGCGGGGAGGAGGGGGAGCTCTTCGTGGCGGTGGACGACGGCTTCGGGATGGAGCTGGAGGAGCTGCTCCGCGCGTCCGCTTACGTCGTGGGGAAGAGCCGCGGCGGCATCGTGTACAGGGTCGTCCCCGGCCGCGGCACCGCCGTAGCCGTCCGCCGTCTCAGTGAGCCCGACGACGGCGATGGCACTGAGTCCGGGTGGCGCCGGCGCCGTGCCTTCGAGGCCGAGGCTGCCGCCATCGGCCGCGCGCGTCATCCCAACGTCGCCCGCCTCCGCGCATACTACTACGCCCCAGACGAGAAGCTGCTCATCTACGACTACCTCGGCAATGGCTCCCTCCACTCCTCCCTCCACGGTAATGTGCCGACGAAATCTTGTCTTGTTAACTGCTAGACTAGAGGTTGCATTTGATCCAGAGATAGTGGCACTGAATAGCATCTTGGAATCAGGTGGCCCGACGGCTTCGCCAACTCCATTACCGTGGTCGGTGAGGCTGTCCATCGTTCAGGGCGCGGCGAGGGGACTGGCATACCTGCACGAGTGCAGCCCTCGCCGGTACGTGCACGGTTGCATCAAGTCGTCCAAGATCCTGCTCGACGACGAGCTCCGTCCGCACGTCTCGGGCTTCGGCCTCGCCCGCCTCGTCGCCGGCGCGCACAAGACGGCGCAGTCGAGGAAGCTCGGCAGCGCGGCGTGCGCGCTCCGCAGCGGCGCCCTGTCGGCGCTGTCGTACGTGGCGCCGGAGCTGCGCGCGCCGGGGGGCACGGCCGCGGCGGCGACGCAGAAAGGGGACGTGTTCGCGTTCGGGGTGGTGCTGCTGGAGGCGGTGACCGGGCGGCAGCCGACGGAGGGGGAGGGCGGGCAGGAGCTGGAGGCGTGGGTGCGGGGAGCCTTCAAGGAGGAGCGGCCGCTGTCGGAGGTGGTGGACCCGACGCTGCTCGGCGAGGTGCACGCCAAGAAGCAGGTCCTCGCCGTGTTCCACGTGGCGCTCGGCTGCACCGAGCCCGACCCCGAGCTGCGCCCCCGCATGCGCGCCGTCGCCGAGAGCCTCGACCGGGTGAACTAATCCGGCGATCCAACATCAATCATTCCGGGAAACAGAAGCCATGACCCGTCATTCTCGTCTACCATCAGCAGCAGTAGTTCCTGAAATCCTTAGCTCCGCAGATTAGCATTTGCCAACGTTATTAGGTTTAGAGAAGGTGAAGAAACCAGCCAAGAATGGTTCACTGATGTGCGTTTGGTACTCGTCTTTTTGTAGCTGCAACCTTCGCGGCCGTGTATGTATGTAACCGATGATCATGATCTGGACAATTTGCATCCCCCCTTTTGCTAGCGTTTCGGAATGCAGCAGCAAGCATTGTTGCACTTTTTGCGGTGAAAACAGAGAAAAAGCCTTGGCTGGTGGCTTTCTTGGGGTTTGGTACCTGGGGAATGGGAGGCGTGTTGCGATGCTGTACACCTTTGGGCCAGTTGACCCTGAAAGATGCGACAATGACACAGGAGGGGCTGCGTCCATCAGTGTCAGCACATTGTCTTTTTACCTGTGTCCTGCCGTGCTGTGCATGCACAGCGAAACAGCCACACGCAATGGCGCAGCAGACTGGGGCAACACGCGGGTAGGTTCAGTCGCCTGTAGTACGGTTTCTTGTTGAAGCGAAACGGGTTCCCTACCCTTTAATGACAGCCTGAGATTCTTGCTGAAGAATGGAGTAGCCATTGCTCATTCGCAGTGCAAGATTGGTCATGGGTGCATCATTGGTGCCATCATGCATGGGGATCCAATGTAAACATAATCATTTGCGATTTAGATCGAATCTGGTCTTATGTCAACGTTTTGCTTAGACCCTCGCACTGTAATCATCTCTGGTTGGAGTTCTTGATTTTCGGATGCATTTTTACCAGGAAAGCTGACAAAATATGAAGGTCAGAGAGAAAGTTTTTTCTTTTCCTTTCACTGTGGCAGCACATGGAAGGACATTCAAACTTGAAAGGTTTAAATGCAGGGCACTGGATACGCAGTCATCAAATCCTGCAGGAGCATAGAGGAACTGCTCCTGATGACCTTGACATTTATAATCCTGCAGACCAACCGATGGATGATCCAATAATTCACCACTAGAACGTGACAGCTGCTCAGGGTGGGCTCTATTTGGCCCGTGATCTGACAGAGGTTTTAAATAGCAGTAAAGTTCTTCACCAACCTTGCTCGCCGTATATCTAACGAAAACAAAGTGATAAAGCATCTGCATGCAAATTTAAATAACGCCTTGATGGTTCAGGACGAGTAGGCAGCTCAGTGTCCTGGAGGCCAGAAGTGACCCCATCTTGTTTCTTGTCATGTCTAATTACCTCCTGACCGCAAAAAGTGTATACATCCAATTGGTCTCTGGACAGTCCAGTGCACATCTTGGTTGAGAATGCAAACAAAAAGAGAACATCCGGATCAAATGCTAACAAAATTACCAGGCACCGGGCATACAGCTGAAGAAACTCTGTGTTTCAGTTTGAAAGCAACAGAGTTTCGTCGATTGATTCTCAGGTAAAGTGATTTCATCCATAAATATCCTCTGCTGGGAACAGTCCTTGCGCTTCCTCTGGGAGATCAGGTTGGTACTGGAGCTGCTGGTAGTTCAGCTGCCTCGCTGCTTCGTACAACGCTACTCCAACGCTCACCGAGAGGTTCAGGCACCGGACATAGGTTTCCACCATCGGAATTCGGATGGTTCCACCACCCAGGGCTTCTCCGGAGCAGTCTTCCAGGGCGGACTCTGGTAGCCCTTTTGTCTCGGACCCGAATACTAGCCAGTCCCCAGGCTTATATGAGAAATCCTGAACCAAACATGTCGACGATAAGCAAACAAAATACAATCATCTATTCAGAGAATATGACTTGCACGTTTACATTGCATTGATTTGCATTCACGCATATATCAATATGCCAATGAGGATATTCGGGCCAATTTGCTTCAACAGATATTCAAGTCCGCACACATCGGTGATGGGATGGCTGATACAGAAAGAACTTCAAGGGGTGGACAAGTATTATATAAACATTTTAAGTGCCAACAATTCAACATGATTCATGTAAATGCGCAATTATGAATAATTAGGTGTCAAAGTGTTAACAACAAGAAAAGGACACGACAACCCATTTATGATACTGAACGAATGAAGGATGAAGGAAAAAAATGAACACAGATAGCTGTCATGAGCAACATACAACTTCTATGGGCCACTGGCTTTTTCTTTGATGATGATGGACCACTGTGGGTTGAGAGATGGGCTATGTGGGAGATAAACATACATGGCGTAATCATAGTTGGGAGAGTTAATTGCATATAAGTACCACAATTGGGGTTAGGTTAACGGATCAGAACCACTGTGGTCGTGTACTGGGCCGGTGCGTGCATCCCATGTGCTAAGTAGCCACTGGCTGAATCGACTAGCAGATCGATCAGGCGACCCGTAGCTTGCTACGTACGTGCAATTGGCGTGAGGCCTGGGCGCTTGGGGGGTGGAGATGGAGGAGATTTCGGCGACATTCGGCACAGGAGAGAGAGAAGAGACACGAGGAAGAAGATGGAACTGACAAGTGGGTCCATGTATGACTCAGCGGGTTGTTCATGTGTGCCCCATCCATCAGAAACACTATCAAAACCAGTATGTACAACACCTCACCCCAAAACCAGTACTGACTTGCAAAAAAATTGAAAAGTGGTACTGATCCGTTAACCTAGCCTCAATTGTGGTACTTTTATGCAATTAACTCTAGTTGGGATGCTAGCCGGTTCGTTAAAGAAAGATTGGATAGACTATGCCCTCGAGGAGTTGGTGTGCAAGATTCCTTAACCTTTAAGTCCTAATAGAGATTCATACCATTCGGACTATAGGCCTATAACTATCCAAATAGAGGAAGCTGGGAGATCATATTTTTTCAGGAGAATGGCGCGAAGTTTCAAGTTTGAAGCTAGGTTGTTGCAAGAAGATTGCGAGATCGTGGTCAACAATGTTTGGACCAACACTGGCATGCGAGGGGACCATAATACTCAGGTGATGCTATGCAGGGTAGCAGGAGATTTGAAAGACTGGGATGCAAACTGTTGGGAACCAGGTCATACAAGAGGTACTTCGGATATTTAAGGAGAAATGCACGAGGGGTGGAACTATACACTCAGTGCTAATTCCAAAGCATGCCAACCCAGTGAGCATAAAGGACCTGAGACCAATAAGCCTATGTAACGTGGCGTATAAGCTGGTCACCAAGGTAATCACAACAAGGCGCAAGGTAATCCTTCCCAACATCACCTCCCCCAACCAGAGTACCTTTGTGCGTGGGAGACTAATCTCGAATAATATCCTATTGGCATATGAGCTAACTCACTTCCTGCGGAGGAGAAAAAGGGGCTTGATGGGCTATGCAGCTATTAAATTGGATATGAGCAAAGCCTACGACCGTGTTGAATGAACATTTTTGAGAGTCATGATGCAAAGGCTGGGTTTCAACATGAGCTGGATTAAACTGATAATAGTGTGTCTCGACTGTTAGGTACCAGATCAAGGTGAACCAAGATACAACTGAAATTATTACACCCCAAGGGCCTGCGCCAAGGAGACCCTCTCTCTCCATACTTGTTTCTTATCTGTGCAGAGGGGTTCTCAGCCATGTTACATGAAACTGAGATGAGAGGATCATTAAAGGGAATCAAGATCTGTAGAGAAGCTCCCAGTGTAAGTCAGTTACTCTTTGTAGATGAGTCATTTACTACTCATGGAGGCCAATGCTGAGAGTGCTCATGAAGTAAATAGAATACTGAATACTTATGAAGCCTCTTCAGGCCAAATGATTAACAAAGACAAATCCACAACACTATTCAGCGAAAACACAAGGCAAGGGCTAAAGGAGGAAATGAGAAGTATTCTACAGATTACTTCGGAAGGTCTTTCCTTAAAATATCTAGGTGTTCCATCCTATGTGGGCAAGGCCAGGAAAAGGACCTTTAAGTATATTAAAGAGAGTGTGTGGAAAAGGTTCCAAGGCTGGAAGGAAAAACTCCTTTCAAAAGGAGGGAAAGAAATCCTTGTAAAAGCAGTTGACAAGCAATCCCCGTGTACTCCGTGGCTTGCTTTGATCTAACCAAGTCCTTGTGCGACGAGCTGAGCACTATGATCAATAGATACTGGTGGAGTCAAATGGACAAGGAGAATAAAACACACTGGGTCAGCTGGGAAATATTGATGAAGACAAACAAAACTGAGGTCTGGGCTTTAGGGACTTACACGCCTTCAATCTAGCTATGCATGCAAGACAGGCATGGAGGCTTATTCAAAACCCATCTTCCTTATGTACGCAGGTTTTGTCAGCACAGTACTACCCAAATGGCTCAATTCTACATGCCAACCCCACAGATGGCACCTTACACTTGGCCTAGTATACTAGAGGGAGTAAACCTGCTCAAGAAGGGGATCATATGGAGAGTTGGCAGTGGTACCAACACCAATATTTGGTCTAACCCATGGATTCCAAGAGGAAGAACTAGAAGAGTCATCACTCAAAGGGGCAGACATGTTGCAACTAAAGTAAATAAACTGATTGATCCTGCCACAAACAACTGGGATGCAGACCTAATAAGGCAAACCTTCCTCCCTGAAGATGCGAAGATTATTTTGCAAATCACAATTCATGAACATAATGATGATATCATAGCATGGCCTTTTGATAAAAAAAGGAAAACGCTTGTTTTAAGCCGGATGATTCTCCTCTCGCGTAAACCTCCTCGTACGCGCGCCACGCGTCCCGTGGTGGGGCACCCACCGCCTCTCGTTCGCTTTCCTTATCTCCAGCGGGAGGTACGCAGACCATTCATTCTTTCCCCTTCCTCTGAACAAAATCCCCCCGCTTCTTTCTTGCTCCTGCTGGGAACCCCTCCATGGATGTGTTCCTCAACCTCAAAGCAAGCTGGCGCACCCGAGCTTGGTCCTCTCCAATACCTTACACAGCAGGTGGCCGGCCCTTTTCTTAGGCGCTCCTGTGATGCAACGTTCATCAGGCAGCCCAATGGCTTCGATGCAGCTTGCACACACGCCGGCTGTACAAGCCATTGGTGGAGCGACGCCATAGCACGCACCGGCGCTGCGCAACACTCGTCAGCGCTACCCGTGTGAAGCTCAAATGGCTGTTGCCGCGGTGCTACTATGCAACACTTTTTGTTGGTGCAGCGGAGCTATGATGCAACGCTCGCCGGCGCTGCAAGCCGGGTTGGGGAGCGACGCCGCAGGGCGCACCCGTGCTAAGGTGCTGCGCTCGCCGGTGCTATTGGCCAGAAGCCAGAATGGTTTTTGCCACGGTGCTGCTATGCAACGCTCGCGCCGCGCTGAGCTGCAGTTGAGCGTCACCGGAGTCGTTGAAGCTGCGATGGGGGTGGAATGGACTCCGTCGGAGCTGCAATGAAGCACCGCCGGAGCTGCAATATAACTCCCGCCGGAGTTGCAATGAAGCTTGGCGCGGCGGCGAGCTCAGTGTTGCGATGGAGCAGTTCCGGTGGCTCCAGAGTTGCGATGGCTACTGCAGCTTGTGAATCCACTGCAGGGCTAACTTCTTCCTCAAGTGCAGATGAAGAAACATGTGGTTTCGACTGGCCGTAGCTGTGTTCACTTCCCCTTAGAAACAAAGTTCTTCATTTCATATGGCGTCTGTGTACGGATAGCTTACCCCTGTGCATGAAGCTTCAGTACAAAGGCATGCATGTAGAAACCCGTTGTCCTGTTTGTTTTCGATTCGATGAGGATGGCGGACGTAGTTTCATTAAATGTAAGAAGGTTAAGGATGTGCGGAGGGAACCTCAGCTGGAGCATGTTAGACTGCAGATTCTTCCTTGTGCAGATGCACTGAGCTGCATGGAGCAAATCTTGAACCTCAATGAGGAGGGAAAACTTAAATCTTGCCTGCTCCTTTGGCGATGGTGGCATGAAGGAAACAGGGCAAATGCAGGAGATGCTATTAAATTTTCTGATGAAATATGTCATTCTATTGATTATCTTTGTATGCATCTCTTTAAGGTACAAGAAAGTGGGAAAGTGCAGAAGCAGCAGCAAAAAGAAAGATGGTCCAGACCTCCACTGGGAACTCTGAAAATCAACGCAGATGGCGCCTTCCTGAAGGAGACAAATACTTGAGGTTGGGGCTTTGTTAGTAGAGATGCTTGTGGTGTGGCACTGGCTGCTGGTGCGGGTAATCTGTAGAGATTCTCGGATGCGCTTCATTCAGAGGCTTTGGCAATGCTTTATGTCGTAAACACAGTCACTCAGCTAGGCTGCGACCGAGTGATGATAGAAACAGATTCTGTGCAACTGAAGAATGCAGCAACCACTGAAGGCTTTGATCTATCAGTTTTAGGAGCGATTTAAAAAAATATTAGAGTATAGATGCCTGTGGGTTTCAATGAAGGATGTGTGGCGTCTTGTCCTCAAACTTGTAATGGAGTTGCGCATCTGTTAGCTGCATGTGGCTCGCCATACAACCCTCAATCGACAAATTTTCGGAGGACACTCCGTATTTCCCTTCCTCTTCCCCTCTCTTCTGCGCCCGTACCAATGTCGCGGCCGCGTTTCCCGGCCCCTTAATGGCTGCCCGCCGTCTGCCCAACTGCCCATTAATGGCTGGCCACGCCCGTTCCTGCCACCATTTCCCCACGCCTGCGCCCGTTCCTGCCGCCCGGCGCTATAAAAGGCCGGCGCCTCCCCCTCCCCTTCTCCACCCCCCCTCCACATCTCCCCTGTGGGACATCGCACAAGGCCAGACCCCATGGCCGCCGGCATCAAGCAGGATGAGGACGAGGCACTGCTAGAGCAAGCGCCCCCACCCCCACCCCCCACCCATCAAGCAGGAGGAGGTCGTGTTCGACGAGGAAGCGGGTGGGTGTATTTCAAGATCGCCATGGCGGCGAGATGGATGCCAGGAGGGAGCACTGCATTTGGGGGGCTGCCCCCAAAGCCGACGATGGCACATGGCTGGAGTGGGACGAGGCCTTAGCCCGTTTCCGCGCCATTGAGGCCGCCAATACCTCATTCCACGCCGGCACGTCCACCACCGGCAAGTCCTCCCGCCGCCCGCCGCACTTACTTTAGTTAGTTTTCTATATGTATTAAGCTGCAGTGTGACTCATTTTCTGCCCCTATATATGAATGAAATCTATTTAGCAACATTTACTTTGCAAATTTATAATTGCTCGAGGTTGATCTTGCCCAAAAAAAATCAAGAAAAAAATTGGCGCGTTTTTGGTGACTCTGTGCATGCGCACAGCCTCCGCAGCCTCCAAAAAATTATGGAGGGCATTTCAAACCGGTTTTAGAGGCTGTGGATATGCCGGTTCTACTAGAGCTGCTCTTAAAATGGTTCACTAACTACTACCATCCCTACAGAGACTGTTGACCAAATGATACGAAGTATTTGAAACAATGGAAAACATTTAAGTGTATAACGATTTACTTTAAGGAGATGGATTTGATTAATATAAAAATCCGGTTCAGGAAAAGTTGTCATTTTGGACACAGATGAAGTCACACATTCAAAAGATTGAGTGCTAACATCTTTTAAACTGTTTATAATTAGATGGTAAAACATAGTGTATTTTTTCTTAAAAGTGAGTTATAATATTTGTTGGGTTTCGTAAATATACTACAACATAAATTAGTGGTGAAAATTGTTGCATTTGGAGACCATGCAGATGTCCAAAACACCACTTTGATAGAACCAGAGGGAGTAGTTACTCACTGAATGAATGTGGGTGCCTCTTTTGGTAAATGCCAACAATCTTTTTTGCCCATCCTAATGCAAAGAAACACAGTAGTTAAAACTTCACAAATATGCAGTAGTTACATTGATGTTAAATGATAAACTATTGTACCTGCTTCATGAAATAATCTCGGAACTCATCCCAGGAGTCATGAATCTTAACGACAACATATCTTAGTATAAATAGTTAAGGTCGAGACTTGCTACACTTCAAAGACACACTCGACAATAGATTGGTCATGAACGCACCGCTGAGAGCAGCAGCCAGCAGGTTCGAATCACTGATTTGCAAATCATACAAATGGAGTATCTCCACATATAGGATACGGCCAATAATCCAATCCAGCACGCTTAAGTTTTGTGTCATCTACATGAAAACCCAATGGCTGCGAATATCGATGAAGAAAATTCATTCAGAATATCGATGAAGAAAATTCATTCAGATCAAATAATACAATATAAAGCATGCACATTCTATAACATGTGTCTGGGGACACAACAATGAGTACTAACCTTACCCCGACAAGATGGAGGCCAACTGCTGATGCTGCACAAGTCCTTGCAATTGATCCTGTATTTCCTGGGATCTATGATGTAAACTTATAGTTTAGTGACAAGCAGCTAATTCGATTCCTCAAAGAACCATCTCACTGACATGGTGTGCATTATTCTTCTACACAATACTACTACTTTCATTTGCGGTAATAGATTAATAATTCACTAAATCAAACCAACATACTAGTACTAAGTTACATGTTTGTTAAATTTTTACATTCAGAGTAGCAGAAACATTAATTAATTTCGTAGGGACTAGCAGAGTAGCAATGCCTGTAATTTTGGACTCACAACCACCACCTACAACAGTTGACACGCTACACCTTCATCCGTGAAGTACGTCACTGCCAATCGGCCGAGAAAATAAGTTGCAAACGGAGCAGTTACCAGAGGGGAAACCAGCACCACATGGAGCATCCTCTTGGCGCGCGCGACCTCCACGCCGCTCCCCACGGGTCCAGCCGCGGCTCCATTGCCGCTGGAAGCAACTGCAACTGCAAGCGCACGGGCAATCACGGAATCATTAAAAAGGGGCCGGCCGGAATAGCAGGAGACGAGCTTGTCACGCACGGGAACAGGAGGCAGATGAAGAGGCTACGCGGCGCGGTTGGCGATGCCTGCAGCCGTGCGCGGCCACTGAAAATCCGGCGAATGCCGCGCGGCTGTGAGCGAGAGCGCGTAGCCGCAAGCCCACCTCCATTTTTGTCTCCCTGTACGGCGGCGGCGGCGGCGGCGGCTTCTTCCTCCGAGCGCTCAGTTTCCCGGGATAAGGTGCGGCTGAAACTGCAACGATATCGGCCTTATCATGGGCCTAATGTGGGATAGCTTCGGCTGGGATACGGGCTTTGGTCCTAGGAATTTGCAAAACCCTCTGTTTGCTAAATCCTTTTCTTTTTCTAACTAGCTAGTCTTCACCTTTTTTTTCTTCGGAAATGTTAACGCCCACACGTGTGGGCGTTTGCACATCGCCCACACGCCTCCATCACCACTCATTTTGCCACGTATGAATAGATGACATCAGCAAAAAAAAATTTGGTTTTCGGCTTAAAAATGTTGTATCTCCTAAATAAAAAAGCGAACAAAATATCCGTTTTCACCATTAAATCTGTCTCGACGAAATCTTCAAAACTAGACCACATGTTGATATATTTCGACGAATTTTTTTTTGCCAGAAGTTGCCACGATGTTTACATTGCAGTTGCCATAGGGCTTAAACTAAAGTTGCCATGTGGCAATTTTAGTTTGTAGATCATGGCAATTTTAGTATTTTGATGATGGCAACTCCAGTACTTTGACCATGAAAATTATTTTTTGTATAAACCATGGCAATTTTACGTGCATGTATCATGGCAATTTTAGTTTATGGTTCATGGCAAGTCTAATTTCTTAATTCTCCGTTTTATAAATGTCAAAATTTACTTTTAAATGTAGAAGAAAATAGCTGAAACATATCATGGCAACTTCAGTGTAAACATCATGGCAATTCATATGCAATAGACATGGCAACTTTTAATCCAATTTTTTTTTCATCAAAACATATCAACATGGGATCTAGTTTCGAAGATCTCATCGCGAGAGATTTAATGGTGAAAACGAATTTTTAATCGGATTTTTCGTTTAAGAGATAAAATATTTTAAAAACTGAAAATCCAAAAAGATTCCTGCATGCATGCATGCGATGACGTGGCAATCTGTTTACATTACAAACGTGTGGTGCGTCTCCCTTCCTGCCACACGTGTGGCAGTTAGCGCGACCCTTTTTCTTTGGTTAAGTATATATGTAGTTGATTTATTTCTAATAGTTCTCTTAAAAATGTTGATTGTGTTTCAAAAAGATATTTATTCATGTATTAAAATATGTTCATCATGTATTAAAAAACGTTCAACATGTATTTAAAAAACATGTACTTGAAAAATGTTAAATATGTATTTTAGAAATGTTAAATATGGATAAATATAATGTTCCAGGTGTATACAAAAATCTACACTATGTATGAAAAAAGTAGACATCAAATCATGTGTTAAAAAAATGTTAACCATGCTTTTGAAAAGTGTTAACTGTGTATAAAAACAATGCTTTAGATGTACACAAAAAATGTACAATGTGTATGAAAAAGAGTAGACGTCAAAACATGGGTTTTAAAAACCAAAATTAATAATGTATTTGAAAAATATTAAATATGTATAAAATTAGTGCTTCAGATGTATACAAAAATGTACAATATGTATAAAAAAGTAGACATCAAAATATTTATCTGAAAAGATGTTAATTATGTATAAACAAAGTTCCTGGCATATAAAAAAATGTATATTGTGTGTGAAAAGGATAAACATGTTCTAAAAAATAAAATAAAATAAAATAAACCATGATATCCGAGAAAGAAACAAACAAGAAATAAAAAAATGAAATACCCAAAGAAACGGAAGTAAAACCGCTGCAAAACAATGAAAACGGTGAAAGCCAAAAGAAGTCAATGAAAACCAAAGAAGAATCAAAGAAAAACCAGTAAACCTCCCACAAAAAAGACAGTTACAACATATAATGCGGAACATCCACGACCCTTCTTCCATAAGCTTCTGCTAATCGCCAAGGCAGAAAACTGGAACAACAAACATGTTGTCCTCCACCGCTCGGCTAAAATAAGATCTAAGATTGACATCTTGATACAATGATTTACCATAATAATAAATAGAGTCAATGGTGACAAACCCGTGGGAAGAGCCGCTTCTTTTTTGCGGCGGTGGGTTTTGGAAAATAGAGAACATGGACTCGATTAAACAAAGGTGGCACCGGAATGAATAGCCCAATCACGACGAATGATGTCAACCCCCTCTTTTGCGCCTAACTTGACTCTGATTCTCCCACTATGACAGCTGATCCAGGGGCTAGTTTGGCTGGCTATTGAAGTCGGTGGATTCTGCCCAGAGTAATCTCTAAAATAGTGAAGCCAGTAGCAATGTCTTCGTTGGCTAAAGTAAATGAGCTAAAATTTGGTGGAGGGAGGTTCTATAGGCATGGTTATGTCCTGGTAAATTTCCAGCAATTATAAATTAATATAAAATATAGTTGCTTCACAAACTAAAAAATATTACCAGAAACAAAGATTGGATGGTGAGCTCACATGGATTGTTAGATGGGGCTCAAATTTTGTGGAGAGATATGATTTGGGCATATAGAAGATGTGACAAAAATTCAACTCATTAGGATATGCCTAGCTAGTACTTCCTTCACAACGGTTCTAGCTGAACAGAAACTTTGGAAATTTGCCGAGGAAGATTTTCTAAGCAAATGGTGCTGAATTTTGTCATGAGGCAATGATTTGGATAGTAAAGAGTGCCCAATTTTTTGGGAATTTTGGGAATGACAAAAAATAAAGGCTGCTTCACAACCTAGGGCAAAAATTGACACATAGGCAAAAACTAATAGGTGGCGCCTGGTCATAGCAATGCATCACAATTTACAAGGTTATGACCATCTACATTGGTCGTGATTAGCTAGAAATAAGGCAGGGACCAGTGTTGTCTGCTTTACGACCATTTCGCGTAAGGAAATTACGACCTTTCTGACCAAAATGGTCGTTATGGTTTAGGGTTTGGAGCCCCCCGAACAGCTTACGACCAATTGGTCTCAAATGGTCATAGATTTACGATCATTTCTTCTAGGGTCAATGAAAGAAGGTCACAAGTTGACATATTTCTTGTAGTGAGTATTCTCGCAGGGTGGCGCACGCCTCATACACTGAGTACCTAGAGAAGCTTGACGATCGTGCTGGCAGATGAGATGAGATGTGGGATTGAACTATGCCTTTGCCCGGACTTCCCTACTTTGATAATGCCTCGCCTGCTGCTGATAAAAGGTAGAACGTGCCTGAGCTACATCACGCTCCTCCTCTAGGGCGTCACGTCGTCCTATCTGTCAAGCTTGACCTCGCGTTCCTCATGCGTGCATACTCGAGGTGGATCATGAATGAGATCACATGGGAGGACATCCTCGACTCCATAGATCATGAAGAAAGGTGTGTAGCCGGTGGATCAATTGGGCGTAGTGTGCAAACCATAGTCAAGTTCCTCTACCCATTGATAGTCTACCTCCTTTAAAGAGCGAACCAACTGTGTTTTAATGCCACATAAAATTAGTCCATTGGCGCGTTCAACCTGTCCGTTGGACTGTGGATGATAAACCAAGGCATAATCGAGCTTAATGCCCATTTTTGCATACCATGCCTTTACTTCCTTGGCCATATAGTTGGATCCATTGTCTGTTATTATACTGCGGGGACACCCTAACAGTTAACTACTTTGGATATAAAATTGATCACCGACCCCTTTTGGGCCGAGGTTATTGGTTTTGCCTTGATCCATTTTGTGAATTTATCTACCTTAACGAGTAGACACTTCTTTTTCTTATACCCTCCTCGAAGTGGGCTGACCATGTCAAGCCCCCATGTAACATCCCAAAATTCTAAATTTTGGAATGTTAATTATTTAAATAGGATTTATTAAACACTTGCTTGTGTTGGCTGATCTTAGCTAATTTGACTAGGATTTGAAACTTTTGGTGTTAAAATGAATAGTAAGCGAGAGGGAATAAAAGAATTTTCCCAATTATTCATTTTGTTCTTATCTTGGATTTGAGAATATTCATAATATTTCCAATTTAAATTCCTCAAAGAATAATATTGGCAAATAATTGAATATTCTCCCATTTGGATTTTGAATATTTAAAACGATTCTGACTCAAACATTAAATCTTATGAGAGAGGGAAATATGGCTCCTTCAATGTTAAAAAGAGTTGGAAATTCTTTAATGTATATGAATCTTTCTCTGCAGTTCAAAAATATTTCATGGAACATTTTATAAGTGTCAAAGTAAAGTTTATTAAAATATTATATGTTTTTATAAGTATTTTGGACTGGAAAATGTTCAGTAAGCTATATATAACTATATTTGTCTTTGTAGATGTTCTGGTATTTTTAGAAAATATTTTGGATCATTTATGGCACCAAATTCATTTCTATATATTCATAAAAAGGAAGGCCCTAAACCTATTCTAAACCTAACCTACGCAGCAGTGCAACACACCCACAACAAGCTCTAGGCCGGCCAAACAACGCTGACCGCACCTGTGCCCCACGGATACGAGCGACATGGAGTTGTACACGCTCCAAAGCTCTCTCTACCACCGCTGTGATACGTTGATATGTCTCCAACGTATCTATAATTTTTTATTGTTTCATGCTATTATATTATTTGTTTTTGATGTTTTATATGCATTAATATGTTGTTTTATATTATTTTTGGGACTAACTTATTAACCTAGAGCCCAGTGCCAGTTCATGTTTTTTTCCTTTTTTGAGTTTTACAAAAAAGGAATATCAAACGGAGTCCACACGGAATAAAACTTTCGCGATGATTTTTCTTGGACCAGAAGACACCGAGAAGACTAGGAGAGGGGCCCAGAGGAGTCCCGAGGAGTCTCCTATTTTGTCACTTTCATATACTAGTGGGAATTTTTCATTATAGAACTTGACTTATATATTCTAATGATGGGCTTCCTTAAATTGCCCTAGGTATTCGTGAGCAAGCAGGTTGGATGCACACCCACTTAGTTTCTTTTTGAGCTTTCATACACTTATAACTCTAGTGCATCCGTTCCATGGCAATCCCTACTCACTCACATTGCTATCTATTGATGGGCATCTCCATAGCCCGTTAATACGCCTAGTTGATGTGAGACTCCCTCCTTCTTTTTTGTCTTCTCCACAACCACCAACATCAGTGCAGTAAGGGTAACAACCCAAAAGATTGAGCATATAATTCCCTATTTAATTGTTATATTCTACCGGCTTACAACGCCGTATGCAGCAAGGGGTAGTATCCCAAAACTTATAGCACAATGCTTCCAAGTATTTAATATCATCATATACTGGCGACTTATAGTCCAAAGCCAGGCCAGGTTATCAAAAACCACATATATACTCTAAAGATGAGCGATAGAAATTAAGGCTACATGTCCTGAATCGGTTTTTAAACCATATGTCGATATGGTACAAAGATGAACCCAAGAATGTCTGAATAGAAAATAATAAGCAAAAAAACAAGGCTTTCATAGGCCGCCAAGCCTAAATCTCAAGTTCTTTCAAAGGGCCGCACAACCACTGAGTTAAACCTTCATGCAAACCTTATGAGCCGGGCCTCACATGACCAATCGTTGTTTTAACTTTGACTAGTTCAGGGCCTTAAATAAGATTGACTATCAAAAGTACGGCGGGTCATTCCAGTCAACCTGGGCGGAGTGGCAGACTTAAAAAGGTAGGATAACCCGGGTTTTTAGGTGAATACACCTAGCTTCCAAGCCTGGCTTTTAAGCCTATTACAAGGGTCATAAAAACTCTTGTCCATTGAACAAAGAGCCCCCAAGTAACATTTTATTAAGGGCATATAAGCCGGATCAAGAGAGTAATCAAGGCTCTGCTCATTAAGCAGGTCGCCCCCAAATGACCATATGAAGTGTCAATAAAGACTCATTATTATCAACAATGAAACGACAGAGGCCCTGCTTTATCAGGGATGTTGGCTTTATTATATTCATCATAATATATACATTATCAAAATATGTACATCATAAGAGCCGGTGGCTCTGGTGTAATAAGGCCGAAGATGAGCAATATTCCATGGCCTGCGGGTCTCCTCCTCCGACGTGCGTGAGTCCTTGTGGCCTCGAACATCGATAAGGTAGTATGACCCATTGTTCAGATTCTTGCTGACCACAAAGGGTCCTTCCCAAGGTCGGGATAGCTTGTGCATATCAGATTGATCCTGGATAAGCCGAGCGCCAAGTCACCTTCTTGAAAGGTTCTGATTTTAACCCGGCGGCTGTGATAACAACGTAAATCTTGCTGGTAAATCGCCGAACGAGCTGCCGCGAGGTCACGCTCCTCATCTAACAGGTCAAGTGCATCATGACGTGCTTTTTCATTGTCGGCTTCAACATAAGCCGCCATGCGGGGCGAGTCGTGATGGATGTCACTAGGGAGAATCGCCTCTGCTCCGTAAACCATGAAGAAAGGTGTGTAACCCGTAGATCTGTTGGGGGTAGTATTGATACTCCATAACACGGAGGGTAACTCCTCCACCCAACAACCCGGCGTCCTCTTCAAAGGAACCATAAGCCGGGGCTTGATGCCTCTCAGAATTTCTTGATTGACTCTCTCAGCTTGACCATTGGATTGGGAGTGAGCCACTGATGATACATCAAGTCGAATATGCTCACGTTGACAAAACTCTATCATAGCTCCCTTGGACAGATTAGTGCCATTATCAGTTATAATGTTGTGGGGAAAACCAAAGTGGAAAATCACCTTTTTAATGAACTGAACTACTGTTGCCGCGTCACACTTACTGACCGGCTCTGCTTCAACCCACTTTGAGGATTTCTCAACTGCCACCAAAAGGTGGGTCTTTTTATCCTTGGACCTTTTGAAATGCCCAACCATATCAAGCGCCCAGAGTGCAAACGGCCAAGTAATTGGAATCATCCTTAATTCTTGAGCTGGCACGTGAGCTCATCGTGAAAATTTCTGACAACCATCACATTTACTGACCAAATCCTCTGCATCAGCATGAGCCGTTAGCCAATAAAAACCATGACGAAAGGCTTTAGCCACGAGAGACTTAGAGCCGGCATGATGACCACAATCTCCTTCATGAATCTCTCAAAGAATTTCACAACCCTCTTCAGGGGAAACGCAACGTTGAAATGCCCCAGTAAAACTGCAATGGTGTAACTCGCCGTTGACAATTGTCATCGACTTAGACTGCCGGGTTATCTGTCTGGCCAAGGTTCCATCCTTAGGTAACTCGCCTCGGGTCATATAAGCCAAATATGGAACTGTCCAATCAGGAACAGTATGAAGAGTTGCCACCAATTGCGCCTCCGGGTCAGGAATAGCAAGGTCTTCTTCTGTGGGCAATTTGACTGAAGGGCTATGCAGAATATCCAGGAAAGTGTTAGGTGGCACCGGCTTACGCTGGGACCCTAACCGGCTCAAAGCATCAGCCGCCTCATTCTTCCTGCAATCAATATGTTCAACTTGATAAACCTTGAAATGACCAGCAATAACATCAACCTCGCGACGATAAGCCGCCATGAGTGGATCTTTAGAATCCCAAGTGCCTGAAACTTGTTGAGCCACCAAATCTGAGTCGCCGAAACATCTCACCCGGCTTAAATTCATCTCCTTAGCCATTCGAAGACCATGGAGCAAGGCTTCATACTCAGCTGCATTGTTAGTACAAGGGAACATCAACCTTAAGACATAACAGAATTTATCACCTCGTGGGGAAGTCAAGACCCCGGGCCCTCCAATTGCCTGGACCCATCAAAATGAATAGTCCAATATGTGTTATCCGGCTTGTCCTTAGTCATCTACAACTCTGTCCAGTCATTGATGAAATCCACAAGTGCTTGGGATTTGATGGCCATGCGAGGCATATATTTCAAACCATGAGGTCCAAGCTCAATGGCCCACTTGGCTACTCTACCTGTGGCTTCTCAGTTTTGAATAATATCCCCTAAAGGAGCAGAACTAACCACAGTGATAGGATGACTGAAGAAATATTACTTGAGCTTTTGACTAGTCATGAACACCCCATAGACAAGCTTCTGCCAGTGCGGATATCTCTGCTTGGACTCAATAAGCACTTCACTGATGTAGTAAACCGGCCGCTGAACCGGATATTCCTTGTCGGCTTCCTTCCGTTCCACCACAATAGCTTCGCTGACTGCCCGGGCATTAGCAGCCACATATAATAACAACGGCTCCTTATCAATAGGAGCAGCAAGGACTGGCGGCTCAGCCAGTTGTTTCTGTTGGAAATATGCCCTAGAGGCAATAATAAAAGTATTATTATATTTCAATGTTCATGATAATTGTCTTGTATTCATGCTATAACTGTATTATCCGGAAATCGTAATACATGTGTGAATACTTAGACCACACTATGTCCCTGGTAAGCCTCTAGTTGACCAGCTCGTTGTGATCAACAGATAGTCATGGTTTCCTGACTATGGACATTTGATGTCGTTGATAACGGGATCACATCATTAGGAGAATGATGTGATGGACAAGACCCAATCCTAAGCATAGCATAAAAGATCGTGTAGTTCGTTTTGCTAGAGCTTTGCAAGTGTCAAGTATCTCTTCCTTCGACCATGAGATCGTGTAACTCCCGGATACCGTAAGAATGCCTTGGATGTACCAAACGTCACAACGTAACTGGGTGACTATAAAGGTACATTACAGGTATCTCCGAAAGTAGCTGTTGGGTTGACACGGATCGAGACTGGGATTTGTCACTCCGTATGACGGAGAGGTATCTCTGGGCCCACTCGGTAATGCATCATCATATTGAGCTCAATGTGACCAAGGTGTTGGACACGGGATCATGCATTACGGTACGAGTAAAGTGACTTGCCGGTAACGTGACTGAACAAGGTATTGGGATACCGACGATCGAGTCTCGGGCAAGTAACGTACCGATTGACAAAGGGAATTGCATACAGGGTTTGATCAAATCCTCGACATAGTGGTTCATCCGATGACAACATCGAGGAGCATGTGGGAGCCATCATGGGTATCCAGATCCCGCTGATGGTTATTGACTGAGAGCGTCTCGGTCATGTCTGCTTGTCTCCCGAACCCGTAGGGTCTACACACTTAAGGTTCGGTTACGCTAGGGTTGTAGGGATATGTATATGCAGTAACCCGAATGTTGTTCGGAGTCCCGGATGAGATCCCGGACGTCACGAGGAGTTCCGGAATGGTCCGGAGGTAAAGATTTATATATGGGAAGTCCTGTTTCGGGCATCGGGACAAGTTTCGGGGTTATCGGTATTGTACCGGGACCACCGGAAGGGTCCCGGGGGTCCACCGGGTGGGTCCACCTGTCCCGGGGGGCCACATGGGCTGTAGGGGGTGCGCCTTGGCCTAATGGGCCAAGGGCACCAGCCTCACATAGGCCCATGCGCCTAGGGTTCAAGGGGGGCAAGAGTCCTAGGAGGGTAAGGCACCTCCTAGGTGCCTTGGGGGGAGGGAAAACCCCCTTGGCCGCCGCACCCCCTAGGAGATTTGATCTCCTAGGGCCGGCCACCCCCCTTGGCACCCCTATATATAGTGGGGGGAGAGGAGGGACTTTATACCTGAACGTCTCGGCCTTTGGTTGCCTCCTTCTCCCTCCCCAACACCCCCTCCACCTCCATAGTGCTTAGCGAAGCTCTGCCGGAGTACTGCAGCTCCATCAACACCACGCCGTCGTGCTGCTGCTGGTGCCATCTCCCTCAACCTCTCCTCCCTCCCTTGCTGGATCAAGAAGAGGAGACGTGGCTGTTCCGTACGTGTGTTGAACGCGGAGGTGCCGTCCGTTCGGCGCAGGTCATCGGTGATTTGGATCACGTCGAGTACGACTACATCATCACCTTGCAAGCTTCCGCACGCGATCTACAAGTGGTATGTAGATGCAAACTCTCTCCCTAGACTCGTTGCTTATATGAACTCATAGATGGATCTTGGTGAAACCGTAGGAAAAATTTTAATTTTCTGCAACGTTCCCCAACAGTGGCATCATGAGCTAGGTCTATGCGTAGTTCTCTTTGCACGAGTAGAACACAACTTTGTTGTGGGCGTGGTTTTCGTCATCTTACTTGCCTCTACTAGTCTTTTCTTGCTCAACGGAATTGTGGGATGAAGCGGCCCGGACCAACCTTACACGTACGCTTACGTGAGACCGGTTCCACCGACTGACATGCACAAGTTGCATAAGGTGGCTGGCGGGTGTCTGTCTCTCCCACTTTAGTTGGAGCGGAATCGATGAACAGGGCCCTTATGAAGGGTAAATAGAAGTTGACAAAATCACGTTGTGGTGATTCATAGGTAAGAAAACGTTCTTGCTAGAACCCAATTGCAGCCACGTAAAAGATGCAACAACAATTAGAGGACGTCTAACTTGTTTTTGCAGCGATTGATCATGTGATGTGATATGGCCAGAGGTTGTGATGAATGATGAATTGTGATGTATGAGATCATGTTCTTTGTAATAGGATTCACGACTTGCATGTCGATGAGTATGACAACCGGCAGGAGCCATAGGAGTTGTCATTATTTTTTGTATGACCTGCGTGTCATTGAATAACGCCATGTAAACTACTTTACTTTATTGCTAAACGTTAGTCATAGAAGTAGAAGTAGTCGTTGGCGTGACAACTTCATGAAGACACGATGATGGAGATCATGATGATGGAGATCATGGTGTCAAGCCGGTGACGAGATGATCATGGAGCCCCGAAGATGAAGATCAATGGAGCTATATGATATTGGCCATATCATGTCACAACTATAATTGCATGTGATGTTTATTATGTATTATGCATCTTGTTTACTTAGGACGACGGTAGTAAATAAGATGATCCCTTATAAAATTTCAAGAAGTGTTCTCCCCTAACTGTGCACCGTTGCTACAGTTCGTCGTTTCTAAGCACCACGTGATGATCGGGTGTGATGGATTCTTACGTTCACATACAACGGGTGTAAGACAGTTTTACACAGCGAAAACACTTAGGGTTAACTTGACGAGCCTAGCATGTGCAGACATGGCCTCGGAACACGGAGACCGAAAGGTCGAACACGAATCGTATAGAAGATACGATCAACATGAAAATGTTCACCGACGATGACTAGTCCGTCTCACGTGATGATCGGACACGGGCTAGTCGACTCGGATCGTGTAACACTTAGATGACTAAAGGGATGTCTAATCTAAGTGGGAGTTCATAATTTGATTAGAACTTTATTATCATGAACTTAGTCTAAAACCTTTGCAAATATGTCTTGTAGATCAATGGCCAATGCTAATGTCAACATGAACTTCAACGCGTTCCTAGAGAAAACCAAGCTGAAAGATGATGGCAGCAACTATACGGACTGGGTCCGGAACCTGAGGATCATCCTCATAGCTGCCAGGAAACAATATGTCCTAGAAGGACCGCTAGGTGACGCTCCCGTCCCAGAGAACCAAGACATTATGAATGCTTGGCAGTCTCGCGCTGATGATTACTCCCTCGTTCAGTGCGGCATGCTTTACAGCTTAGAACCGGGGCTCCAAAAGCGTTTTGAGCATCACGGAGCATATGAGATGTTCAAAGAGCTGAAACTAGTTTTCCAAGCTCATGCCCGGGTCGAGAGATATGATGTCTCCGACAAGTTCTACAGTTGTAAGATGGAGGAAAACAGTTCTGTCAGTGAGCACATCCTGAAGATGTCTGGGTTGCACAACCGTATGACCCAGCTGAACATTAACCTCCCAGATGAGGCGGTCATTGACAGAATCCTCCAGTCGCTCCCACCAAGCTACAAGAGCTTTGTGATGAACTACAACATGCAGGGAATGGAAAAGACCATTCCTGAAGTGTTCTCGATGCTGAAATCAGCAGAGGCTGAAATCAAGAAAGAACATCAAGTGTTGATGGTCAATAAGACCACTAAGTTCAAGAAGGGCAAGGGTAAGAAGAACTTCAAGAAGGACGGCAAAGATGTTGCCGCGCCTGGTAAGCCAGTTACCGGGAAGAAGTCAAAGAATGGACCCAAGCCTGAGACTGAGTGCTTTTATTGCAAGGGGAAGGGTCACTGGAAGCGGAACTGCCCCAAATACTTAGCAGATAAGAAGGCCGGCAACACCAAAGGTATATTTGATATACATGTGATTGATGTGTACCTTACCAGTACTCGTAGTAACTCCTGGGTATTTGATACCGGTGCCGTTGCTCATATTTGTAACTCACAGCAGGAGCTGCGGAATAAACGGAGACTGGCGAAGGACGAGGTGACGATGCGCGTCGGGAATGGTTCCAGAGTCGATGTGATCGCCGTCGGCACGCTGCCTCTACATTTATCTACGGGATTAGTTTTGAACCTTAATAATTGTTATTTAGTGCCAAGTTTGAGCATGAACATTGTATCTGGATCTCGTTTAATACGAGATGGCTACTCATTTAAGTCTGAGAATAATGGTTGTTCGATTTATATGAGAGATATGTTTTATGGTCATGCTCCGATGGTCAATGGTTTATTCTTAATGAATCTCGAGCGTAATATTACACATGTTCATAGTGTAGATGCCAAAAGATGTAAAGTTGATAATGATAGTCCCACATATTTGTGGCACTGCCGCCTTGGTCACATTGGTGTCAAGCGCATGAAGAAGCTCCATGCCGATGGACTTTTAGAGTCTCTTGATTATGAATCGTTTGACACGTGCGAACCATGCCTCTTAGGCAAAATGACCAAGACTCCGTTCTCCGGAACAATGGAGCGAGCAACCAACTTGTTGGAAATCATACATACCGATGTGTGCGGTCCAATGAGCGTTGAGGCTCGTGGAGGATATCGTTATGTTCTCACCCTCACAGATGACTTGAGTAGATATGGGTATGTCTACTTAATGAAACACAAGTCTGAGACCTTTGAAAAGTTTAAGGAATTTCAGAATGAGGTGGAGAATCAACGTGACCGAAAGATAAAATTCTTACGATCAGATCGTGGAGGAGAATACTTAAGTCACGAATTTGGTACACACTTAAAGAAATGTGGAATCGTTTCACAGCTCACGCCGCCTGGAACACCTCAGCGAAACGGTGTGTCCGAACGTCGTAATCGCACTCTATTGGATATGGTGCGGTCTATGATGTCTCTTACCGATTTACCGCTATCATTTTGGGGATACGCTCTAGAGACAGCTACATTCACTTTAAATAGGGCACCGTCTAAATCCGTTGAGACGACACCGTATGAATTATGGTTTGGAAAGAAACCTAAGCTGTCGTTTCTAAAAGTTTGGGGATGCGAAGCTTATGTCAAGAAACTTCAACCTGAAAAGCTCGAACCCAAGTCGGAAAAATGCGTATTCATAGGATACCCTAAGGAAACTATAGGGTATACCTTCTACTTAAGATCCGAAGGCAAGATCTTTGTTGCCAAGAACGGATGCTTTCTGGAAAAAGAGTTTCTCTCGAAAGAAGTAAGTGGGAGGAAAGTAGAACTCGATGAAGTACTACCTCTTGAGCGGGATAGTGACGCAGCACAAGAAACCATTCCTGTGATGCCCACACCAACTGAAGAGGAAAACCATGATAATGATCAAGGTACTTCGGATCAAGTTACTGCTGAACTTCGTAGGTCCACAAGGGCACGTTCCGCACCAGAGTGGTACGGCAACCCTGTCCTGGAAATCATGTTGTTAGACAACAATGAACCTTCGAACTATGAAGAAGCAATGACGGGCCCGGATTCCAACAAATGGCTTGAAGCCATGAAATCCGAGATAGAATCCATGTATGAAAACAAAGTATGGACTTTGACAGACTTGCCCGATGATCGGCGAGCGATAGAAAACAAATGGATCTTTAAGAAGAAGACGGACGCGGATGGTAATGTTACCATCTATAAAGCTCGACTTGTCGCTAAGGGTTATCGACAGGTTCAAGGGATTGACTACGACGAGACATTCTCTCCCGTAGCGAAGCTAAAGTCCGTCCGAATCATGTTAGCAATTGCCGCATACTATGATTATGAGATATGGCAGATGGACGTCAAAACAGCATTCCTTAACGGGCATCTTAAGGAAGAACTGTATATGATGCAGCCGGAAGGTTTTGTCGATCCTCAGAACGCTAACAAAGTATGCAAGCTCCAGCGATCCATTTATGGACTGGTGCAAGCATCTCGGAGTTGGAACATTCGCTTTGATGAGATGATCAAAGCGTTTGGGTTTATGCAGACTTATGGAGAAGCCTGCGTTTACAAGAAAGTGAGTGGGAGCTCTGTAGCATTTCTCATATTATATGTAGATGACATACTCCTGATGGGAAATAATACAGAATTTCTGGACAGCATTAAGGCCTACTTGAATAAGTGTTTTTCAATGAAGGACCTTGGAGAAGCTGCTTATATATTAGGCATCAAGATCTATAGAGATAGATCGAGACGCCTCATAGGTCTTTCACAAAGCACATACCTTGATAAGATTTTGAAGAGATTCAGAATGGATCAGTCCAAGAAGGGGTTCTTGCCTATGTTACAAGGTATGAGACTGAGCTCAGCTCAGTCACCGACCACGGCAAAAGATAAAGAAGAGATGAGTGTCATCCCCTATGCTTCAGCCATAGGATCTATTATGTATGCCATGCTGTGTACCAGACCCGATGTAAACCTTGCCGTAAGTTTGGTAGCAAGATACCAAAGTAATCCCGGCAAGGAACACTGGACAGCGGTCAAGAATATCCTGAAGTACCTGAAAAGGACAAAGGACATGTTTCTCGTTTATGGAGGAGACGAAGAGCTCGTCGTAAAGGGTTACGTCGACGCTAGCTTCGACTCAGATCCGGATGACTCTAAGTCACAAACCGGATACGTGTATATGTTGAATGGTGGAGCAGTAAGCTGGTGCAGCTGCAAGCAGAGCGTCGTGGCGGGATCTACGTGTGAAGCGGAGTACATGGCAGCCTCGGAGGCAGCACATGAAGCGATTTGGGTGAAGGAGTTCATCACCGACCTAGGAGTCATAACCAATGCGTCGGAGCCGATCAAACTCTTCTGTGACAACACTGGAGCTATTGCCCTCGCAAAGGAGCCCAGGTTTCACAAGAAGACCAGGCACATCAAGCGTCGTTTCAACTCCATCCGTGAAAATGTTCAAGATGGAGACATAGAGATTTGCAAAGTGCACACGGATCTGAATGTCGCAGA
The DNA here is from genome assembly GCF_018294505.1 of Triticum aestivum. Lineage (NCBI taxonomy): Eukaryota > Viridiplantae > Streptophyta > Magnoliopsida > Poales > Poaceae > Triticum > Triticum aestivum. The sequence goes on along the minus strand of NC_057813.1, from coordinate 203,455,734 downwards.
TCCGCTGACTAAACCTCTCTCGCGTGCAAAACATGATCAACACCAGAACTCTATGGGTGTTCGATTCATCACAATGTAACTAGATTAGTGACTCTAGTGCAAGTGGGAGACTGTTGGAAATATGCCCTAGAGGCAATAATAAAAGTATTATTATATTTCAATGTTCATGATAATTGTCTTGTATTCATGCTATAACTGTATTATCCGGAAATCGTAATACACGTGTGAATACTTAGACCACACTATGTCCCTGGTAAGCCTCTAGTTGACCAGCTCGTTGTGATCAACAGATAGTCATGGTTTCCTGACTATGGACATTTGATGTCGTTGATAACGGGATCACATCATTAGGAGAATGATGTGATGGACAAGACCCAATCCTAAGCATAGCATAAAAGATCGTGTAGTTCGTTTTGCTAGAGCTTTGCAAGTGTCAAGTATCTCTTCCTTCGACCATGAGATCGTGTAACTCCGGGATACCGTAAGAATGCCTTGGATGTACCAAACGTCACAACGTAACTGGGTGACTATAAAGGTACATTACAGGTATCTCCGAAAGTAGCTGTTGGGTTGACACGGATCGAGACTGGGATTTGTCACTCCGTATGACGGAGAGGTATCTCTGGGCCCACTCGGTAATGCATCATCATATTGAGCTCAATGTGACCAAGGTGTTGGACACGGGATCATGCATTACGGTACGAGTAAAGTGACTTGCCGGTAACGTGACTGAACAAGGTATTGGGATACCGACGATCGAGTCTCGGGCAAGTAACGTACCGATTGACAAAGGGAATTGCATACAGGGTTTGATCAAATCCTCGACATAGTGGTTCATCCGATGACAACATCGAGGAGCATGTGGGAGCCATCATGGGTATCCAGATCCCGCTGATGGTTATTGACTGAGAGCGTCTCGGTCATGTCTGCTTGTCTCCCGAACCCGTAGGGTCTACACACTTAAGGTTCGGTTACGCTAGGGTTGTAGGGATATGTATATGCAGTAACCCGAATGTTGTTCGGAGTCCCGGATGAGATCCCGGACGTCACGAGGAGTTCCGGAATGGTCCGGAGGTAAAGATTTATATATGGGAAGTCCTGTTTCGGGCATCGGGACAAGTTTCGGGGTTATCGGTATTGTACCGGGACCACCGGAAGGGTCCCGGGGGTCCACCGGGTGGGTCCACCTGTCCCGGGGGGCCACATGGGCTGTAGGGGGTGCGCCTTGGCCTAATGGGCCAAGGGCACCAGCCTCACATAGGCCCATGCGCCTAGGGTTCAAGGGGGGCAAGAGTCCTAGGAGGGTAAGGCACCTCCTAGGTGCCTTGGGGGGAGGGAAAACCCCCCTTGGCCGCCGCACCCCCTAGGAGATTTGATCTCCTAGGGCCGGCCACCCCCCTTGGCACCCCTATATATAGTGGGGGGAGAGGAGGGACTTTATACCTGAATGTCTCGGCCTTTGGTTGCCTCCTTCTCCCTCCCCAACACCTCCTCCACCTCCATAGTGCTTAGCGAAGCTCTGCCGGAGTACTGCAGCTCCATCAACACCACGCCGTCGTGCTGCTGCTGGTGCCATCTCCCTCAACCTCTCCTCCCTCCCTTGCTGGATCAAGAAGAGGAGACGTGGCTGTTCCGTACGTGTGTTGAACGCGGAGGTGCCATCCGTTCGGCGCAGGTCATCGGTGATTTGGATCACGTCGAGTACGACTACATCATCACCTTGCAAGCTTCCGCACGCGATCTACAAGTGGTATGTAGATGCAAACTCTCTCCCTAGACTCGTTGCTTAGATGAACTCATAGATGGATCTTGGTGAAACCGTAGGAAAAATTTTAATTTTCTGCAACGTTCCCCAACAGTTTCTTCAAGGCTTCAAACGCTTCATTAGAAGCATCACTCCAGACAAAATTATCTGTCTTTTTCATCATTTGATACAGAGGGATAGCCTTCTCTCCTAGCCGGCTTATGAATCGGCTTAACGCCGCAATATGACCCGCCAGACGCTGAACATCACTGACACACGCCGGCTTAGCCAGGGAAGTAATAACCTTGATTTTTTTCCGGGTTAGCTTCAATACCCCGTTGAGAAACTAGAAAGCCCAAAAGCTTGCCTGGTGGCACACCAAAAACACACTTGGTCGGGTTAAGCATCATCTTGTAGACCCAGAGATTGTAAAATGTCTCCTGCAAATCATCTATCAAAGTTTCCTTCTTTCTGGATTTCACCACAATATCATCCACATAAGCATGAACATTGCGCCCAATCTGATCATGAAGACAATTCTGCACACAGTGCTGGTAAGTCACCTGGGCACTCTTGAGCCCGAAAGGCATAGACACATAGCAGAAGGCTCCAAAAGGATTGATAAAAGTTGTCTTCTCCTGGTCCTTAACTGCCATCTTAATCTGATGATAACCAGAATAAGCATCCAAAAAACTCAAACTCTCAAAACCCGCTGAGGCATCAATAATTTGATCAATACAAGGGAGAGCAAAAGGATCAGCCGGACAACCTTGTTTAAGTCCGTGTAGGCCACCCACATACGCCAAGTACCATTTTTCTTAAGTACCAGCACTAGGTTAGCCAACCACTCAGGATGAAAGACTTCAACAATGAACCCAGCCGCCAAGAGCCGGGCCACTTCTTCACCAATGGCCTTACGCCTCTCCTCATTGAAGCGACGAAGGAATTGCTTGACCAGTTCAAACTTTGGATCAATATTAAGAGTGTGCTCAGCGAGTTCCCTCGGTACACCTGGCATATCAGAAGGTTTCCATGCAAAGATATCCCGGTTCTCATGGATGAACCCGATGAGCGCGCTTTCCTATTTTGTATCCAGGTTAGCACTGATATTGAACTGCTTGGATGAATCGCCAGGAACGAAGTCAACTAGCTTAGTGTCATCTGAAGATTTAAACTTCAATACCGGATCATGCTCTGTAGTTGGCTTTTTCAAAGATTTCATATCCGCCGGGTCAACATTGTCTTTGTAGAACTTCAATTCCTCTGTTGCGCAAACAGACGCAGCATAAGCAGCGTCACCTTCTTCACACTCCAAAGCTATTTTCTGGCTTCCATGCACTGTGATGGTCCCCTTGTAACCCAGTATCTTGAGCTGCAGATAAACATAATAAGGTCATGCCATGAACTTGGCATAAGTCAGATGTCCAAACAGAGTGTAATAAGGTCGTGCCATGAACTTGGCATAAGTATTTCACCATGATGTTGGATGGAATGGTGAAATACTTAGCACACGTAGCATCGCTAACATCCAGCAGTTCCATGGCCATCTAATAACTCTCAACCCATGCTTCAGGGGGTAAGTCAGCGGTGTAGTTAGGCACCTTGCGAGGACCCTTGAAATCCTTAGGCAAACGCTCATTACGTAGAGCCGACACTAAACATGGCACACCCAAAGTTCTGAAGGTCACACCTGTCTCCACCGAAGTTGTCGGATGAGCCGGAGAATGCTGATGAGCCGCGTACGGAGCCGCCAGCTCAGCCTCCTGATGTGCTCTACCCCGATCCACCACATTCTGAGCATTAGCTCCACCACGCGTCGGGTCATGTCCACGGGGCGGGTTGCGGTATCGTCCACTGCTTGACACAGCCGGCTCATCAATATGCCTGCTATTACTTTTGCTTGGACGTGGTGTGGAGTCTATACGATCCCGACTGTATGAATAAGCCGCTTGTTGGTCCACAGCCATCTGGAGTAGTTCCCCGGCTCGCCGTATTTCCATCGCAGCTGGTGATTCGCCTTCAACCGGTAGAGCCGCCAGTCGTGTCGCCGCAGCAATCATGTTATCCAAAGGATTAGAATAATGACCCGGTGGTGTCGGTACATACTGAGGCAGAGTAGTATTCAGACGGGGTAGCTCCGTCGTGCGCGGTTGAGCTGGTGCTCCAGCCCCAGGTGCTTCAACCCGGTTTATCTCCGGTTGGTTACTGGTCCCCGCCCTAGGCGTGTTAAAGAGGTTTCTTGCCTCATAAACTGGAGGTAAACGAGTCTGATGCCTCCTCCTCATGACTTCATTTGAAGCATTTTGATACATCGTGAGCTGGAAAGACTCTGACTGAATCTGCTATGCCTGAGCGTCTAAAGCAGCCCGCTCCGTGGCCATCCTGACGTTCTCTGCATTTAGCTCCTCCTTGTCCTGCGCTATCTCATCGCGCAATTTTGCAACCTCCGCATTATGCTGAACTTGATTTGTTGGGTTAACCTCCACTGTTAACAATGTTGTCAGATTATCCATCAAGTCGGTCAAGACCTGAGCCGGCAGGCGCACAGGGCCTCCCGCCCCGGCTGCCGTTGCTGACCCGGAGACCATTGCTGCCACAGTCGAAGAATTCTACACTGGCTGTGTACCGGACATGAAAATCGTGAACCTATTTGGCGGCTCATAGGGGTCCGGAATACTGTCGCCATCGGAATAGCCCCCAAGCCTGCCATCTTGCAGTTGGTACAACGAATCAGTTTCACCAGTGGACGACTCACCATCAGAGTAGACGATCGTCTCACCACCAGACACAGATCTATCCTCAGATTCCGCCCCATGGATGAATCCCACGAAGGCACGCTTCACGGCGGGCTAAACTCGGGCGGGTCGCGCACGCTGAGCCGTCTCAATGATGTCAGTGCAGATGTCTGGCTCAGGGCCCGGTTCGCCGATCTTGCCGATGAAGACGTGGATTCCGCCGAAGGGGACCCGGTACCCGTACTCATTGAGCCGGCCTCGGGGGCCTAGCCTGCATCGTCAATGTAGAACTTGACGCGATGACTCTTGGTCATCCGTCCCACAACATATCCCTTGATACCTACGAAGCTGCCCTTCAAGAACTCGAAACCACCGTGCGCTGGCCCCATGGTGGGTGTTGGGGATATAACTATTAGGTATGACTCGCCCAGGAGGGGCCGGGTTATACCTATGGCGATTCATAAAACGAAGCCCAAGACGACACTTGAAGATGGCGGTTCAGTTAAGGACCCAAGGCCCAAAGGCGGCTTAAGGCCCATAGAGATAAACCGCCATATGTGTATGACTTGTATTGTAAGGCAGGAATAGATTGTTACCAAGTTGGACACTGTTTATGAGCCGGCCGGGACTCCGTGAGCCGTTGGGCGTCGACCTCTGTATATAAAGGGACGACCCGGCGGCGGTTCAGGACAAGTAAGATTAGATCGAAAGCTAGGTCAAGCGAATCCGCTCCCTGGTAATCGAGACATAATCAATACCACCTCAAACTGGATTAGGCCTTTACCTTCACCGCAAGGGGCCGAACCAGTATAAACTCCCGTGTCCTTTGTCCCGGTTTAACCCCTTTAAGCTTCCTAGTTGCGATGGCTCCACGACTAAGTCCTTTTGCTAGGACATCTATCGTGACATTTCCACGACAGTTGGCGCCCAATGTGGGGCCAGCGCACGATGGATTTGAGTTCTTGAAGGGCATATTCGAAGGGCTCAAGGGATACACTGTGGGCCGGATGACCAAGAGTCATCGCGCCAAGCTCTACATCGACGATGCAGGCTGGGGCCCCGATGCCGGCTCAATTAAGTACAGGTACCGGGTCCCCTTCAGTGGAATCCACGTCTTCATCAGCAAGATCGGTGAGCCGGGCCCTGAGCCGGACATCTGCACCGACGTCATCGAGACGGCTCAGCGTGCGAGACTAGCCCAAGCTCAGCCAGCCGTGAAGCATGCCTTCGTGGGATGCATCCATGGAGGGAAATTTTCTGAAGGATCTGTGTCTGGCGGTGAGACGACCATCTACTCGGATGGTGAATCGTCCACGGGTGAGACGGATTCGTTGTACCAACTGCAAGACGGCGGGCTTGGGGGCTATTCCAATGGCATTAGTATTTCGGACCCCTTTGAGCCGCCAAACAGAGTCGGGATCTTCATGGCCGGCACGCAACCCGGGCAAAACTCTATGGCCGCGGCAGCTGACTTCCGGGTCAGCAGCGGTTATAGCATCCGGGGCAGGAGGCCATGCACGCCCACCGGCTCAAGTTTTGATGGCTTTAATGGATAAGTTGACGGCTCTATTAACCGTCGTGGTCAACCCAGAAAATCAAGCTCAACATGATGCGGAAGTGGCACAGTTACAGCAGGAGGTAGCTGTAACGCCCCAAGACCGATGCTTCAGAAGACTTCCAGCTATTCCGAGTTTTGCCATGTGTTTCTTTTGTGCTTGCTCTTTTATTTTTGCATTGCATCATGTCATCATGCCATCATGCCATTTAATTTTTAAAACTCAACTAAATAAATTGTATGGATCTTCGATCCATTTAAATCGAGGGAAGGGTGACTTCTCTTTATAACATACCCTCCCGATATTTAGGGAGCTATAATAAAATATTCCATTGTTTTGGAATCACCTTAACACACTTGCAAAATATCCCAATGCCTTTATTATCTTAATTCTTGGTCTCCAACTCTGCCCATAAATTATTTCATCATTTTCCGGAGCTCCACCAAAAATCCGAACATTTTTGGACCTTCCCAAACCCTCACTTCCGTTCAAACCCATTTGAATTAAATTCAAATGAGTTTGAATTTAAATCTTTCAATCATGCCTCTTTCTATTTTTCTTGGATCAGACTCATTTTTTGTGAGTCCGGAAAATTGTCCACTTGCGCATAATCTTTCCCTAACCCTCTCTTTTTTTTCCTCTCTCTATTTCTTTTCTGATAGAGATTAGTGAGAGAGAGAGAGCCCAGCCCAGCTGCCCAGCTAGGCCTCTGGCCACTTCTTTCTCCACTGGGCCGGCCTCCCAAGGCCCACCTAACCCCTCTAACCCTAGGCCCCGACTCTCTCCATCGATCTCTCTCCCTCTCATTCCCTGCCCGCCGCCACGCGCACGCCCGCTGCCAGGAAGGGCTTCGCCCGATCCTCGCGATCCCCATCTCCCTCTCGATCTTCCTCCCCTGCGCCTGATCCCCTCGCCGCGACCACACCCCTGTCGAACCCAGTGCCAGGCTCCCATCTCCTTCCTCTCGCTCACCTCCTCCCTCATCTCCCTCGCAGCCTCTCTTCCTCCCCAGCGCCACGGCCTCGCCCTTCTCCTCCTGCATCGGGCATCCCCGTCGCCTCTGTGCGCGAGTGCCGCCGCCCTCAACCCTCCTCGCCGAGGCCATGGCCGCCGCTGCGCCTTGCTCCCTGCTGCCTTGCTGCCTCCTCTTCGCCGCGAGTCCTTCCCCTCGTCGCCTCCTCTGCGCCCCGGTGAACCGCGCCCGTCCGCATCAGCCGGCCTCCACCGCCTCCTCGCCAGCGCTCGGCCTCCTCCCCGAGCTCATGCTCCCTTCGTCCATGGCCATGCCTGCGCCTACCTCGCCGGACCCCGCGTTCCGCCCTCGCTGGAGAAACGGACCAGGCCGGGGCTCCTCTACGCCCCACCTCTCCATCTCCCCCTCGCTCGCATCCCGAGCTCTGCCACACCTCTGCTCCTGCTTCCCCTTCGTGCACCTGCCAACCACCGTTGCAACGTTGGGACATCTGCCCCAGAGTACCTCAAGTCCGTCTACGACTAGGCGGACTCGCCTAGTAACACAACCATCGCGTTTTGTTTCATCACCGCCAAGGCCGAGTGGACGCCAAGTACCAGGACGTCAAGTTCCTCGCTGGACCCGAACATCCACGAAAACATGTACCACTACCGCTGCCGAAGATCGTCACGTGTATGACTACTTCCCACGACGACCGTTGCGAGAACGTCTACTTCCATCTACACCGCATCGAACTCGAACCGCCCCGAAACGCACGCTTCAAAGGTATAACCGCCGAGAACGACCTCCATGGAACGAATGCATGTGTGTTGTATGAGATGCCCGCGTTTGCACCGTGTCCGAAATTGTCGCGTGCATGTTTCTCCTCGTTGCCATGCCACCATCTTGTGGGAACCCGGTATCCGGGATCACCCCACCTTCTATCGCATGTCACGCTCTCGTCACTTTTCCTTTTGCACCGGTATCTCCATGAGCTATCGGAACCGGAATGTTGTCGTGGCATCATTTTCCTTATCTTTGTCATGGCACCCTTTTCGTTCCGCCATGGTGACTAAATGCTTCATAACATGCTCATGTCAACATTTTCATAAAAACGCTTAAAATTGCATGAACTTGTTCATGTCATCTGCATCATGATAACAACAATTAAAAATATTTAAATTGTTGTTTGTATTAATTTGCTATATGCATATGGGGATTTACCGGATTTGTCATTTGCTATATCCGGCCCCATTTAAATTGTTTAGATAGACAATCCCTTTATGTTTCACCTCTTGCCATGCTTAAACAACATTTAATATTGTTGAGTACCTAACGAGAGAGAACTAAATAAGTCATGTGGTGTTTCGTCAATATGCAACGGAGTTGCATGTTGAGCTCCACTTAATTTGTAGGATTGTTTGTGCATTTTGCCATGCCGTGCCTCATTAAACCGGACATGCATCATACTCGTTTGTGCTTCATGCCATGTTGATGTGTTTGTTGTTTACTATGTTGTTTGCTTCTTTCCGGTGTGCTTCTTCGGGTTGTTTCCGACAACGTCGCGTTTGTGAGGAACCGTTCGTCTACGTCCGTTTGTCTTCTTCATGGACTCGTTCTTCTTCCTTGCGGGATTTAAGGCAAGATGATCATACCCTCGAAATCACTACTATCTTTGCTATGCTAGTTTGCTCGCTCTTGCTATGCCAATGCTTCGATGCCTACCATTTGCTTGTCAGCCTCCCAATTGCCATGTCAAACCTCTAACCCACCATGTCCTAGCAAACCGTTGATTGGCTATGTTACCGCTTGCTCAGCCCCTCTTATAGCGTTGCTAGTTGCAGGTGAAGTTGAAGATTTCTCCATGGTGGACAGGATTTTGGTTGGGATATCACAATATATCTTATATAATTAATGCATCTATATACTTGGTAAAGGGTGGAAGGCTTGGCCTTTTGCCTGGTGTTTTGTTCCACTCTTGCCGCCCTAGTTTCCGTCATACCGGTGTTATGTTCCCGGATTTTGCGTTCCTTACGCGGTTGGGTTATTAATGGGACCCCTTGACAGTTCGCTTTGAATAAAACTCCTCCAGCAAGGCCCAACATTGACTTTTACCATTTGCCTCACCACCACCTACTTTTCCCTTGGGAGTCGCTCTCTCGAGGGTCATCTTTATTATAGCCCCCCCGGGCCAGTGCTTGTCTAAGTGTTGGTCCGAACCAGAGCCACTTGCAGCGCCACCTCGGGGAAACTCGAGGTCTGGTTTTAGTTGTACGTAGTGTTCATCCGGTGTTGCCCTGAGAACGAGATATGTGCAGCTCCTATCGGGATTGTCGGCGCATCGGGCGGTCTTGCTGGTCTTGTTTTACCATTGTCGAAATGTCTTGTAAACCGGGATTCCGAGTCTGATCGGGTCTTCCTGGGAGAAGGTCTATTCCTTCGTTGATCGCGAGAGCTTGTCATGGGCTAAGTTGGGACACCCCTGCAGGGTATAATCTTTCGAAAGCCGTGCCTGCGGTTATAGGCAGATGGGAATTTGTTAATGTCCGGTTGTAGATAACTTGACACCAGATCCGAAATAAAACGCATCAACTGCGTGTGTAACCGTGATGGTCTCTTTCCGGCGGAGTCCGGGAAGTGAACACGGTTGTTGGAGTTATGCTTGACGTAAGTAGTCCAGGATCACTTCTTGATCTTACTTTTATCGACCGTGCTTTGCCTTCTCTTCTCGCTCTCAATTGCGTATGTTAGCCACCATATATGCTAGTCGCTTGCTGCAGCTCCACCTCATACCTTTACCTTACCCATGAACTTAAATAGTCTTGATCGCGAGGGTGTGAGATTGCTGAGTCCCTGTGGCTCACAGATACTTCCAAAACCAGCTTGTAGGTGCCGATGAGTCCGTGCAGATGACGCAACCAAGCTCAGGAGGAGCTCGATGACGACCTTGTCCTTTGTGTTGTTTCGTTCTAGTTGATCAGTAGTGGAGCCCAGTTGGGGTCGATCGGGGACCTTTGTCGCATTTGGGGTTCTTCTTTTATTTTGGTTCCGTAGTCGGACCATGAGTGTATTTGATTGATGTAATGTTTATTTATGTAATGGTGTGAAGTGGCGATTGTAAGCCAACTATGTATCTCTTTCCCTTATGTATTACATGGGTTGTGTGACGATTACCTCACTTGCGACATATGCCTTCAATGCGATTATGTCTCTAAGTCGTGCCTCGACACGTGGGAGCTATAGTCGCATCGAGGGTGTTACAAGTTGGTAATCAGAGCCTTCCCCGACCTTAGGAGCCCCATTGCTTGATCGTTTTTAGTGGCCGAGTTGTGTCTAGAAAAATGTTTTGAGTCATTTAGGAATTATATATCGGAGAGTTTAGGAATTCTTTTTACTCCTCAGTCCCTTCGTCACTCTTGCGAGGCATCCTGACGTAGAGTTTTGACTCTTCTCTTCTCAAATTTCACTAAAAAAATTTAGGATCACGCGGGTATCTTGGAATCGTTCCGATGGTTTTATGATGAGATCATTGTCTTGGTGCCTCCTGTCAGGGGTTTTGTGGAAGTGTCCCGGGGAGTTGAGCTCTGAGGTGTTGTCATCATAATTTTATCGTTGCAGTTCTGGAATACCTGAGTTTAGTACGCCGACATCGAAAATCTCTTTTATGCAGTTCGTTGGTGAGATAACCTCGACGCCACCCAGTACTGGGGCGGGAGTTCGGGAGTATTGCCATAACTCGTATAACGGATGCTTTTCGAAGGTTGAGGTACACGATTTCCGAAGGTTTCTTGGTTATGTGTTGAAGGATGGATACAGCTGGATGTAGGATTTGCTAGTTTGGGTGAGATATTATGCTTCCCCTGTATCCCCAACACCTGATTGCATAACCGGAAAATTTCGAGAGTTTCATAGGTGGGAATTCAAGTAGCTCTTAGGATATCTTTTCGACAGATGTATGATATGAAATTGGGGTTCGACGTCTAGTGGTCCGCCTTTCCACGGTCGTTTTTACAGTGGTCTCGTTGTGTCTTAAAGAACCCTTGGCTATGCTGGTTCGGGGACACTTCGTATGTCATGTGCACTGCCTTGTACATGATGGTGCTGTACACTCGAGCCCGTGTGGGCCCCACCACGAAAACTTCAGACGGAATCTCTATCATATGTTTGTTCCGGCTTATTCTGCAAGCCAATCATTTGTTTTGTTTTATTTGTGGTATTCGAGTTGCTTCGAGTCAAATGTTGAATCCATACCTTTCTTAAATGGTGTTCTCATATTTCTATGGGAGTGCTAATCCTTTCGATCATCGAGATTGTCATGTCAATTCTTTCCAACCGGTGTGCTTCTTTTCAAGTGGATCCGATCATTTCAACATTCGCAAGATCACCTCTCAGTTTTCTCAACGGTGTTTGTTTCATCCGTCCCAAGTTGTCTTTGTTTTCCTGCCCTCCCACCCCCTTTTCTTCAAGGACTCATTTATTTTAATCAAGTATCCATTTATTCATGTGAAGTCACTTCACTCTTTTCGATCAATGTTCTGATCCGGTGATCCCTCGTGAAGATGCTCACGAGCTTCAAGTTCATCATCCTTCATTATTGTTTCTTCTCCGGTGGTGTTAATTTCAAGCTTTCGGTGTTGATCATTTTTTTCCTCGTGTCAAATGTTTGTTCATACCGGTGCACCTCTTAATCTTTCACTTCTCGCTTTTCATTTGTTCTGGAGTGCTCAAGATATCTCGGAAGACTTGTGTTTCCATTCTCAATCCGTTCAAGATATTTCGAGGTTGTTATCTCATTCAAGCCATTTAATTCAACTGGTGCAATCCCCCCTTTCAATCAATTGTTCAACGGTGTTTTCTTTTGAGTGGGCCCTAACCCACAGTTTTTTTCCCAGGATCTTACCTGACTCTTCTAATTATTCTGGTGCTATTCCCAAATTCTTTTCAAAGTGTGACGTAAGAATGGATTCCATCAGTCACATGCCTTCTCCAAGATCGCTTTGAAATATTTTCATCGTTGGTTCAACCTTTCCAATTTTCATTCCGGAGTATCTCAACAATTCATGGTGGTTCTCATCATCTTTCTCAACTTTTGAAGACCGAAGAAGGATTTCTCTTAAATCTTGGTCCATTCTCTTGAAGATTCATGGTTCTAGCTTGATGCTATCCTCATAATTGTTTTGATTGTGACAATTCTTTTCAACCATCTGATGCATTTCAGGAGTTGCTTCCTTTCTTGATAATCCGAATGCCATCATTTCTGAATATTACTTATTCTCAACCTTCAACTCTTGTTCTCCAAATCTTACCGGTGATTCGTTCATATACCCTCTAGTCAGCTCATGATCTCTTCGTTCTCATGTTTCTAAATTGCCTCAAGTATCTTCATTCGTTTTCCAATTCTTCCCAGTGAATTGTGCCTTTGTTACTTTCATTTTCAATTCTTACGGTGGTTCGTTCAAGAGTTCTCTTTCCTTGGTTATCATATCAATTCATTCGTTGTTTCCAAATTCCACCGGTGGTTCATGAAGATTTTCTAAAGTTTGCGCCATATCTATCTTGATCCTTTCTATGAGAATAAGTAGTATGCCAAATCTGTTGCTTGTCATCAATTTAAATTGGTGAAGGATAAGCATAACATAATTCTTATTCTTGTTCATTCAAGTGATTAAATCTTTATTCCGGAGGCCCTTCAAATTCTTAGTTTCAGTTGTTTTATCTTCTCTTTTGGCCCGGAGTTCCAAGCTCTAATTATCACGGAGATCCATCTAAATCATTGCAAGGCTTCACCTTGTGTTTTCAACTTCTCTTTCTTTTTATCATCCTTTCATTACTGGAGTTCTTCATGGAGACTCTACATGGTGGTTCGTCAAGGATTCTTTTCATTCTCCAATTGTTCTTCAAGATTTCTCTCGAAGTTATGACCCGCTAAGCTATACTCTAAAATAAACATGGTGCTCAACACATGTTTTGTTTTGAGGCGTTCAAGCATTCTTCATCTTGCATTCCGAAGTGCAATCCTTTCTACCTTATCTTTTGAGATGGTGTTATGTCAGTCTTGACAATTTGAGTTCGTGTTTCATGATTCACATGTTGTCAAGAATGAGATATTTTAAAAACCATCATTTTTCTCTTCGATCATGAGGTATTTTAAATCCATTAATCTCTTTGTTGGAGTTATCTTGGTATAGATTTCACCTAAAGCCTTCCCTAAGGAATGTTGCTATTGTGGTGCTTATCTAAGATCCAAGTTTTTCTCCTATCCTCTCGGCGAAAGGAGTTGTCATCTCCATGTTGACCTCTATCCAATCTTTTGTTTCCGTTAGTGGCAGAATTTCGCCTCAATTTTGGGATGTTTTCCATAAGCCCACTACAAACTTATTCTTTTCGTTGTTGGTCTTCCAACAACTTTGTTCTAACCTTCCTGCAAGGATGCTTTCCAAATTAAATTGTGGTAGGAGTTGACATTTCCTTCTCCGTCCCTTTATCCCAACAATCTAACTTCTATTCTTTCGTTCCGGAGGCATTGTGATGTTGTGCTTTTCACTCATCATCTCGAATTGTGAGGATCGTGTTCTTTTCCTTGCTTATCCATTTAACCGGAGTCTCATCCAAGTGCTTTCATTTTGCCAAATTCATGTTCTTTTCCTTCCATGTTCAACCGGAGTGCTGCCCAAATTCTTTCTCTCTCATCTTGTTTTAACCGGAGTGGTTTCGAATTCTATCTTGTCCATTAAACTCTTGATTCGTGTCTTTGCAACCTTCAAGTTCCCGTAATGTTCCTCGTTCCTCTTTTCTAACGGATTGTTTGCAATCTCGTTCATCTCTAATTGCTCAACCTCTCAAGGTTCGTGGTTTCACTCATTGGTCGAAGAAGCAACTTAGTTTTACCGCTTATCTTCCTCTTCCGTTTCCCTCCGGTGCCATCCTAGATCTCGGGACGAGATCCTCTCGTAGTGGTGGAGTGTTGTAACGCCCCAAGACCGATGCTTCAGAAGACTTCCAGCTATTCCGAGTTTTGCCATGTGTTTCTTTTGTGCTTGCTCTTTTATTTTTGCATTGCATCATGTCATCATGCCATCATGCCATTTAATTTTTAAAACTCAACTAAATAAATTGTATGGATCTTCGATCCATTTAAATCGAGGGAAGGGTGACTTCTCTTTATAACATACCCTCCCGATATTTAGGGAGCTATAATAAAATATTCCATTGTTTTGGAATCACCTTAACACACTTGCAAAATATCCCAATGCCTTTATTATCTTAATTCTTGGTCTCCAACTCTGCCCATAAATTATTTCATCATTTTCCGGAGCTCCACCAAAAATCCGAACATTTTTGGACCTTCCCAAACCCTCACTTCCGTTCAAACCCATTTGAATTAAATTCAAATGAGTTTGAATTTAAATCTTTCAATCATGCCTCTTTCTATTTTTCTTGGATCAGACTCATTTTTTGTGAGTCCGGGAAAATTGTCCACTTGCGCATAATCTTTCCCTAACCCTCTCTTTCTTTTCCTCTCTCTATTTCTTTTCTGATAGAGATTAGTGAGAGAGAGAGAGCCCAGCCCAGCTGCCCAGCTAGGTCTCTGGCCACTTCTTTCTCCACTGGGCCGGCCTCCCAAAGCCCACCTAACCCCTCTAACCCTAGGCCCCGACTCTCTCCATCGATCTCTCTCCCTCTCATTCCCTGCCCGCCGCCACGCGCACGCCCGCTGCCAGGAAGGGCTTCGCCCGATCCTCGCGATCCCCATCTCCCTCTCGATCTTCCTCCCCTGCGCCCGATCCCCTCGCCGCGACCACGCCCCTGTCGAACCCAGCGCCAGGCTCCCATCTCCTTCCTCTCGCTCACCTCCTCCCTCATCTCCCTCGCAGCCTCTCTTCCTCCCCAGCGCCGCGGCCTCGCCCTTCTCCTCCTGCATCGGGCATCCCCGTCGCCTCTGCGCGCGAGCGCCGCCGCCCTCAACCCTCCTCGCCGAGGCCATGGCCGCCGCTGCGCCTTGCTCCCCGCCGCCTTGCTGCCTCCTCTCCGCCGCGAGTCCTTCCCCTCGTCGCCTCCTCTGCGCCCCGGTGAACCGCGCCCGTCCGCATCAGCCGGCCTCCACCGCCTCCTCGCCAGCGCTCGGCCTCCTCCCCGAGCTCATGCTCCCTTCGTCCATGGCCACGCCTGCGCCTACCTCGCCGGACCCCGCGTTCCGCCCTCGCCGGAGAAACGGACCAGGCCGGGGCTCCTCTGCGCCCCACCTCTCCATCTCCCCCTCGCTCGCGTCCCGAGCTCCGCCACACCTCTGCTCCTGCTTCCCCTTCATGCACCTGCCGACCACCGTTGCAACGTTGGGACATCTGCCCCAGAGTACCTCAAGTCCGTCTACGACTAGGCGGACTCGCCTAGTAACACAACCATCGCGTTTTGTTTCATCACCGCCAAGGCCGAGTGGACGCCAAGTACCAGGACGTCAAGTTCCTCGCCGGACCCGAACATCCACGAAAACATGTACCACTACCGCCGCCGAAGACCGTCACGTGTACGACTACTTCCCACGACGACCGTTGCGAGAACGTCTACTTCCATCTACACCGCATCGAACTCGAACCGCCCCGAAACGCACGCTTCAAAGGTATAACCGCCGAGAACGACCGCCGTGGAACGAATGCATGTGTGTTGTATGAGATGCCCGCGTTTGCACCGTGTCCGAAATTGTCGCGTGCATGTTTCTCCTCGTTGCCATGCCACCATCTTGTGGGAACCCGGTATCCGGGATCACCCCACCTTCTATCGCATGTCACGCTCTCGTCACTTTTCCTTTTGCACCGGTATCTCCATGAGCTATCGGAACCGGAATGTTGTCGTGGCATCATTTTCGTTATCTTTGTCGTGGCACCCTTTTCGTTCCGCCATGGTGACCAAATGCTTCATAACATGCTCATGTCAACATTTTCATAAAAACGCTTAAAATTGCATGAACTTGTTCATGTCATCTGCATCATGATAACAACAATTAAAAATATTTAAATTGTTGTTTGTATTAATTTGCTATATGCATATGGGGATTTACCGGATTTGTCATTTGCTATATCCGGCCCCATTTAAATTGTTTAGATAGACAATCCCTTTATGTTTCACCTCTTGCCATGCTTAAACAACATTTAATATTGTTGAGTACCTAACGAGAGAGAACTAAATAAGTCATGTGGTGTTTCGTCAATATGCAACGGAGTTGCATGTTGAGCTCCACTTAATTTGTAGGATTGTTTGTGCATTTTGCCATGCCGTGCCTCATTAAACCGGACATGCATCATACTCGTTTGTGCTTCATGCCATGTTGATGTGTTTGTTGTTTACTATGTTGTTTGCTTCTTTCCGGTGTGCTTCTTCGGGTTGTTTCCGACAACGTCGCGTTTGTGAGGAACCGTTCGTCTACGTCTGTTTGTCTTCTTCATGGACTCGTTCTTCTTCCTTGCGGGATTTAAGGCAAGATGATCATACCCTCGAAATCACTACTATCTTTGCTATGCTAGTTTGCTCGCTCTTGCTATGCCAATGCTTCGATGCCTACCATTTGCTTGTCAGCCTCCCAATTGCCATGTCAAACCTCTAACTCACCATGTCCTAGCAAACCGTTGATTGGCTATGTTACCGCTTGCTCAGCCCCTCTTATAGCGTTGCTAGTTGCAGGTGAAGTTGAAGATTTCTCCATGGTGGACAGGATTTTTGGTTGGGATATCACAATATATCTTATATAATTAATGCATCTATATACTTGGTAAAGGGTGGAAGGCTTGGCCTTTTGCCTGGTGTTTTGTTCCACTCTTGCCGCCCTAGTTTCCGTCATACCGGTGTTATGTTCCCGGATTTTGCGTTCCTTACGCGGTTGGGTTATAATGGGACCCCTTGACAGTTCGCTTTGAATAAAACTCCTCCAGCAAGGCCCAACATTGACTTTTACCATTTGCCTCACCACCACCTACTTTTCCCTTGGGAGTCGCTCTCTCGAGGGTCATCTTTATTATAGCCCCCCCCGGGCCAGTGCTTGTCTAAGTGTTGGTCCGAACCAGAGCCACTTGCAGCGCCACCTCGGGGAAACTCGAGGTCTGGTTTTAGTTGTACGTAGTGTTCATCCGGTGTTGCCCTGAGAACGAGATATGTGCAGCTCCTATCGGGATTGTCGGCGCATCGGGCGGTCTTGCTGGTCTTGTTTTACCATTGTCGAAATGTCTTGTAAACCGGGATTCCGAGTCTGATCGGGTCTTCCTGGGAGAAGGTCTATTCCTTCGTTGATCGCGAGAGCTTGTCATGGGCTAAGTTGGGACACCCCTGCAGGGTATAATCTTTCGAAAGCCGTGCCTGCGGTTATAGGCAGATGGGAATTTGTTAATGTCCGGTTGTAGATAACTTGACACCAGATCCGATATAAAACGCATCAACTGCGTGTGTAACCGTGATGGTCTCTTTCCGGCGGAGTCCGGGAAGTGAACACGGTTGTTGGAGTTATGCTTGACGTAAGTAGTCCAGGATCACTTCTTGATCATACTTTTATCGACCGTGCTTTGCCTTCTCTTCTCGCTCTCAGTTGCGTATGTTAGCCACCATATATGCTAGTCGCTTGCTGCAGCTCCACCTCATACCTTTACCTTACCCATAAGCTTAAATAGTCTTGATCGCGAGGGTGTGAGATTGCTGAGTCCCTGTGGCTCACAGATACTTCCAAAACCAGCTTGTAGGTGCCGATGAGTCCGTGCAGATGACGCAACCAAGCTCAGGAGGAGCTCGATGACGACCTTGTCCTTTGTGTTGTTTCGTTCTAGTTGAGCAGTAGTGGAGCCCAGTTGGGGTCGATCGGGGACCTTTGTCGCATTTGGGGTTCTTCTTTTATTTTGGTTCCGTAGTCGGACCATGAGTGTATTTGATTGATGTAATGTTTATTTATGTAATGGTGTGAAGTGGCGATTGTAAGCCAACTATGTATCTCTTTCCCTTATGTATTACATGGGTTGTGTGACGATTACCTCACTTGCGACATATGCCTTCAATGCGATTATGTCTCTAAGTCGTGCCTCGACACGTGGGAGCTATAGTCGCATCGAGGGTGTTACAGTAGCACAAGCCAAAGAAGACCTGGCGGCAGAAGACGTCAGGATGGCCGCGGAGCAGGCGGCTCTGGATGCTCAGTCTCAGCGGATTCAGTCGCAGGATTTTCAGCTTACGATGGATCAGAACGCATCAAATGAGATCATGAGGAGAAGGCACCAGTCCCGTCTACATGCGGATTATGAGCCTAGAAACCTCTTTCGCATGCCTGGTGCAGGACCTAGTAACCCGCCAGAGGTAAACCGGATTGCGGCACACGGGGCTGGGACGCCGATTCAACCACGTGTGACGGAACCCCCTCGTCCGCATACTGCTCCACCTCAGCATGTACCAGTACCACCGGGTCATTATTCTAATCCTTTGGAGAACATGATCGCTGCGGTGGCCCGATTGGCGGCTCACCCAGTGGATGGCGACTCTCCAACGACAGTTGAAACATGAAGGGTGAGAGAACTTCTTCAGACAGCATTGGCGCAGCAGGAGGCATATTCTTATAGTCGAGACATGATTCATTCCACCCCTCGCTCAAGCCGGAGCTATAGCAGGCACATGGACTCACCAGTCGTTTCAAGCAATGCCCGGCGCCGTGACCAGTTGCGTGGGCATGACCCAGCTCATGATGGAGCTCTTAATATGGTTGATCAGGATAGGGTGCGTCAACAAGCTGAGCAGGCGGCTCAGCAGGCGGCTTATCAGACCCTTCCGGTTTGTCCGACGACTTCAATTGAGGCAGGTGTGACCTCTAGGACTGCGGGTGTACCTTGTTTGGTGCTGGCTCTGCGTAATGAGCATTTGCCCAAGGATTTCAAGGGACCTCGAAAGGTGCCTAATTATACGGCCGACTTACCCCCTCAGGCGTGTGAAAGCTATGAGATGGCCATGGAGCTACTGGAAGTCAGTGACGTTGCGTGTGCCAAGTACTTCACCATGATCCTGGATGGAACAACCCGTACTTGGTTGAAGGGGCTGCCGCCTAATTCCATCGGTTCATGGGCAGAGTTAAAAGCTCGGTTTATTCAGAATTTTAAAGACACCTGCAAGCAACCCATGTTGATTGTGGACTTGAATAATTGCAAGCAAGAGGAGGGTGAATCCACGACCAATTGGGTGTGCCGGGTCAAAGCAATCTGAAAGGATCGATATAGTTGACTAGAGGGGGGGGGGGTGAATAGGCAACCAACAATTTTTAGCTTTGTTTACCAATTTCAACTTTGCATCAAAGTAGGTTGTCTAGATATGCAACTAGGTGGGCAACCTATATGATGCGATAACAACAAGCACACAAGCAAGCAAGAGATGCAACACAATATAAGCTTGCACAAGTAGAGGTGAGAGATAAGCAAAAGTGGAACCGATGGAGACGAGGATGTGTTACCGAAGTTCCTTCATTTTAAGGGAAGTATGTCTCCGTTAGAGCGGTGTGGAGGCACAATGCTCCCCAAGAAGCCACTAGGGCCACCGTATTTTCCTCACACCCTCACACAATGCGAGATGCCGTGATTCCACTATTGGTGCCCTTGGAGGCGGTGACCGAACTTTACAAACAAGGTTGGGGCAATCTCCACAACTTAATTGGAGGCTCCCAACGACACCACGAAGCTTCACCACAATGGACTATGGCTCCGCGGTGACCTCAACCGTCTAGGGTGCTGAAACACCCAAGAGTAACAAGATCCTCTAGGGATTAGTGGGGGGGAATCAAATTTCTCTTGGAAGTGTAGACCGGGGCCTTCTCAACCAATCCCGAGCAAATCAACAAGTTTGATTGGCTAGGGAGAGAGATCGGGCGAAAATGGAGCTTGGAGCAACAATGGAGCTTTGGGGGAAGAGGTGAGTCAACTTTGGAGAAGAAGACCTCCTTTTATAGAGGGGGCAACAATCCAACCGTTACCCCCCAAAACAGCCCCGCAGAGGGCGGTACTACCGTAGGGGGCAACGATACTACCGCTAGGCCCAATGGTACTACCACTCCCCCTCACGGTACTGCCGTGCAGTCTGGGAGGGCTAGAACATGAGCAGGAAATGGACCTAGTGCGGTACTACCGCGGTGGTAGGGCGGTACTATCGCTCACGAGCGGTACTACCGCGTTTACTACCGCTGCTTAGTGTCGCACAATCCGACACGAGAGGCGACCCCCTCGAGTCAAGGCGGTAGGAGCCCGGTACCATAGCGGTACTACGGATGAGGACCCACAGATGATACTACCGCTGCAGAGCGATACTGTCGCCTGTGGCTCTTGAGGGGTACTACCGCTGGGCACTGTGGTACTACTGCTGGGACCAAATCATACTCATAGGAAGGGAAAGGAAGCTCCATCGAAGCGGGAAGACTCAGTGGGTGCGAAGAGGATGTGTACGTGTTGATTCCACCCTAGCCTTACCAAAGCGGACCCCCTCTTGATAGTACGGTGACTCCTACGAAACAAGTCCACCAAAACAGAAATGAAAGAGCTACACCGTCTTTGATTAAAACTCTGAGGGGAAGGAATCGTCTCGTGCCAATGGATGAATCTCTGAAATGCTCAAAGCACACGATTAGTCCACAAGCATGTTGTCATCAATCACCAAAACTACATAGAGAGAGATATCCCTTAACAATCTCCCCCTTTTTCGTGGATTGATGACAACTAGGGATTTGCACAAAGATAGGACATGAAAGCAAAGATAAACTCAGAACTACAAAATATAGACGGGCTCCCCCTGAATGTGTGCACCTAATTAGAGGTGCCTTTGGAATGCAAGGCACACACATTAGTATCAACATTCACCCTATATTTTATAGTCCAACAACCTAAGTAGATGGGTACGTGTGAGCAGGGTATATAATAGGATAAGCATGCAACTCACAAATTACCAAAGTACTCGATGGACATAGATAATAATGGATAAGGTAGCATATGTCTCACACCATATGAACTGGAAATAGGTCTCACAGGCACAAAACCAAACAAAGAAAATGACGAGAGAAAAGACACAACTCGGCAACGACACAACAAACCACAAAGACACACTCGCAACTCGGTAACGGCATAAATCCCTAGACTCTCCCCCCCTTTGGCATCGAGACACCAAAAAGGCAAAGAGCGTTGCTACGGCTCCAGGTGATAGCAAACTGAGGATCTCGAGCATCACATCCCAGCAGGATCATCTGCACCGCCATCATTGGTAGGAAATTGCTCGGTGTCTCAATCGGTCCATGGGCATTGCTGCTGAACCCACTCCTCCTCATCAGTGATCCTTCCCTCAGATCCGCTGTTAATAGTTGCCCCCAACTGATGCATGAGCTCCTTGTGACGGCTCCGGGCCTTCTTCTTAGAGACATGAGACATGTACTGGCCATGAGACTCCATGCAGAAAAGTTTCTTCATCTTGCGCTTAATCTTCTTTGCCCAAGAGGGCTCCACTTCGGAGGGCTCATAGTCCTCCTCATCATCGGCTTCAGCCTCGCCCTCGGTCTCCATGTCAGCAGCTTTAGATGGACATCTAGACTTAGGAGCCGGGGTGCCCCAATTGTCCTTCTTCCTCGGACGCTTGATCTCATGAGAAACCAACTCTCCAGTTACCAGCACAACCCTAGGATAGACATGTGCCCAGGCCTTCTCAATGAGCAACATGATAAATGGACCATAGATCGGGCACTTGCACTCAGAAACGGCAGAGAGAAGTTCAACCACATGACATGGGAAATGTCCAGGGACTCGCCAGTGTTTGCATCCTTCTCATGCTGGCAGAAGAGAAGCATGTCCACGAGATAGGAGTGGACCATATCCAAATTACCGATATGAGGGAAGAGAGTCTCTCGGAAAACGTGATGAAGGATGTCCAGAAAGGCAGGTAACTGATAGGTCTCCTTCTCAGTCATGGGGTGAATCTTCACAGTACAGTAGGGCCAGAGGGCTTGCTTGTGAGTGGAGGTAGCATTGAAGTGAGGGCGGAAGCCAACATGGGTCTCAAGCCCGTGATCTTCCACCCCAAGTAACTCCATGAAGGCCTTCCACTTGACAGAAAGCAACTTGCCATTTGTCATCCAAGTCACAGTCCTTTCTTCATAAGTTCCAAGATGGACAGTGGCAAAGAATTGAGCCACCAAATCTGCATCAAAGTCCTTATTGAACTGCATGATTCTGAGAATGTTCAGCTGAGAGCACATCTGAAGGGCTTCGCCAAAGTACTCAGGGTCCTTTTCCATAGCATCCGTGTCGATGGAACGCACATCAACATAGAGATTCTTCTTAGCCTTGAGCACATCAAAGTAGATGGCAAACTGAAAGCGGTTCCAGAACGATCGGTTGACCAAAGTGGGTTCTTGGTCTTCTGCGACGACGCCTTTCCAAGAATTCCTTGGCAGTCATCTCAGTCACAGTCTTGCCCCTCGGCTTCGGCTTGTTGGCAGGCTTTTTCTTGAGTTGAGGCGGAGGTTGAGCACTTGAGTAAGCACTCGCTGTCTCAGAGGTGCGGTAGCGCTTTGACGTTGAACATCCGTGGTTGACATGGCGGACTTGCTGCTCAGGATGTTCATCACCTAGAACCAAAAACACGAGCAGAAGAAACAACATGAAAGAAAGAGCATAAGCCTCCAAACAAATCAACATGGATCAGAAAGTGGTAGGAAAATGATGGAATTGGGCATCCAATGGTAGTATCGCGACCCAACCGCGGCAGCACCGCTCGAGCGGTAGTACCGCGCCAGATGAGCGGTAGTACCGCTCTAGACGGGGAACGGCGGTTCCCTACTGCTGTGGACAGATCCGGCACTACCGGTGATGCCAAATTCAAAAATAATCCTACCAAACATCAATCCAAAAGGTCTAGATGCCATCTCCATCCTACTCAAGCCTCGACTTAGCCAAAAATCGAGAAAAGAATTGCCTATTGCCCCTAACAACTAGATGTGAAATCTAGGCAAAGAGAGAACGGGAACGGGGGCAATACCGGCATCCATGGCAAGAGGACGCGGTGGGGATCGATTGCACCGAAGGAACTGGAGAGGGACGGCACGAAGACGGCGGCCTGCCCAAGCCCTCCTGCGGCGAGACGTCGCTGGAGCAATGAAGAACATGAGCGGTTGGAGCGAATGGGTATGGGGGAGAAAGACAACTCCCCCTGCCCCAACATAACCCCCCATCACCCGCCCCAGAGCGGTAGTGCCGCTGGTGTCACATCCCTAGTCTGGTATGACTTAGACTAGCTAGCCATTTGTGCATCATATTTAATTAAATTTGAAATGAGGATTGGTGGAACCCTCAGAATTATTTTTGAAAATGACCCAAATAAAAATTTCTCCAAAAGGGCCCAAGAAAATGCTCATGTTGCCCTCTGAAAATATTGGACAGAGATAAAAATCAAAACAATATTTTTAGGAGCTCATGGATATTATTTTGGCCATTTGGATTAATTCGATAAATATTTGCATTGGAAATATATTTCTATATATATGAAATATGGTCCAAAAATTATGCCAATTATAAAAGAGCTCTGGAATAATATATCTAGCTCCTGCAAAAATTGGCATAAGGTAATAAATTGATTTAGTATTTTATTAAATCAAAACAAATGTCAGAAAAAAATAGAAAACAGAAATAAAAGGAAGGAGGGGCTTACCTGGGGCCCTCCCCTGCGCAGCCCAGCAGCAGCAGGCCGGCCCAGCCAGGAGGTGGCCTAGCCTGCCTGGCCCCCCCTCCTCTGTCGTCTTCCTCCCCGACAGGGGAACGGCGCGTGCCGACGCGCGCGCACCGCCGCGCCTCCACCTCCTGCTTCCCTGGCCACCTCCTGCTTCCTCCTCGTCGCCTGGAACGCCCCGGACGACGCCACGCAACCCCGACCGCCCTCTCACTCTCTCCCTCCTCCTCTCCCCCTGCTCTCTCTCTCTCAACCGAGAACCACCGTCGCCGCCGCACGCCGTGGCCATAGCCACCGCCTCCCCCTCGCCTCCCCGTCGTGCCCAGGAGCTCCGCTTCGTCGCCAGCTACCTCCTCGCCGAGCCACGCAAGCCGGAGTGCCCCGAGGAGCCGCCATCGCCGTCATCTTCGTCGTCGGCCGCCCGAGATCGTCGGCGCCCGTCCGTCGTCTCCGACTCTTCCCCGAGCAAGCCGACCAGCCCATCGACCTCCCCGTGAGCTTCTGCTTCGAACCCCTCTCCTCCCCCTCGCGATTACGCCGTCTAGGCCTTAGCTCCGCCATGGCCGAAGCTCGCCTCCGCTCGAGCTTGTCGCCGGCGTTGCTCCGGCGACCCTTTGGCCACGCCAGTGCGCCTAGCACTCTCGCCGCACCTCGTAGTGCCCCGCTAGCATTTTAGTTCGCGCCTTTGCACGCTGCAGCCGCGCCCCCGATCACAGCCGAACTCCGGCGGCCGCAAACGTGGTCGCCGACGTTGTTCTCGGCCACCCCAGCCCCGGCCGAGGGCACTACTCAACGCGCCGCATCGCCAGCTCTTCGAAGAGCCTAAACACGCCTCGAACGGAGCCCTGTGGGTGATTCCCGCGGCGTTCCGCCGTCTCTGGCCTCGCCGGCGACTAAACGCCGGCGAGTTGACCGGGTTTGAACCCCCAGGGTCGCTGACCAGTGGGCCCGACCCCCCCTAACCTTTTAATTAAACTAATTAACCCCTGTTTAACCCCCCTGTCACTGACGTGTGGGTCCCACACATCAGGTTTGACCCGGACCAGCCCAGTTGACCGCTGACGTCGTGCTGACGTCATGCTGACGCAATTATTTATTTTCTGGAATTTAAATAATTCAAAAAATCCAGAAAATGATTTAAACTTCAAAAATTCATAGAAATTCAACCGTAGCTCAGATTGAAATAATTTATATATGAAAAATTATCAGAAAAATGCAATCTTTCCATCTGTACTAGTTTCATGCATGACAAACCAACTTATACATGCTGAACATGAGAAAACACATTATGGCATATTAAGAGACTTATTTTTGGAGTTGCATTTGAACCTTTTGTTCAAATGGACTTCATTCAATTGAATACTAGTTGCATTAGCTCAAACAGCATCACATCTACATGCCATGTTCATGCATCATATTGTTGCATATGATTGTGTATTGATTGCCGGCACCGTTCCTTCTCGATAGGTCCTGCTCCGGAGACGTTCCAGAGTACCTGTCTGTGAAGCAGTGCCTCCCTTGATTGATTTACCAGGCAAGCAAACCCCTTGTTCATTTCGATAAAACCCTACTCTCTCGCTCCTGCTCTCAGTTATTGCATTAGGACAACAACGGTTCATCTGCTACTTTGTGCTGCGGTAGTTGAACCCATTCCTCTGCATGACCTGTCATTGCCACAGTAAATAGTTGAAACCCACTAGCATGTGTAGGAGTTGATTGAAGCCATTGTTGTGTTCCTACCATGCTATGCCTGCTATTGCTTAGAGTTGTGTCAGGTCTGGTTCATTGGGAATGAATTGGAGTGTTACGATATGTTCTGGTGCTGAGAGTGAAGTGTGTGTGAACACGATTTGGTAAAGGTAGCGGTGAGAGGCCATGTAGGAGTACATGGTGGGTTGTCTCACTGGAACCGTCCTTAAGCACCGAGTTCTATGTATGTCGTCCAATGACTCGATACTACCACACATTGGGCTCCGGGCGCTCCAAGCCCTCTCGACTTATTAACCAACTTGGTCTCTGTCCAGGAGTCGCAACTAGTTTCTGGTGTTTGTAGGTAGTGCTATTTTTCTACCAAGTGGCACCCGGCAGGGTGGGCTTGGGACAGACTAGGCACACGTGGCACGGTGTACCGAGTGGCACCCGGTTGGTGGGCTCGGGAACCCTGCTCACATCGTTTGGGGCCGTGAGCGACACCCCGGCCGGATCTCCTTGCGGATGGAACCCGAATAGGCGATAAACCTGGACTAGAGTCTTGTGTGGTTAGTCAGGTCGTGGCCGACACCCTCGCCAGGCTTCCGCTTGAAGGTTGCCGAGATACATGACGTGTACATGGCGGTAAGTGGCGAGAGCGTGTGTGAAGAAGTACACCCCTGCAGGGTTAACATGATCTATTCGAATAGCCGGGTCCGCGGTTATGGACTTCTTGGATGCTTACATGGTACATAGACAACTTGAAGTGGATACTCTAAAATGCTCAAGACAAGTGTGAGTGCTATGGATGGCCTTCTCGTAGGGAGACGGGGATGAATCCATAGTAGTGTATTGTGTGGTGATTAGTGGACTCGTGTACGTTGTTTCACCTCCAGAGTTTCTGGTAGTCGTAGAACAGGATAGCCACAGAGTCAAAGCTGGCTTGCTGCAACTAAACCCCACATTACCCTCTTGATACAAATGCATGTATGATAGGATCTGATGTAAGTCTTGCTGAGTACCTTTGTACTCATGTTGCTTTATTTATGTTTTTGCAGCGGAGACTTCGGTCTTACTAGTGTTCTCGTGGACTTCGACTAGTAGCTAGTACCTCAGCTACGATCTTGATCGGATGTTGTAGATAGTCAGGCTCTTCAGCCTTTTTCATTTGTAGATGTCTGTACCCAGACATGTAATGCTTCCGCTTGTTGCTTGTATGCTCTGTATGATGGGTCTTGTGACCCCTGTTTGCAATAATGCTATGACGGCTCTTCTGAGCCTTTATCTATATGAGTTGTTGAGTTATGCTGTGATGCCATGTTGTACAGCACATACTTGCATGTTATGCGTACGTGTAATGTGTATTGCTATGTGTGGGATCTGACTATCTAGTTGTTTATTCTTAGTAGCCTCTCTTACCGGGAAATGTCTCCTAGTGCTTCCACTGAGCCCTGGTAGCTTGCTACTGCTCCGGAACACTTAGGCAGGCCGGCATGTGTCCTTCTTCGATCCTGTGTCTGTCCCTTCGGGGAAATGTCACGCGATGAATACCGGAGTCCTGCTAGCCCGCTACAGCCCGGTTCACCGGAGTCCTGTTAGCCCAGTGCTACAGCCTGGATTCACTCGCTGATGACCGACACGTTCGATGCTGGGTCATGAATGCCTGTCCCTGTAAGTTAGTGCCACTTTGGGTTTACGACTAGCCATGTCAGCCCGGGCTCTTTATCATATGGATGCTAGCGACACCATCATATACGTGTGCCAAAATGCGCAAACGGTCCCGGGCAAAGGTAAGGCGACACCCGTGGTGTTACATGCTAGATCGATGTGGCATCGAGTCGGGGTCCTGACAGCTTTGGTATCAGAGCTTGACTGCCTGTAGGTTTACCAAGCCATACTGGTCGAAGTTGAGTCTAGAAATTCTTTAGTTATGTAAGGGAATTGATTGTGGGAAGGAACGTAAGGCTCTTTTTACTCCTTTACCTCATGGCCTTCTGATCTGAGTCATCCTATCTTTCCGACGGGGTTAAGGAACTAGGCTTCTCTTCCGTCTATCAGGATCACGTGTTACTACTCCGTAGTTCCATAAGACTGGTTGATCAGAGTCATACCCCAGTTTCGAGTACTTCCGGTGTAGTCTGTTTAGTACTATCCCAGAACCTTGAGTGGTGATGTTGAGTATGTTACCACCCCATTTTTAGTAGGATGTCTCATTCTGAGCATTTTACTGCCGTTATGCTGCCGGAATTTCCCTAGGAGTTCGAGTGATACTAATTCCTTGTCCTACATTCTACAGTCGATAGTTGATGCTGATTCCGTCCTTGGTTTCGTTCTCAGGATGTCATCAGCTAAGCGAAGTTCGTGCTCGTAGCCAGAACCATGGAGATGGTAGGGATGAGGATCCTCCTGACCAGCCTTCGTTGACAGAGTTCATGTTAGAGATGGAGAGGAACAAGCGTGAGTCTAATCGTTTGTTGGCACGTATCGAGGAGAACACCGCACATCAGTTCAAAGGGTCTGCTACCATTCATGATTTCATTCGCTTGCACCCACCTACCTTTCATCATTCCATCGAGCCACTCGATGCAGATGACTGGCTCCGTAGCATCACCCATAAGCTGCGTTCCGCGAGCATAGCTGAAGATGACAAGGTCACTTATGCCACATACCACCTGGAAGGTCCTGCTAGTCTTTGGTGGCAGAACTATGAGACTTTGCTTCCAGCTGGCCAGATTCCTACCTGGAAGGATTTCACTGAGGCTTTTCGTGAGCATCACATTCCCCAGGCCCTCATTGATCGCAAAAGAGAAGAGTTCTGTAGTTTCACCCAGAGTAAGATGGCTGTTGATGCTTATAGCAGAGAGTTCGAGAACCTTGCCCGTTATGCCACAGAAGAAGTGTCCACGAACGCCAAGAAGCAAGCTAGGTTCCGGAAGGGTCTCCACCCCAAGTTGCGTCGTGATCTCCACCTGCATCATTGTGATACATTCCAAGCTCTTGTGAACAAAGCCATTAATGCAGAGACAGCTCAGCTCATTTACGAGGAGTCTCGTAAGCACAACCGTGATTTGGGATCCTCCTCTGGCTCTAGTTCCCAGAAACGCCGGATTTGGGTTCCAAACTCCGCTCTTCCTTCCGGTTATACACCGAGGTCATCTCATGTGGTGCCTCCTCCAGCTCAGTCGTATGTTCCACCCAGGCGTACTGGTAGACCGCTTGTTAGTGCGGGTCCACGTCCAACCTCAGGGACTTGCTTCACATGCGGGAAGCCAGGACACTATGCACGTGACTGCTCTCAGACTAGTTATGCTCCATCCAAGGCCGAGAAGACTGTTGGCTGTATTAAGCCATCACGCAAGATGATTAGTGTCAAGTCAGCCCCCACTGAACGTGGACGTGTGCATCACGTCTCAGCCAAAGACGCTCATGATGATCCGGATGTCGTTCTTGGTACACTCCTTGTCAATTGTCACCCAGCATCAGTTCTATTCGATATTGGAGCATCTCACTCCTTCATTTCTGAAAGCTATGCTAACTTGCACAACATGTCATTTTGTGATATGCCAACTCCGCTAGTCATCCAAACTCCTGGATCCAAATGGCAAACCTCTAGTGTAAGCCATGGTAACGAAATCCTTGTTGACAGACTTGTATTCCTTGCATCACTTGTAGCCCTCAAGTCTTCAGATATTAACATCATCTTGGGTATGGACTGGATGACAGCTCATCATGCCAAGATTGATTGTTACACAAGATCTGTTCAACTTACACACCCATCTGGCAAGATAGTCACCGTCTCCACTAGAGTTGCAAAGCGTCAGCTCTATTCTCTTAATGCCAGCCCTCTTCCAGACCTTGAAGATATCCCGGTAGTCCGCGACTTTCCGGATGTCTTTCCAGAGGAACTGCTAGGTGTTCCACCTGACAGAGATGTAGAGTTCGTCATAGATCTTATCCCAGGAACAGCTCCAATCTCCCGGAGACCTTACAAGATGGCACCCCTAGAAATTAGCCGAGCTTAAGAAACAACTCGATGAGTCCTTGCAAAAGGGTTTCATCCGTCCTAGTTCTTCTCCTTGGGCTTGCCCCGTCCTCTTGTTAAGAAGAAAGACGGTACGGACCGGATGGTCGTTGATTATCGTCCCGTTAATTTGGTCACGATAAAGAACAAGTATCCGC
Organism: Triticum aestivum; assembly: GCF_018294505.1. Taxonomy (NCBI): domain Eukaryota; kingdom Viridiplantae; phylum Streptophyta; class Magnoliopsida; order Poales; family Poaceae; genus Triticum; species Triticum aestivum. The sequence continues at coordinate 203,426,172 of NC_057813.1, read as the reverse complement.
TCCCCAGGATCAACGACCTGTATGATCAGCTCACTGGATCCTCAGTCTTCTCCAAGATGGATTTAAGGTTAGGATACCACCAAATCAAGATCAGAAACGGGGACATTCCCAAGACAGCTTTTGTCACTCGTTATGGTCAGTACGAGTACACCGTCATGTCCTTTGGCCTAACCAACGCCCCAGCCACATTCTCCCGCTTGATGAACTCGATCTTCATGGAGTATTTAGATAAGTTCGTCGTGGTTTACCTCGATGATATTCTTATTTACTCGAAGAACGAGGAAGAGCATGCCGAACATCTTAGACTTGTGTTAGAAAAACTCAGAGAGCACCGCCTTTATGCCAAGTTCTCCAAGTGTGAATTTTGGTTGCCAGAAGTGACCTACCTAGGCCACGTAATCTCTGGTAAGGGCATTGCTGTCAATCCCGAGAGAGTTCAAGCCGTTCTCGATTGGACTCCACCTGAGACCGTGAAACAAGTTAGGAGTTTCCTTGGTCTAGCCAGCTATTGTCGCCGCTTTGTTGAAAACTTCTCCAAAGTAGCCAAACCCCTCACGGAACTTCTCAAGAAAGATAAAAAGTTCGAGTGGTCCCCACAGTGTGAGTACAGTTTTCAGGAACTGAAAAGACGCCTGACTTCTGCTCCCATACTTGTGCCACCGGATTTCACTAAAGACTTTATTATCTACTGCGACGCCTCACGACAGGGACTAGGTTGCATTCTTATGCAGGATCGTCATGTGATTGCCTATGCATCTCGACAGTTGCATCCACATGAGGAGAATTATCCTACACATGATCTAGAGCTTGCAGCCGTAGTCTATGCACTCAAGACCTGGCGACATTACCTCCTTGGTAAACGTTGCGAGATCTACACCGATCACCAGAGTCTCAAGTATATCTTCACCCAACCAGATCTGAACCTTAGGCAAAGACGTTGGTTGGAGTTGATTACAGATTATGATCTAGGGATTACCTACACCCCAGGCAAAGCCAATGTCATGGCTGATGCTCTAAGCCGTAAATCCTATTGCAACAATCTCATGTTGCAGCAAGGCCAACCACTTCTCCATGAGGAATTCTGTAAGCTTAATCTTCACATAGCTCCTCGCGGATTCCTTTCTACCCTGGTGGCGAAACCTGATCTTGAAGATCGGATTATCGCTGCTCAAAAGCAAGACACAGGAATTTCTCGGATCAAGAGAAACATTAAGAAGGGAGTTGGTGGATGTTTCTCTATGGATGATCGTGGTGTTGTTTTCTTTGAGAATCGCTTGGTGGTTCCCAAGAATCAACATCTGCGACAATTGATCCTTAAGGAGGCGCATGAATCCCCTCTCACGATTCATCCCGGTAGTACTAAGATGTATCAGGACCTACGCCAGAGGTTCTGGTGGACTAGGATGAAGAGAGAAATCGCTGAGTTCATTGCTAAATGTGACGTTTGTCGTCGCGTTAAGGCAGAGCATCAAAGACCTGCTGGCACCCTTCAGCCTTTAGCTATTCCTGAATGGAAATGGGATAAAGTTGGTATGGACTTCATCACCGGCTTTCCCAGGACCAAGAGAGGGAATAATGCTATCTTCGTAGTCATTGATCGTCTCTCCAAAGTGGCTCACTTCCTTCCTGTTCGAGAGAGTATCACTGCTAGTCAGCTTGCTGACTTATATATTTCTCGAATAGTGTCACTTCATGGTGTTCCACTAGAGATCAATTCAGACCGTGGCAGTCTTTTCACTTCTCATTTCTGGGAGAGTTTCCAAACTGCCATGGGAACCCATCTTTCCTTCAGTACCGCTTTCCACCCTCAGTCGAGTGGTCAGGTGGAACGGGTCAATCAAATTCTCGAAGACATGCTCAGAGCTTGCGTTATCTCATTCGGTATGGATTGGGAGAAATGTCTTCCTTTCGCCGAGTTTGCTTATAACAATAGCTACCAATCCAGCCTCAAGAAAGCTCCTTTTGAGGTTCTCTATGGACGAAGATGTCGAACACCTTTGAACTGGTCAGAAACCGGTGAAAGACAATTCTTTGGACCGGATATGATCCAGGAGGCAGAAGAGCAAGTTCGCATCATTCGTGAGAATTTGAAAACAGCCCAGTCTCGTCAGAAAAGTCAGTACGATCGTCATCATAAGGATGTGACTTATGAAATTGGCGACCAAGCTTACCTTCGGGTTACTCCTTTGAAGGGTACCCATCGTTTCGGTATCAAGGGCAAGTTGGCTCCTCGTTACATTGGTCCTTTTCGTATTCTCGCTAAACGAGGAGAGGTTGCCTACCAGTTGGAACTACCCCCACATCTTTCTCGAGTTCATGATGTCTTCCACGTCTCTCAACTCAGGCGTTGCTTCTCGGATCCCATCCGCGGAGTGGACCATGAAACGCTTGATCTCCAAGATAACCTCACATACCGAGAGTACCCGGTTCGCATTCTTGATCAAGCAGAGCGTGTCACTCGACGTCAGAACATCAAGTTTCTCAAAGTTCAGTGGTCTCATCATTCCGAGAGAGAAGCTACTTGGGAGCGAGAAGATCGTCTTCGACTGGAGTACCCCGCTTTCTTTCCGTCGACCCCTGAATCTCGGGACGAGATTCTTTCAAGTGGGGGCGAGTTGTCACATTCCTAGTCTGGTATGACTTAGACTAGCTAGCCATTTGTGCATCATATTTAAATTTCATTTAAATTTGAAATGAGGATTGGTGGAACCCTCAGAATCATTTTTGAAAATGACCCAAATAAAAATTTCTCCAAAAGGGTCCAAGAAAATGCTCATGTTGCCCTCTGAAAATATTGGACAGAGATAAAAATCAAAACAATATTTTTAGGAGCTCATGGATATTTATTTTGGCCATTTGGATTAATTCGATAAATATTTGCATTGGAAATATATTTCTATATATATGAAATATGGTCCAAAAATTATGCCAATTATAAAAGAGCTCTGGAATAATATATCTAGCTCCTGCAAAAATTGGCATAAGGTAAATAAATTGATTTAGTATTTTATTAAATCAAAACAAATGTCAGAAAAAAATAGAAAACAGAAATAAAAGGAAGGAGGGGCTTACCTGGGGCCCTCCCCTGCGCAGCCCAGCAGCAGCAGGCCGGCCCAGCCAGGAGGCGGCCCAGCCCACCTGGCCCCCCCTCCTCTGTCGTCTTCCTCCCCGACAGGGGAACGGCGCGTGCCGACGCGCGCGCACCGCCGCGCCTCCACCTCCTGCTTCCCTGGCCACCTCCTGCTTCCTCCTCGTCGCCTGGAACGCCCCGGACGACGCCACGCAACCCCGACCGCCCTCTCACTCTCTCCCTCCTCCTCTCCCCCTGCTCTCTCTCTCAACCGAGAACCACCGTCGCCGCCGCACGCCGTGGCCATAGCCACCGCCTCCCCCTCGCCTCCCCGTCGTGCCCAGGAGCTCCGCTTCGTCGCCAGCTACCTCCTCGCCGAGCCACGCAAGCCGGAGTGCCCCGAGGAGCCGCCATCGCCGTCATCTTCGTCGTCGGCCGCCCGAGATCGTCGGCGCCCGTCCGTCGTCTCCGACTCTTCCCCGAGCAAGCCGACCAGCCCATCGACCTCCCCGTGAGCTTCTGCTTTGAACCCCTCTCCTCCCCCTCGCGATTACGCCGTCTAGGCCTTAGCTCCGCCATGGCCGAAGCTCGCCTCCGCTCGAGCTTGTCGCCGGCGTTGCTCCGGCGACCCTTTGGCCACGCCAGTGCGCCTAGCACTCTCGCCGCACCTCGTAGTGCCCCGCTAGCGTTTTAGTTCGCGCCTTTGCACGCTGCAGCCGCGCCCCCGATCACAGCCGAACTCCGGCGGCCGCAAACGTGGTCGCCGACGTCGTTCTCGGCCACCCCAGCCCCGGCCGAGGGCACTACTCGACGCGCCGCATCGCCAGCTCTTCGAAGAGCCTAAACATGCCTCGAACGGAGCCCTGTGGGTGATTCCCGCGGCGTTCCGCCGTCTCTGGCCTCGCCGGCGGCTAAACGCCGGCGAGTTGACCGGGTTTGAACCCCCCAGGGTCGCTGACCAGTGGGCCCGACCCCCCCCTAACCTTTTAATTAAACTAATTAACCCCTGTTAACCCCCCTGTCACTGACGTGTGGGTCCCACACGTCAGGTTTGACCCGGACCAGCCCAGTTGACCGCTGACGTCGTGCTGACGTCATGCTGACGCAATTATTTATTTTCTAGAATTTAAATAATTCAAAAAATCCAGAAAATGATTTAAACTTCAAAAATTCATAGAAATTCAACCGTAGCTCAGATTGAAATAATTTATATATGAAAAATTATCAGAAAAATGCAATCTTTCCATCTGTACTAGTTTCATGCATGAAAAACCAACTTATACATGCTGAATATGGGAAAACACATTATGGCATATTAAGAGACTTATTTTGGAGTTGCATTTGAACCTTTTGTTCAAATGGACTTCAATCAATTGAATACTAGTTGCATTAGCTCAAACAGCATCACATCTACATGCCATGTTCATGCATCATATTGTTGCATATGATTGTGTATTGATTGCCGGCACCGTTCCTTCTCGATAGGTCCTGCTCCGGAGACGTTCCAGAGTACCTGTCTGTGAAGCAGTGCCTCCCTTGTTGATTTACCAGGCAAGCAAACCCCCTTGTTCATTTCGATAAAACCCTACTCTCTCGCTCCTGCTCTCAGTTATTGCATTAGGACAACAACGGTTCATCTGCTACTTTGTGCTGCGGTAGTTGAACCCATTCCTCTGCATGACCTGTCATTGCCACAGTAAATAGTTGAAACCCACTAGCATGTGTAGGAGTTGATTGAAGCCACTGTTGTGTTCCTACCATGCTATGCCTGCTATTGCTTAGAGTTGTGTCAGGTCTGGTTCATTGGGAATGAATTGGAGTGTTACGATATGTTCTGATGCTGAGAGTGAAGTGTGTGAACACGATTTGGTAAAGGTAGCGGTGAGAGGCCATGTAGGAGTACATGGTGGGTTGTCTCACTGGAACCGTCCTTAAGCACTGAGTTCTATGTATGTTGTCCAATGACTCGATACTACCACACATTGGGCTCCGGGCGCTCCAAGCCCTCTCGACTTATTAACCAACTTGATCTCTGTCCAGGAGTCGCAACTAGTTTCTGGTGTTTGTAGGTAGTGCTATTTTTCTACCAAGTGGCACCCGGCAGGGTGGGCTTGGGACAGACTAGGCACACGTGGCACGGTGTACCGAGTGGCACCCGGTTGGTGGGCTCGGGAACCCTGCTCACATCGTTTGGGGCCGTGAGCGACACCCCGGCCGGATCTCCTTGCGGATGGAACCCGAATAGGCGATAAACCTGGACTAGAGTCTTGTGTGGTTAGTCAGGTCGTGGCCGACACCCTCGCCAGGCTTCCGCTTGAAGGTTGCCGAGATACATGACGTGTACATGGCGGTAAGTGGCGAGAGCGTGTGTGAAGAAGTACACCCCTGCAGGGTTAACATGATCTATTCGAATAGCCGGGTCCGCGGTTATGGACTTCTTGGATGCTTACATGGTACATAGACAACTTGAAGTGGATACTCTAAAATGCTCAAGACAAGTGTGAGTGCTATGGATGGCCTTCTCGTAGGGAGACGGGGATGAATCCATAGTAGTGTATTGTGTGGTGATTAGTGGACTCGTGTACGTTGTTTCACCTCCAGAGTTTCTGGTAGTCGTAGAACAGGATAGCCACAGAGTCAAAGCTGGCTTGCTGCAACTAAACCCCACATTACCCTCTTGATACAAATGCATGTATGATAGGATCTGATGTAAGTCTTGCTGAGTACCTTTGTACTCATGTTGCTTTATTTATGTTTTTGCAGCGGAGACTTCGGTCTTACTAGTGTTCTCGTGGACTTCGACTAGTAGCTAGTACCTCAGCTACGATCTTGATCGGATGTTGTAGATAGTCAGGCTCTTCAGCCTTTTTCATTTGTAGATGTCTGTACCCAGACATGTAATGCTTCCGCTTGTTGCTTGTATGCTCTGTATGATGGGTCTTGTGACCCCTGTTTGCAATAATTGCTATGACGGCTCTTCTGAGCCTTTATCTATATGAGTTGTTGAGTTATGCTGTGATGCCATGTTGTACAGCACATACTTGCATGTTATGCGTACGTGTAATGTGTATTGCTATGTGTGGGATCTGACTATCTAGTTGTTTATTCTTAGTAGCCTCTCTTACCGGGAAATGTCTCCTAGTGCTTCCACTGAGCCCTGGTAGCTTGCTACTGCTCCGGAACACTTAGGCAGGCCGGCATGTGTCCTTCTTTGATCCTGTGTCTGTCCCTTCGGGGAAATGTCACGCGATGAATACCGGAGTCCTGCTAGCCCGCTACAGCCCAGTTCACCGGAGTCCTGTTAGCCCAGTGCTACAGCCTGGATTCACTCGCTGATGACCGACACGTTCGATGCTGGGTCATGAATGCCTGTCCCTGTAAGTTAGTGCCACTTTGGGTTTACAACTAGCCATGTCAGCCCGGGCTCTTTATCATATGGATGCTAGCGACACCATCATATACGTGTGCCAAAATGCGCAAACGGTCCCGGGCAAAGGTAAGGCAACACCCGTGGGGATACCGTGCGTGAGGCCGCAAAGCGATATGAGGTGTTACATGCTAGATCGATGTGGCATCGAGTCGGGGTCCTGACAGCTGGGGTGTGCGGTAGTACCGCTTGATGATCATCAGCGGTAGTACCGCGCACCCAGCGGTAGTACCGCTCAGCCGCAAAAGGACTGGCCCAAATGGCTTAGCTCAAGAAAAGAAATCGATAAGAAAAGAGATCAAACACAGAAGCAAAGCAAACAAAGGAAGACGAGAAACACACCCCTCTCCAAGAGAGAGTGGTGGCCGAGGCCACCTATGTTTGAGTCCGGAGGTATGGCGCCGCGAAGATTTTAACATTGGGCCCATGACCAAAACTAATCTTTGAAGCACAAGTACCATAAAAAATGGCTAATGTGGAAGAGTTTGATTAGTTTATGCATAATGGGGGGAGCAAAAGTTCATTGAGAGAACAACACTCCCCCTATGTCCATGCCTACACCTAGACAAGAAAGCATGAAGAGTATGGTGGGGTGTGCAAGGGTTCAAACTACATTGCTCGAATCAATGATATTTAGCTCATGCCTTAACTCGCGAAATCTTGCTTCATCCGAGGGCTTCATGAAAATCTCTGCAAGGTTATCATGAGTGTTTACATACTTGAGCTTGATCTCCCTTCGCCTAATGTGATCCTGGGTGAAGTGATACCGAATCTCAATATGCTTCGTCTTGAAGTGTTGCACCGGGTTGAGAGAGATCTTGATGGCACTTTCATTGTCACACCAAAGAGGCACTTCGTCACAAGTGACACCGTAATCCTTGAAAGTTGCCTCATCCATAGGAGTTGAGCACAACAACTACCGGCAGCCACATACTCTGCTTCGGTGGACGAGAGAGATACACAACTTTGCTTCTTAGAAGACAAACTCACTAAAGAGCAACCAAGTAATTGGCACCCTCCAGAGGTGGACTCCCTATCCACTCTGTCTCCCGCCCAATCTGAATTTGTATAGCCCAAAAGATCAAAGTTGGCTCCTCTTGGGTACCATAAGACAAAGTTTTGGGTATGAGCCAAATATCGAAAGATTCGCTTGACCGCCACAAAGTGTCTTTCCTTAGGTGCGGCTTGAAACCATGCAAAAATTCCCACACTCAACATGATATCCGGTCTAGATGCACAAAGGTAAAGCAGGGATCCAATCATGGAGCGATATACCTTTTGATCCACCGCTTTACCATTGGGATCAATGTCAAGTTGGCATTTGACGGGCATTGGAGTGGAGGCCGGCTTGATATCACTTAGCTTGAATCTCTTGAGCATGTCTTGAGTGTATTTGGCTTGGTTGATGAAGGTTCCTTCTCTTCTTTGCTTGATTTCGAACCCGAGAAAGAACTTCAACTCTCGCATCATAGACATCTTGAACTTTGAGGTCATGAGAGCGGCAAATTCTTCATTTAAAGCTTTGTTAGGGGAACCAAAAATAATATCATCAACATATAGTTGGCACACAAACAACTCCCCTTTGACCTTCTTAGTAGAAAGAGTGGGGTCGATTTTCCCGATTTCGAGCCCACGATCTTGTAACAACTCCGTAAGATGCTCATACCACGCACGTGGGGCTTGTTTAAGGCCATAGAGCGCCTTGTGGAGTTGGTACACATGATTGGGAAAATAGGGATCCTCGAACCCCGGGGGTTGTTTGACATACACCAACTCATTAATAGGACCATTACGAAAAGCACTCTTCACATCCATTTGTTGCAGCTTGAAATTATGATGAGAAGCATAAGCAATCAACAAACGAATAGATTCAAGGTGAGCAACGGGAGCAAAGGTTTCACCATAGTCGATACCCTCGACTTGGGAGTAGCCTTGTGCTACCAAACAAGCCTTGTTGTGAACAATGATCCCATGAGCATCTTGCTTGTTCTTGAATATCCACTTGGTTCCAATGACATTATGATTCCCGGTCGGTCTTGGCACTAACTTCCATACTTGATTGTGCTCGAAGTTGTTGAGTTCTTCATGCATGGCATTGAGCCAATCCGGATCCTCGAGCGCCTCATAAACCTTTTGGGGTTCGACACAAGGAACAAAGGCATGATGTTCACAATAGTTTGCTAATTGTCTACGAGTGCTTACCCCCTTTCTTAGGCTTCCAACCACATTCTCCATGAGATGACCTTTGATAGTGAGCTTGGAAGCAATCTTTGCAGCACGATGCTCTAATTCCTCCTCGAATGTGAAAAGAGGAGGGGTTACTTGATCATATTGAGCGCCGTCTTGAGCTTGTTCTTGATCTTGAACTTGCTCTTGATCTTGAACTTACTCGAAGGGGAGAACTTGACCTTGGGCATCATTTGGTGGTTCACCACCATCTTGAGTTTGATCTTGCCCTTGATCTTGTTCACGAGGTTGAGGGCCTTCACTTTGTTCTTCGGAAGCGTGTGGGTCTTGGGTTGGTGATGGCTCCACTTGAGTGGAGCATTGTCCTTCTCCTTCAGCCACAAGGGGTTCCTCAATGGGTAGGATAGGACCAACACACATTCTTCTTATGGCTTGGGGAGGAATTTGATCACCTACATCACAAGTACCACTTTGCTCCACTTGGGAGCCGTTATTCTCGTCAAACTCCATGTTACACGTCTCCTCAATGAGTCCGGTAGACTTGTTGAGGACACGGTAAGCATGAGAGTTTGTAGCATAACCAATAATATGCCCTCATGATCTCTAGCCTCAATTTTAGACAAACGAACACCTTTCTTGATAATGAAACACTTACACCCGAACACCCAGAAGTACTTGAGGTTGGGCTTGTTACCGGTAAGTATTTCATAAGGAGTCTTGTTCAAGCCTTTGCGGAGATAGAGCCGATTGGATGCATGACATGCTGTGTTGATGGCTTCGGCCCAAAAGTTGTAAGGAGACTTGAACTCCGCCATCATGGTCCTTGCCGCATCCATCAATGTCCGGTTCTTCCTCTCCGTGACACCATTTTGTTGAGGGGTATATGGTGCAGAATATTGATGCTTGATCCCCTCATCACTAAGAAATTCATCCAAGGTGTAGTTCTTGAACTCGGTGCCGTTGTCACTCCTTATTGTCAAGATCTTTGCATCATGTTGACGTTGAGCTTCATTTGCAAAGTCGACGACGGTTTGTTGAGTCTCACTCTTCCTCTTGAAGAAATATACCCAAGCGTATCTTGAATAATCATCCACAATCACCAAGCAATACTTTATACCCCCAAGACTATCAAAGGATGGAGGCCCAAATATATACATGTGAAGGAGCTCCAAGGGTCTCTTCAAGTAGATGATAGTTGTGGGAGGGTGAGCCTTCTCATGTAGCTTTGCTTCGATACAAGCACTGCAAGCACGATCTTTGGCAAAACTAACATTTGTTAGTCCATGGACATGGTCCCCCTTGAGAAGACTTTGCAAAGATCTCATATTTATGTGGGCTAAACAGCGATGACAAAGCCATCCCACATCAACTTTAGCCATTAGTCATGTCGCGGTCTTAGTGGGTCGCTCCGAAAAGTTAATCACATAAAGACCGTTCTCGACATGCCCAACAAAGGCTACTTTAAGAGTCTTGCTCCACAAGAGGGCCACGGTATCAATATCAAAGAAAGTGGCAAAGCCCATGAGTGCAAGTTGACGAACGGAAAGTAGATTGTAAGCAAGGGACTCAACAATCATGACTTTCTCAATCGTTAGATCATGAGAAATGACAACCTTGCCAAGACCCAATACCTTAGAAGACGAGGCATCACCCCACTCGACGTTGGTGGGCATAGAAAGGATCTTGTGCACGTCCACCACCAAGTCCTTGCTTCCGGTCATATGATTTGTGGCTCCACTATCGAGCAACCATGATCCCCCGACGGAAGCAAACACCTACAAGAGATCAATGCTTGGTTTTAGGTACCCATTTTGTAATGGGTCCTTTGATGTTAGTAACAAGGGTCTTAGGAACCCAAATAGACCATTCAATGTACTCATAAGGAGAACCAACAAATTTAGCATAAACATGCCCATCACTAGCACGGCACAACACATAAGAAGGGTTAAAGTCGCCGACTTTGTTGGAAGGGGTGGCATTGCCCCTTTTGACATCACCACCCTTCACATTGTTCTTCTTCTCCTAAGTAGCACCCTCTCCCTCCTTCACAAAAGTTTGCTTGAGAGGGGGAGGTCGTTTGGTCTTGTTGTTCTTCTTCTTGTTCTTGGACTTGGGTGCGAACCCAACTCCCTCCTTGGCCACAACTTCCTTTTGATTGCTCAAAAGGTCATTGAGGTTCTTCTCACCTTGTATGCACGTCACAAGGCCTTTCTCAAGTTGCTCCTTCAACTTGGCATTCTCCTCCACAAGATGCACATGCTCACAGCACGGGTTAGTGGCATTTGCAGTATCAATTAATACCATATGAGGAAAGGTGGCTTTCTCCTTGGTAAACTTCACTTGGAATTGATCATGAGACTCCTTGAGGCTAGTAGGAGCACCCTTCAAGACCTTGTGGGCCTTGTCGAGTATATCAAACTCCTCCTTGAGTCTAGCATGGTCATACCAAGTTTAGCCTTCTCGGAATTTAGCACACAAGATACAACAAGAGCATGATCAAGATCTTTCTTTAATTTAGCATGGTCATCGTTGTGTGACTCCTCAAGAGCCAAACGATGCCCACGCTCTTCCTCAAGAGAATTAGAGAGATCCGATATCTCATCGGCATAGTCACGACTATGACCTTCCATCTTAGAGATGGTTTCTTCATGAGCCTTGATCATGTCATTGGCTTCACCAAGTTGTTCCAAGAGAGCAACGAAGTGCTTCTTGGATTTGCCCTTGAGCTTACTCATAAAAGACTCAAATTCATTTACTTCCTCATTAGACCCCTCACTTTCATCAATGCAATCCGTCAAGGAGGGATTAGTGATGATGGTGGTTTTGATGTTGGGGGTTACCTTGTTGGTGGCTTTAGCCATGAAGCACTTGGCGGTGATGTTCTCGTTGGGTGAGTCGAAGAGGGACACCCTGGAGTTGTGGCAATGGAAACGGAGGCCATGGCCATGGCTTCACTATCTTCATCATCATCATCATCCTCATCCTCATGGTATTCTTCTTGAACCACCAACCCTTTAGTTGGAGTCTTCTTGGTGAAGTTGTTCTTGTTGGGGAAAGACTTGGCTTTGTCTTTTCGGATGAGCTTGCCACCATTGTCTTCCCTCTTCTCATAAGGGCACTCCGCAACAAAATGGCTCACATTGCCACAATTGTAACACGTTCTCACACATTGCTTGCCCTTGAAGCTACTTGAGTTATTCTTGTTGAAGCTTGGCCTTGAGTTCTTCTTGCTCCAAAATTGCCTTGAAGCAAGAGCCATGTGTTCATGATAATCATACTTGGTATCTTCAGGATTGCTCTCATCTTCTTCCTGATCATCCTCTTCTTCCACACTAACCTTGGCCTTCAAGGCAAGGTTGGGCTTCTTTGCTCTTTGAGAGCATAACACCACATTGTCGGCGGTCTTGTCCAAGATGCTCATAGCCACAAACTCATCCAACACTTCACTTGAGGACAGGGTGTGGAAGTCCGGCCTTTGATGAATGACTGAGGACATGGCCTTGTGGTAAGGCATCATTGCCTTGAGGAACTTGCGCTTGGTCCAATTGTCATCCGTGTCCTTGCTCCCATGATCTCGGAGTGAGACCGCGAGTTTGGTTACTCTCCGAAAGAGCTCACGAGGTTCTTCATCTTCTTTCATTGCAAACTCATCGGCTTCATCTTGCACCACTTCATAGTTGGAGCGTTGAATGCTTGCACTTCCCCTGTAGAGGGAAACAACACAATGCCATGCATCTTTGGCCATGGCGAAGGGTCAAAGATGAGGGAGATCTTCTGGTGGAATAGCATCTTGGATGATGAAGAGAGCATTCTCATTGAATTGATTATCCGCGTCTTCTCTAGGGGTGAAGTTGCTTCGGTCATGTGGATAGAAACCTTCTTCAATGATTCTCCAAATATTAGTATTCACATGATTTAAATGATGCTTGAAGCAATAAACCCAAGAATTAAAGTCCTCATTTTTCACAATCTTAGGGGGAGGACCAGCATGATTCAAATGGGTGGAAGGAATCGGTCCACCATAAACAAGTGGAGGTTCCACATGGGCAAAGATGCCGGTGCCATTTTTACCACTAGAAGAAGGAGCCTTTTCACTAGTAGCTTCCCCCTTGTCGGAGTTAGCATCCGCCACCTTGTTAGTGGGATCACTCACTTTCAATGGTGCGGTGGATAATTTAAGCCCTTCTAAGAATTTATTAAACATGCTTTCAACCTCGGTCGTCATGGAGGTTTTCAATGTGTCCAAAGCCACATTGAATTCCTCACGAGAAACCATGGTTCCCCCATCGGCCATAGACGAACTTGGATTCACACCGGAGTGCTCCTCCGCTCCGTCTATGGTGTCAACCATACTCTTCGGACGGCAAAGTCCTTAATAAAGAGACAGGCTCTGATACCAATTGAAAGGATCCATATAGTTGACTAGAGGGGGGGGGTGAATAGGCAACTAACAATTTTTAGCTTTTCTTTACCAAATTAAACTTTGCATCAAAGTAGGTTGTCTAGATATGCAATTAGGTGGGCAACCTATATGATGCAAACAACCACAAGCACACAAGCAAGCAAAGGATATAACTCAAATAGGCTTGCACAAGTAAAGGGATGAGATAACCAAGAGCAGAGCCGGTGGAGACGAGGATGTGTTACCGAAGTTCCTTCCTTTTGAGGGGAAGTACATCTCCGTTAAGCGATGTGGAGGCACAATGCTCCCGAAGAAGCCTCTAGGGCCACCATATTCTCCTCACGCCCTCACACAACGCGAGATGTCGTGATTCCACTGTTGGTGCCCTTGAAGGCGGCGATCGAACCTTTACAAAAAAGGTTGGGGCAATCTCCACAACTTAATTGGAGGCTCCCAATGACACCACGAAGCTTCACCACAATGGACTATGGCTCCGCAGTGACCTCAATCGTCTAGGGTGCTCAAACACCCAAGAGTAACAAGATCCGCTAGGGATTAGTGGGGGAATCAAATTTATCTTGGTGGAAGTGTAGATCGGGGCCTTCTCAACCAATCCCGAGCAAATCAACAAGTTTAATTGTCTAGGGAGAGAGATCGGGCGAAAATGGAGCTTGGAGCAACAATGGAGCTTTGGGGGAAGAGGTGAGTCAACTTTGGAGAAGAAGACCTCCTTTTATAGAGGGGGGAACAATCCAACCGTTACCCCCCAAAACAGCCCCGTAGAGGGCGGTACTACCGCAGGGGGCAATGGTACTACCGCTAGGCCCAACGGTACTACCGCTCCCCCTTGCGGTACTGCCGTGCACTCTGGGAGGGCTAGAACATGAGCAGGAAACAAACCCAGTGCGGTACTACTGTGGTGGTAGGGCGGTACTACCGCTCACGAGCGGTACTACCACGTCTACTGCCGCTGCTTAGTGCCGCACAATCTGACACGAGAGGCGACCCCCTCGAGTCGAGGCGGTAGGAGCCCGGTACCGCAACGGTACTACGATAGAGGACCGACAGGCGGGTACTACCGCTGCAGAGCGGTACTGCCGCCTGTGGCTCTTGAGCGGTACTACCGTTGGGCACCGCGGTACTACCGCTGGGACCAAATCATACTCATAGGAAGGGAAAGGAAGCTCCATCGAAGCGGGAAGGCTCAATGGGTGCGAAGAGGATGTGTATGTGTTGATTCCACCCTAGCCTTACCAAAGTGGACCCACTCTTGATAGTACGGTGACTCCTACGAAACAAGTCCACCAAAACAGAAACGAAAGCGCTACACCATCTTTGATTAAAACTCCGAGGGGAAGGAATCGTCTCTTGCCAAAGGATGAATCTCTGAAATGCTCAAAGCACACGATTAGTCCACAAACGTGTTGTTATCAATCACCAAAACTTCATAAAGAGAGATATGCTTTAACACAATCATACACTCATCCGATAAGATGGACGCCGGCTCTGCAGTCTTAATGTTGGAGAAAAATTGCTGTTTTGAGCCTCTAAAACAGAAGCTGGGGCGGCTGAGGGAGTCCTGGATTAGGGGGTATCCGGACAACTGGACTATATACTTTGGCCGGACTGTTGGACCGTGAAGATACAAGACTCAAGACTTCGTCCCGTGTCCGGATGGGACTCTCCTTTGCGTGGAAGACAAGCTTGGCGATTCGGATATTATATTCCCTTCTTTGTAACCGACTCCATGTAAACCCTAGCCCTCTCCGGTGTCTATATAAACCGGAGAGTTTAGTCCTTATAGACAGAATCATAATCATCATATGCTAGCTTCTAGGGTTTAGCCTCTATGATTTCGTGGTAGATCAAATCTTGTAACACTCATATCAATATCAATCAACCAGGAAGTAGGGTTTTACCTCCATCGAGAGGGCCCAAACCTGGGCAAACATTGTGTCCCTTGCCTCCTGTTACCATTAGCCTTAGACGCACAGATCGGGACCCCCTACCCGAGATCCGCCGATTTTGACACCGACGTTGGTGCTTTCATTGAGAGTTCCTCTGTGCCGTCGCTGCAAGGCTCGATGGCCCATCTCGTCGTCAAGGACAACATCACCTCTGGGGGAGCGCTGGCTGTAGGCCAGACTCTCCGACTAGGCAGCTTCGTCATGGCCACCCAATCGGCTGTCGCGCCGACGATGACCTCTCGGGTCATCACGAATAGCCTCCACGTCAATCTGGAGCTTGCCGAACAGAGGGATCCAATAGAGCTCTCTTCCCTTAATGAGCTCTTGTATCGCATCGCCGCTTTGGGAGTCACTACAGACTATGACCGGATCGGGCTTAAACCCGACCAGAGGGATATTAAATCCCCACCGGTCACCCACGAGATAGTGGTAGTGGAGGAGCCACATATGGACCGTCCCTCTACTCTAAGGACGAACTATGTCCGGATCACCGAGCTCTCTGAGCCGGATACCCGTTCGCGGGAGGAAATGACCCAGATCCCGAACTTAGAATCGGGCAATGGGCCGGAGAAATCGGGCAACATCCCGGAACCCGAGTTGTCAAGCCCGGGAGCTCCTTTGCCCCTGGCGTTAGATCGGATCAGAATCCAGATTCAACTACGCCCACCCACCTAGACTTAAGATGTCTCTCCCATATCAGACAAGAGCCACAAGAGACAATACATCGCTACTGGGCCAGATTCCTCCTTGCGATAAACAAGGTCAAGGACTGTCGCAAGGAGGACGCAATCTTACTTTTTTGCAAAAATTGCACGAGCAAAGGGATCCTTAATACTATAAGTCGCCATGACATAGTACACTTTGCTGACTTAGCAGCCATAGTAGAGAAGTACTGTGCGATGGAAAGCGCCTGGAAAACCCAAACAGAATTTTGGGATAGTCCCGCCCTCACCAAAACCTTTGTCTGAGCTAAATGGGCGAACTCTCGTAAGTCAGCCGATCCAATCCCCAAGAAACCAAAGCCCACCCCAGGGCGTGGAACCGTATTGGAAGAATGGCTCAACGAGCCATGTAAACTCCACAGCTCACCGGACACTACACCAACACATAGCCTTAGAGCATGTTGGATACTCCGGCAGGTAGCAAAAAGTGGCGGGGATCTTCTTGTAAGCCATAAAACAGAACAACATCCCTCCAAAGAAAACAATATGGTACTGACAGTCTTCGAGACTTTTGCCTCAAATAATAGGCGCAAGCGAGCCCATCGAAATCTCGCTGAAATTTACCATGTGGCGAAAATAAACCCGTGGAACAACACTGCTATAAATTTCAGTGCGAGTGACGAACCCCAATTCCAGACAGTCCAGGCACTAGCCGCTCTGGTCCTTAGCCCAATCATGGACGACTTTCGGCTCACTAAAGTACCCATGGACGGCGGAAGCGGATTAAACTTGATCTATGAAGAAACACTCAGCAAGATGGAAATGGACAAAAGTCGCATTGAGCAGAGTGGCACAACCTTCAGGGGAATCATCCCTAGTCGGGAAGCATGGTGTGCGGGAAAAATCACACTCGATGTGGTATTCGGCATTCCGGAGAATTACATGTCCGAAGAAATCACATTCCATGTGGCTCCTTTCAGCAGCGGATACCACGTCCTTTTAGGGCGGGACGCATTCACAAGCTTTCAAGCTATACCCCATTACGGGTACATGAAGCTTAAAACGCCCGGACCCAATGGAATCATCACTCTAGCAAGTGATCCGGACGTCGCACTTTGCGCCGAAAATAAAACTGCAGCACTAGCCCTGGAAGCATTATCCGAAGCTCTAGCAGTCGAAGAACTAACAATGCTGCGTGCCATCGTGGACAGGGACGGCGTGATACTCGACAAGCGACCCAAGTCCACCTCATTTAAACCCGCAGACGAGATAGTCAAATTCCAGGTCCATCCAGTGGACCCCATGAAGACAACCTCCATCGGGACACAGTTGAGCCCCACAATGGACGCCGCACTACGCGAATTTCTACGCGAGAATTGGGACATTTTTGCCTGGCATCCTTCAGACATGCCAGGCATCCCATGCGAGCTGGCCGAACACAGCCTCAACATACTAAAAGGATACACGCCAGTCAAACAGACTCTTAGGCGCTTCTCAGAGCCTAAACGGCAAGCCATGGGAGAAGAGCTAGCCAAGCTACTTGAGGCCGGATTCATCAAAGATATTAAGCATCCGGATTGGCTGGCAAACCTGGTAATGGTACCGAAGAAGGACAAATCCTGGCACCTATGCGTCGACTTCAAAGACCTCAACAAGGCTTGCCCCAAGGATCCCTTCCCCCTCCCTCGCATTGACCAAATCATGGATGCCACCGCAGGACACGACTCACTGTGTTTCCTCGACGCATACTCTGGATACCATCAAATAAAGATGGAAGAGTCTGACCAAGCTGCAACGGCCTTCATAACGCCATATGGCCCTTTCTGCTTCAACACTATGCCTTTCGGGCTTAAAAATGCCGGGGCAACCTATGAACGCATGATTCAAACATGTCTGGAGAAGCAAATCGGCAAAATGGTGGAGGCATACTTGGACGACGTGGTCATAAAAACAAGACACGTCGAAACCTTAATAGATGACTTGAGGCTTACGTTCGATAACCTCCGGACATACGACATGAAGCTAAACCCGGAAAAATGTGTTTTCGGCGTGCCCTCTGGGAAGCTGCTCGGCTTCATTGTTTCCAATAGAGGAATTGAAGCGAATCCGGCAAAAATCCGAGCTCTGTCGCAGTTGGCTATCCCAACAGACCTCAAGCATATCCAGAAACTAGCTGGATGCGTGGCTGCCCTAAGCCGCTTTATCTCCCGATTAGGAGAAAAGGCATTACCTCTTTACCACCTTCTTCGGTGCACCGAACACTTCGTGTGGACGAATACAGCTATAGCCGGACTGGACGAAATAAAGACCTTATTGGCCAGTATTCCAGTCCTAACAGCGCCAAATACTGGCAAACCTATGCTATTGTACATAGCTGCAACACATCAAGTTGTAAGCGCAGTGCTCGTCGTTGAACGAGAGGCTGACGGATACAAATTCCCGCTCCAGAAGCCGGTATTTTATGTATCCACGGTCCTCACCCCATGCAAATCCAGATACCCACACTAACAAAAGATAGCATACACGGTCTTCATGGCATCCCAAAAGCTACGACACTACTTCCAAGAGTGTTCGATTACAGTGGCCTCTGAAGTACCACTCAACGACATAATAAATAACCACGATGCTACATGCCGGATTGCTAAGTGGGCCATCGAGCTCCTTCCGTTCGACATAACATACAAACCATGGCGGGCCATTAAATCGCAAGTATTGGCCGACTTTGTTGCTGAATGGACAGAAGCCGAACTCCCTAAAGAGTACGGCGCGTACTCCAACCGGATCATGCACTTCGACAGCTCTAAAATGCTGGCCGGATTGGGCGTAGGTGTAGTCCTGACATCTCCCACCGGAGACACGGTCCAATACGTACTCCAAATATTATACACAGACTCCAACAACGCAGCCGAATACGAGGCTCTATTACACGGTCTTCGGATGGCAGTCTCTATGGGCATTCAACGCCTGGAGGTGCGCGGGGATTCAAATCTCGCAATATCACAAATAAACGGAGACTTTGATGCCAAGGATCCAAAAATGGCGGCCTACCATAATGTCTTCCTCAAAATGTCAGCTCGATTCGAGGGGCTCGAATTCCACCATGTGGCTCGAGAAAACAATCAAGCGGCGGATATCCTCGCCCGCATCGGCGCTAAACGCGACCCTATCCCACCTAACATATTCCTGGAAAGGCTATTCAAGCCATCCGTGGTATGGGAAGGGGAGTCCGCCAATACTAGCACGGATCCGAATACAACCCCAGATTCTGAACCATCAGACGTAATCGGAGGCTCCGCCACCGAAATAACAACTTCGGCCCACAAAACCATGGCTGTAATCGCCTCGTGGACTGAGCCTTTCTTGGCGTACCTAAATAGGCAGGAGCTCCCCGAGGACCAAAATGAAGCACATTGCATCGGGCGATGTTCTAAAGCCTACAAGGTCCATGAGGGGGAACTCTATAAGAAAAGCGCGACCGGAGTGCTCCAAAGATGCATCTCCAAAGAGGAAGGGCGGCAGCTCTTGGCTGAAATCCATGCCGAACTCGGCGGACACCACGCTGCGGCTCGGGCACTTGTCAGCAAGGCCTTCCGCACAGGCTTTTATTGGCCTACAGCCCGAGCAGACGCGCAAGACCTTGTCCAACACTGCGTCGGTTGCCAGCTCTTTGCCAATTAGAGCCACATGCCCCCTACCGCTCTCCAAACAATCCCCATCACTTGGCCCTTCGCGGTCTGGGGGCTGGATATGGTCGGACCCCTTAAAGGGGGAAGCCATAAGAAAAAAATACTTATTGGTCATGGTGGACAAGTTCACCAAATGGTTAGATGTCAAACCAGTCAAAACGGCCGAATCCGGACTAGTGATAGACTTCATATCCGGGGTTGTACACCGATACAGCGTCCCCCATAGCATCATCACTAACAATGGCTCAAACTTCACAGTCGATGAAGTGAAAACCTGGTGCGGCAACATGGGCATTAAGCTCGATTACGCTTCCGTCTACCATCCCCAAACAAATGGCCAGGTCGAATGTGCAAACGGTCTCATCATGAGCGGCATCAAACCCAGACTAGTGCGATCCTTGACAGAATCGGACATGCACTGGGTCGAGGAGCTCGACTCCGTACTCTGGGGGCTGCGGACCACGCCGAATCGCACCACCGGATACACACCATTTTTTATGGTATACGACGCAGAAGCAGTACTACCCTGCGACATAATACATGACTCGCCTCGCGTACGCATGTATGAAGAGAAGGAAGCCGAGCTAGACCGGTAGGACAACTTAGATGCCCTAGAGGAGGAGCATGACGTTGCAAAAGCCCGTTCCGCATTCTATCAGCAGCAGGCTCGACGGTACCAAAGCAGAGAAGTGCGGGCCAAAACTTATAATATTGGCGAACTCGTTCTACGCCTACCAGAGAAGAAGAAGGACAAGCTCAAACCCAAGTGGGAGGGTCCCTTCATTATTGATAAAGTTCTCATCGGAGGAGCGTACCGCCTATGTAATGCATCCGATAACAGACTCGAGCCGAACCCATTTACGCGACCAGACTCTGGAGATTCTACGCCTAGCGCCGAACTCAGTGTTCGTCTCCTTACCACTCCCTTTTCATTATGTTCCCCACCCTTTTCCTTTCTCGTTCTTTTTAATTCTTCACACAAATTACTCAATACAGTGCGGAGGCTCGGATCGCTCCGACCGCACTATGTGTGTAAGCCATACCTGGGGGCTTCCTATACAGAAGCTAAATATAATTGCTTTCAAGGCTTCTTGCTTATCACATATGCGTTCTTTTTCCATATGTGCCTTTTCTTCACCATTATATGCATCGATATGACTTAAGATGTGGCCATGCTGGGTTGCCTGGCTCTTGTGTTTATGCCCTATGTTCCCGTTAATTCGGCTAGGGCATAAGGGGAGCACCTCTGCGATTGTTACTGCCGGTTGAGCCGGATGTGTACCTCAGACTGGGTGAAGCCGAAAGCTAGCGTTCTTAAGGGAATATTCGGTCGGTGAACAAAAGATGTTTTTTTCGTTTATCACAACGTGAACCCCAGAAGTTTTTTATCCTGCGTCTCTGTTCGCAGTCCGGACATGTACATCGATGCATGCGCACCCAGGGAAAGGAACCCCTAACGGAACTATTCTCCCTGAAGATGTTTCTTACTATCCATGTAATATAACATAACTAGTTGGGTACTTGTCTGTTCAAGCACTTATGACCCCTACGCCTGGTTTCCACGCATACCCCGGTTCTGCATAACTGAGCGGGTATTCGGATACACCCCGGACTGTCGGATCCGGGGGCTGAAGCGAAAAGGTCCGCCATGACAAATGATTTTAATCCGGCTAGGGACTACATATGTCCATTGAATTACATAGTCACTTGGACTGACTATATTCTTCCTCTATACCGTCCAACAGGCTATCTAGCTTACAATCCTGATGGGAATACTTTGCGGCTAACGCTACCTGGTCATATACCAGACTCACGGGAATTTATTGCCCATCTGGCCCCGCCGGTCCGACTTCGGCCATATGGTTCGGGTCAAGCTTGGTGTAGCGCGTCTTCACCATAGCTCAGGCTTCTCTTGCACCTTATCGGCAGGCTGACATCTTCCACAATCGGAAGCGCCGCCGTGCTCCTTGGAGCATATCCACGAGCTCCCCCATGCCTTTTGGCAGGAAGGTGGATGGCCATAAGGCCTGGGCAATACCCTGCATCACCTGCCGAGCTCGCTCATGCAGCTGTGAGAGGTCTTGCAGCAAATCGCCTGCAGACGCGGGCATCTCCTCTTCAGGGTGGCCCGTCAACATACCTACAGATATAAATTCTTTCAATATGCTTCCTCGCCGAGCTGTACTACAGTTCGTCTAGGCACTTACCATAAATGCCGCGACGAAGCCTTCTGTTCTCCTTCACGGAGTCCGCCAGCTGAGCGCGAACATCTCCTAATTCGACGCCCAGCCGGACATTGGCATCTTGAAGATTGTTCTTCTCCTGCCTAACTTGCGTAAGAATACGCTCGCCAGCTTTTAGCTGCCTTTGGAGATGTGACTCGTCACCTCTTACGACCTCCGGATTCACCCCGGGATTGTCTGCAGAATTTTCTGTTAGACTTATCATACAAGCCACTTACTAACTGGTACATTTCCATACAATTGAGACAAATGTTACCAAATGAGGCCTTCTGGGATTCCTCTAGCTTGGCAACCGTGGCCCTCAGCTGGGTCTTGCACTCCTCCAGCTCTCGAGACAATTGGGCATTCTTATCTACAAGGACCTGTGCATAAATTGATCCTTAAAACAGTTGTTCCAACCGTTTCAAGTCTCAGGGGCTACTGCTATACATGCTTATCAAATTTTCTTACCCGTATATCTTTGGCATACTGGTCCGTCGCACGGGCAAGCCCGCCTTGAGCAGCTCGGATGTATGCGTCTCCCGAATTGAAAGCATTAAATGCCTCTTCGGAAAAGATGTTGTTGTGAAGTACGGCCCGTCGGCGCCGGTGATTCATGGCACTCTCTACTTCGGAATTCGTGGCGGAGAGCATATCCGCATCCTCTGTCGGAGGACAATTTGGCATCGGCCCCGCGTCCGTTTCCTCCCTCGAAGCCGGTCCTGGAATCCGGCTGGTGGAGGCGTGATTGGCAGGATCTCCGGATATAGTCCGGCTACTCCTCTTTCTGCCAGGACACAAAGGACGCTGTCACATTTCAAACACAATAATCACAGAGCAGGTTTTTACCATACCTCTGTAGCGGCGTTTCGGCCCTAACCGCCTTCCTCTTAAACCTGCCCGATCCGGACGCCCTTTGCCGACGGGCCCTAGGGGCTCGGCGCCGCGTTCCGAATGTCGCCTCTACAAAAATAGGATACTTCAGGCATAAGGCATGGCATCAGAAAGGATTCCTCTTCAGAGGATAGGGGTTTTTGGCTTTGCTTACACGCGATGCAGGTAGTAGTCCGGGATAGTCGGCGATAATAGCCACTGAGGCGCCATCGCAGCTCGCATGATAAAATGTCCCGTTGAAGAGCTCCACAGTAATATCCGGGTCTTCTTCGAGTCCTGGATCGAAGGCCCTTCCGGGGTCCTCTGGCTGCGGGGAGGGGCTGGAGAATCCTTCTACGGCCCTCCTCAGTTCCTGCTCAGAAATATCGACGTAAATAATCTTAATGAAGGACGCAAGAATTAATGAAGCAAGGGAAAGAGCAACGACTTACCCAGCTTGGGGGGTTGTACATGGAAAACCCATCCCACAGTTTAATATGAAGGAATTCTTCTTCTTCTCCTTTATACAAATCGGACAATATCCTCGCCAGAGCAGTGGCGGAGTCCGGACCCTTACGACCACAGCGGGTGGCATCATCTTCCCCGTTGTAGTGCCACATGGGCTTCCCCCGATACTGAAGCGGCTGCACTCCCCGCATTATGCATATTGCCATAACCTCGACTATTGTCAGCCCTGATTTGGCCAGTAACTTTATCCTGCTCATCAGGAAATGTATTTCTCTGGTATCCTCCTCTTGGGGGCCCCGAGGGCGCCAACTTCGGCGTGCCTTCGGCGGAGCATTACTGAACTCAGGGAGACCTGTCCGGACTGGATCCGGAAGGGGAACGTCATCGACATAAAACCACTCCGAGGGCCAGTTCTCCGGTGCCTTCTTGGGAGTACCGGATAGGTATCCGGTCTCGGCGACGCGCCATACTTCGGCTCCGCCCACTTGACATATGGATTCCCCCTGGTTGCGAGGGACGAGGCAGAACAACTTCTTCCATAACCCGAAGTGAGCCTCGCAGCCCAGAAATAGTTCACAAAGGGCGACGTATCCTGCTATGTGCAGCACGGAGGCAGGGGTGAAGTTGTGCAACTGGAGGCCGTAGAACTCCAGGAGCCCGCGAAGGAATGGGTGGATTGGAAACCCGACGCCTCTTAGCAGATGCGGGATGAGGCATATTCGCTCCCCTGGGGATGGATTAGGAGATCTCTCTGCTTGCTCCCCGCCATTATAGGTGGCTAGTCCGGCTCAGACGGGGACCATGAACGCCGGTGGAAGAAACCACTGGGTCTGCAGCTCTATTAAGCGGTTTTGAGGAACAGAACATTCTTCCCAATCACCTGACCTAGAGCTACGGGAGCGAGAGGAGGAGCTGCGACGACCGGCCATGCTGGAATGATTTTTTCTGGGCACGCTCTGTTGGATGCTCGCTCAAGGGAAGAAGGTGGAGCTTGGATCTGAGAATCCCCGTCCCTTCAAATAGACGGTTTTGCTTGCAGGACCGGGGGGGCGAATTCAAAAATGCCCCGGCTCCTCGTATTCGCTCGACACGTGGAGATGGTCATTATTGAAGCACAGAAGCCGAGGAGTACAACATTGATGGGAAGCCGGACACTGTTCGTTGCAACAGGTACTTTGGAGTATTCGGAGATGGAACCCGCCTTGCAATGCCGAAGACAAACTGCGCGCCGGACTCATCGTCATTGAAGCCTGGTTCAGGGGCTACTGAGGGAGTCCTGGATTAGGGGGTATCCGGACAGCCGGACTATATACTTTGGCCGGACTGTTGGACCGTGAAGATACAAGACTCAAGACTTCGTCCCGTGTCCGGATGGGACTCTCCTTTGCGTGGAAGACAAGCTTGGCGATCCGGATATTATATTTCCTTCTTTGTAACCGACTCCATGTAAACCCTAGCCCTCTCCGGTGTCTATATAAACCGGAGGGTTTAGTCCTTAGAGACAGAATCATAATCATCATAGGCTAGCTTCTAGGGTTTAGCCTCTACGATCTCGTGGTAGATCAACTCTTGTAACACTCATATCATCAATATCAATCAAGCAGGAAGTAGGGTTTTACCTCCATCGAGAGGGCCCGAACTTGGGTAAACATTGTGTCCCTTGCCTCCTATTACCATTAGCCTTAGACACACAGATCGGGACCCCCTACCCGAGATCCGCCTGTTTTGACACCGACAGCGGCTGCTACCTCTTGAGCACTGCGTTGGTTTTCCCTTGAAGAGGAAAGGGTGATGCAGCAAAGTAGCGTAAGTATTTCCCTCAGTTTTTGAGAACCAAGGTATCAATCGAGTAGGAGGCTCCATGCAAGTCCCTCGTACCTACGCAAACAAAACAAGAACCTCGCAACCAACGCGATAAAGGGGTTGTCAATCCCTTCACGGCCACTTGCGAAAGTGAGATCTGATAGAGATAATAAGATAAGATAAATATTTTTGGTATTTTTATGATATAGATTGGAAAGTAAAGATTGCAAAAATAATAGATCGGAAACTTATATGATGGAAGATAGACCTGGGGGCCATAGGTTTCACTAGTGGCTTCTCTCAAGATAGCATAAGTATACGTGGTGAACAAATACTATGAGCAATTGATGAAGTGCATTTATGAAATATCTAGGCTGATCATGACATAGCATCACGTCCGTAGTAACCACATCTAACATATCCACAATCGACTATCTCAGATGCTCTAGAGTATTAAGTCATAAGAAGAGTAAACATAGGAGATGACATGATTTAGAGGATACTCAAGCAATATGATATAAACCTCACTTTCTGATCCTCGCAGGGCAACAATACCAATACGTTGCCTTGTTGCACCATCTGTCACTGGGAGAAGGACACTACAAGATTGAACAAAGCTAAGCACTTCTCCCATTGCAAGAAAGACCAATCTAGTAGGCCAAACCAAACTGATAATTCGAAGAGACTTGCAAAGATAACCAATCATACATAAAAGAATTCAGAGGAGATTCAAATATTTCTCATAGATAAACTTGATCATAAACCCACAATTCATCGGATCTCGACAAACACACCGCAAAAAGAGTTACATCGAATAGATCTCCAAGAAGATCGAGGAGAACTTTGTATTGAGATTCAAAGAGAGAGAAGAAGCCATCTAGATAATAACTATGGACCCGAAGGTCTGTGGTAAACTACTCACAACTCATCGGAGAGGCCTTGGCGATGATGTAGAAGCCCTCCATGATCGATTCCCCCTCCAGTGGAGCGCCGGAAAAGGCTCCAAGATGGGATCTCACGGGTACAGAAGGTTGCGGCGGTGGAATTAGGTTTTTGTGGCGCTCCTGGATGTTTTCGGGGTACGTAGATATATATAGGCGAAGGAGGTCGGTCAAGGGAGCCAGGAGGGACCCACGAGGGTGGGGGGCGCGCCCTCCTGCCTCGTGGCCGCCTCGGCTGCTTCTTGACGTCCACTCCAAGTCTCCTAGATTGCGTTTGTTCCAAAAAGATCTCTATCGAAGGTTTCATTCTGTTTGGACTCAATTTGATATTCCTTTTCTTCGAAACACTAAAATAGGCAAAAAAAACAATTTGGGTTGGGCCTTCGGTTAGTAGGTTAGTCCCAAAAATGATATAGAAGTGTATAGTAAAGCCCATAAACATCTAAAACAAGTAATATAATAGCATGGAAAAATCAAAAATTATAGATACGTTGGATACATATCAAGCATCCCCAAGCTTAATTCCTGCTCGTCCTCGAGTAGGTAAATGATAAAAACAGAATTTTTGATGTGGAATGCTACCTAGCATATTTCTCAATGTAATTTTGTTTATTGTGGCATGAATGTTCAGATCCAAATGATTCAAGATAAAAGTTCATATTGACATGAAAACAATAATACTTCAAGCATACTAACAAAGCAATCATGTCTTCTCAAAATAACATGGCTAAAGAAAGCTATCCCTACCTAAGCATATAGTCTGGCTATGCTCTATCTTCATCACACAAAATATTTAAATCATGCACAACCCCGATGACAAGCCAAGTAATTTTTTCATACTTTTATGTTATCAAACTTTTTCAACTTTCATGCAATACATGAGCGTGAGCCATGGACATAGCACTATATGTGTAATAGAATGGTGGTTGTGGAGAAGACAAAAAGGAGAAGATAGTCTCACATCAACTAGGCGTATCAACGGGCTATGTAGATGCCCATTAATAGATATCAATGTGAAAGAGTAGGGATTGCCATGCAACGGATGCACTAGAGCTATAAGTGTATGAAAGCTCAACAAAAGAAACTGAGTGGGTGTGCATCCAATTTGCTTGCTCACGAAGACCTAGGGCATTTTGAGGAATCCCATCATTGGAATATACAAGCCAAGTTCTATAATGTAAAATTCCCACTAGTATATGAAAGTGACAACATAGGAGACTCTCTATCATGAAGATCATGGTGCTACTTTGAAGCACAAGTGTGGAAAAAAGGATAGTAACATTGTCCCTTCTCTCATTTTCTCTCATTTTTTTATTTTGGTGGGCTTCTTTGGCCTCCTTTTTTATTTGGGCTTCTTTGGCCTCTTTTATTTTTTATAAAGTCCGAAGTCTCATCCCTACTTGTGGAGGAATCATAGTCTCCATCATCCTTTCCTCAC
The DNA here is from genome assembly GCF_018294505.1 of Triticum aestivum. NCBI lineage: Eukaryota > Viridiplantae > Streptophyta > Magnoliopsida > Poales > Poaceae > Triticum > Triticum aestivum. The sequence continues at coordinate 203,399,026 of NC_057813.1, read as the reverse complement.
TTGGGACAATGCTCTAATAATGAAGATCATCACACTTTTATTTACTTACAACTCAAGAATTACAACTCAATACTTAGAACAAAATATGATTCTATGTGGATGCCTCCGGCGGTGTACCGGGATATGCAATGAATCAAGAGTGACATGTATGAAAGAATTATGAAGGTGGCTTTGCCACAAATACAATGTCAACTACATGATCATGCAAAAGCAATATGACAATGATGGAGCGTGTCATAGTAAATGGAATGGTGGAAAGTTGCATGGCAATATATCTCGGAATGGCTATGGAAATGCCATAATATGTAGGTATGGCGGCTGTTTTGAGGAAGGTATATGGTGGGTGTATGGTACCGGCGAAAGTTGTGCGGCACAAGAGAGGCTAGCAATGGTGGAAGGGCGAGAGTGCGTATAATCCATGGACTCAACATTAGTCATAAAGAACTCATATATTTATTGCAAAAATATACAAGTTATCAAAACAAAGTACTATGTGCATGCTTCTAGGGGGATAGATTGGTAGGAAAAGACCATCGCTCGTCCCCGACCGCCACTCATAAGGAAGACAATCAAAACATAAATCATGCTCCAACTTCATCACATAACGGTTCACCATACGTGCATGCTACGGGAATCATAAACTTAAACACAAGTATTCTTCAAATTCCATATTACTCAACTAGAATGGCTCTAATATTACCATCCTCATATCTCAAAACAATTATCAAGCATCAAACTTCTCATAGTATTCAATGCACTCTCTATGATAGTTTTTATTATACCCAACTTGGATGCCCATCATATTAGGACCAATTTTATAACCATAGAAAATACCATGCTGTTCTAAAAGACTCTCAAAATAATATAAGTGAAGCATGAGAGATCAATAATTTCTACAAAATAAAACCGCCGCCGTGCTATAAAAAGATATAAGTGAAGCACAGGAGCAAAATTGTCTAGCTCAAAAGATATAAGTGAAGCACATAGAGTATTCTAATAAATTCCGAATCATGTGTGTCTCTCCCAAAAGGTGTGTACAGTAAGGAGGATTGTGGTACACTAAAAAGCAAATACTCATATCATACAAGACTCTCCAAGCAAAACACATATCATGTGGCGAATAAAAATATAGCTCCAAGTAAAGTTACCGATAGACGAAGACGAAAGAGGGGCTGCCTTCCGGGGCATCCCCAAGCTTAGGCTTTTGGTTGTCCTTGAATTATCTTGGGGTTCCATGGGCATCCCCAATCTTAGGCTCTTTCCACTCCTTATTCCATACTCCATCAAATCTTTCCCCAAAACTTGAAAAGTTCACAACACAAAACTCAACAGAAAATCTCATAAGCTCCGTTAGTGCAAGAAAGCAAACCACTACTTTAAGGTACTGTAATGAATTATTTATTTATTTTTATTGGTGTTAAACCTACTGTATTACAACTTATCTATGGTTCATACCCCCCGATAATAGCCATAGATTCATCAAAATAAGCAAACAACACATGAAAAACAGAATCTGTCAAAAACAGAACAGTATGTAGCAATATGTAACTTTCGAATACTTCTGAAACGCTAAAAATCCTACAAAAATAGGAAGTCCTAGGAAATTTGTTTATTAATCTACTGCAAAAATAATCAAGTGAAAATCACGTTTATGTGATTTATTAAAATTATTATCGCGCGTGCAAAAGTTTCTGTTTTTCAGCAAGATCAAATTAACTATCACCGTAGGTTATCCTATAGGTTCTACTTGGCACAAACACTAATTAAAAAATAAAACCACATATAAAAAAAGCTAGATGAATTATTTATTACTAAACAAAAGCAAAAATCAAGGAACAAAAATAAAATTGGGTTGCCTCCCAACAAGCGCTATCGTTTAACGCCCCTAGCTAGGCATAAAAGCGAGAATAGATCTAGGTATTGCCATCTTTGGTATTCAACTCATAAGTGGCTCTCATAATAGATTAATAAGGTAATTTGATTTTATTTCTAGGAAAGTGTTCCATGCCTTTCCTTAATGGAAATTGGAATCTAATATTTCCTTCCTTCATATCAATAATTGCACCAATCATTCTAAGGAAAGGTTTACCAAGAATAATAGGACATGAAAGATTGCAACCTATATCAAGAACAATAAAAATCTATGGGCATATAATTCCTATTTTCAACAGTAAGAACATAATTAATCCTTCCCATAGGTTTCTTAATAGTGGAATCTGCAAGGTGCAAGTTTAAAGAGCAATCATCAAAATCACGGAAACCTAGCACATCACATAAAGTTTTTGGAATCGTGGAAACACTAGCACCCAAATCACACAAAGCATAGCATTCATGATCTTTAATTTTCATTTTAATAGTAGGTTACCACTCATCATAAAGTTTTCTAGGGATAGACTCTTCCAATTCAAGTTTTTCTTCATAAGATTGCATCAAAGCATCAACGATATGTTGGGTAAAAGCTTTATTTTGACTATAAACATGAGGAGAATTCAACACGGATTGCAACAAGGAAATACAATCTACTAAAGAGCAATTATCATAATTAAATTCATTGAGATCCAAAATAGTGGGTTCATTACTATGTAAAGTTTTGACCTCTACAATCCCACTTTTACCAAATTTAGCATCAAGATCTAAAAACTCTGAATCATTGGGACGCCTTTTAACTAAAGCTAACTCATCTCCAGTCCCATTATTATCAAGATTCATATTGCAAAACAAAGATTTAATAGGAGACACATAAATCACTTTTAGATCTTCATCATTATTATCATGGAAACTAGAAGAACACGCTTTTACAAAGCAATCTTTCTTAGCACGCATCCTAGCGGTTCTTTCTTTGCACCCATCAATGGAAATTCTCATGGCTTTGAGAGACTCATTGATATCATGTTTAGGTGGAATAGATATAAGTTTCAAAGAATCAACATTAAGAGAAATTCTATCCACGTTCCTAGCCAATTCATCAACTTTAAGCAATTTTTCTTCAAGCAAAGCATTGAAATTCTTTTGAGAGACCATAAATTCTTTAACACTATTCTCAAAATCAGAGGGCATCTTATTAAAATTTCCATAAGAGTTGTTGTAGGAATTACCATAATTATTAGAGGAATTACTAGGAAACAGCCTAGGATTAAAGTTTCCTATATACGTGTTGTTACCAAAATTATTCCTGCCAACAAAATTCACATCCATAGATTCATTATTATTCTCAATCAAAGTAGACAAAGGAATATCATTAGGATCAATAGGAGCACTCTTATTAGCAAACAATTTCATAAGTTCATCCATCTTTTCACTCAAAACATTAATCTCTTCTATCACATGAACTTTTTTACTAGTAGATCTTTCGGTGTGCCATTGAGAATAATTAACCATAATATTGTCTAGGAGTTTAGTAGCTTCTCCTAAAGTGATTTCCATAAAAGTGCCTCCCGCGGCCGAATCTAAAAGATTTCTAGAAGCAAAATTCAATCCGGCATAAAAAATTTGTATGATCATCCATAAATTTAATCCATGAGTAGGGCAATTGCGAATCATTAATTTCATCCTCTCCCAAGATTGTGCAACATGTTCATGATCAAGTTGCTTAAAATTCATAATATCGTTTCTAATAGAGATGATCTTAGCGGGAGGAAAATACTTAGAGATAAAAGCATCTTTGCACTTATTCCATGAATCAATACTATTTTTAGGTAAAGACGAAAACCAAGTTTTAGCACGATCTCTAAGTGAAAATGGAAATAACTTCAAGTTAACAATATCATTATCCATGTCTTTATTCTTTTGCATATCACACAAATGAACAAAGTTGCTTAGATGAGTAGCGTCATCTTCACTAGGAAGGCCAGAGAATTGATCTTTCATAACAAGATTCAACAAAGCAGCATTGATTTCACAAGATTCAGCATCATTAAGAGGAGCAATCGGAGTGCTAAGGAAATCATTATTGTTTGTACTATAAAAGTCACACAATTTAGTATTATCTTGAGCCATCGTGACAAGCAATCCAACACACAAGAACACAAGAGGCAAGCGAAAAAGAGAAGCGGAAGAGAGGGCGAATAAAATGGCAAGGGTGAAGTGGGGGAGAGGAAAACGAGAGGCAAATGGCAAATAATGTAATGCGAGGGAGAAGAGTTTGTGATGCGTACTTGGTATGTCTTGACTTGTGCGAAGACCTCCCAGGCAACGGCGCCAGAAATCCTTCTTGCTACCTCTTGATCACTGCGTTGGTTTTCCCTTGAAGAGGAAAGGGTGATGCAGCAAAGTAGCGTAAGTATTTCCCTCAGTTTTTGAGAACCAAGGTATAATTCCAGTAGGAGGCTCCACGCAAGTCCCTCGTACCTACACAAACAAAACAAGAACCTCGCAACCAATGTGATAAAGGGGTTGTCAATCCCTTCACGGCCACTTGCGAAAGTGAGATCTGATAGAGATAATAAGATAAGATAAATATTTTTGGTATTTTTATGATATAGATTGGAAAGTAAAGATTGCAAAAATAAACTAGATCGGAAACTTATATGATGGAAGATAGGCCCGAGGGCCATAGGTTTCACTAGTGGCTTCTCTCAAGATAACATAAGTATTATGGTGGGTGAACAAATTATTGTCGAGCAATTGATAGAAAAGTGCATAGTTATGAGAATATCTAGGCATGATCATGTATATAGGCATCACGTCCGCAACAAGTAGACCGACTCCTGCCTGCATATACTACTATTACTCCACACATCGACCGCTATCCAGCATGCATCTAGAGTATTAAGTTCATAAGAACAGAGTAGCGCATTAGGCAAGATGACATGATGTAGAGGGATAAACTCAAGCAATATGATATAAACCCCATCTTTTTATCCTCGATGGCAACAATACAATACGTGCCTTGTTGCCCCTGCTGTCACTGGGAAAGGACACCGCAAGATTGAACCCAAAGCTAAGCACTTTTCCCATTGCAAGAAACATCAATCTAGTAGGCCAAACCAAACTGATAATTCGAAGAGACTTGCAAAGATAACCAATCATACATAAAAGAATTCAGAGGAGATTCAAATATTTCTCATAGATAAACTTGATCATAAACCCACAATTCATCAGATCTCGACAAACACACTGCAAAAAGAGTTACATCGAATAGATCTCCAAGAAGATCGAGGAGAACTTTGTATTGAGATTCAAAGAGAGAGAAGAAGCCATCTAGCTAATAACTATGGACCCGAAGGTCTGTGGTAAACTACTCACAACTCATCAGAGAGGCCTTGGCGATGATGTAGAAGCCCTCCATGATCGATTCCCCCTCTAGTGGAGCGCTGGAAAAGGATGCAAGATGGGATCTCATGGTTACAGAAGGTTACGGCGGTGGAATTTGGTTTTCGTGGTGCTCCTGGATGTTTTTGGAGTATGTATATATATATATATAGGTGAAGAAGGTCGGTCAGGGGAGCCACGAGGGGCCCACGAGGGTGGGGGCGCGCCCACTGTCAGTGTCAAAACCGGCGGATCTCGGGTAGGGGGTCCTGAACCGTGCGTCTAAGGCTAGTGGCAACAGGAGATTGGGGACACGACGTTTTACCCAGGTTCGGGCCCTCTCGATGGAGGTAATACCCTAATTCCTGCTTGATTGATCTTGATGATATGAGTATTACAAGAGTTAATCTACCACGAGATCAGAGAGGCTAAACCCTAGAAGCTAGCCTATGGTATGATTGTTGTTGATGATGATGAGTCCTACGGACTAAACCCTCCAGTTTATATAGACACCGGAGGGGGCTAGGGTTACATAGAGTCGGTTTACAGAGAAGGAGATCTACATCTGAATCGCCAAGCTTGCCTTCCACGCCAAGGAGAGTCCCATCCAGACACGGGACGAAGTCTTCTGTCTTGTATCTTCATAGTCCAACAGTCCGGCCAAAGTATATAGTCCGGCTGTCCGGATACCCCCTTATCCAGGACTCTCTCAGTAGCCCTCGAACGAGGCTTCAATGACGATGAGTCCGGCGCGCAGATTGTCTTCGGCATTGCAAGGCGGGTTCTTCTCCAAATCCGGTGCACCCGTCGTGGCGAATAGTGTCCGGCCTTCCAGTAAGGTTGTACTCCTTGGCTTCTATGCCCCAATAATGGCCATCTCCACATGTCGATCAAAGACGAGGGGCCAGGGCATTTTTGCATTTGCCACCCTAATCCCGTAGGTGAGCCATCTATATGAAGAGACAGGGATCTTCAGATCCAAATCACACCATCTTCCCCCAAGCAAGCATTTCACAGAGCGCGCCCAAAAGAGGCCATCCCATCATGACCGGTCACCGCAGCCCCGCTCGCCGCTCCCCTAGTCCGAAGCCAGGGGATTGGGAGAAGTGTTCCATCCCTCACAGCCGCTTGATAGAGCTACAGACCAAAGGGTTCCTTCCGCCCGCATATATGGTCCCTGTCCGATCCGGACTAGCCACCTATAATGGCGGGGAGCAAGCAGAGAGATTCCGTAACCCATCTCGGGGGGAGCGGGTATGCCTTGTCCCATATCTGCTAAGTGGTGTCAGGTTTCCAATCACACATTCCTCCGCGGGCTCCTGGAGTTCTATGGTCTCCAGTTGCATAGTCTTACCCCTGCCTCCATACTGCACATTGCGGGCTACGTTGCCCTCTGCGAGCTGTTCCTGGGCTGCGAAGCTCATTTTGAGCTATGGAAGAGGTTGTTCTACCTCGTCCCCCGCAACCAGGAGGGATCCATATATCAAGTGGGCGGAGCCGAAATATGGCACATCGCCCAGACCGGATACCTGTCCGGTACTCCAAAGAAGGCGTCCGAAGACTGGCCCTCGGAGTGGTTTTATGTTGACGACGTTCCCCTTCCGGACCTAGTCCGGACGGGCCTTCCCGAGTTCACCAATACTCCGCTGAAGAAACGCCAGAGCTGGCGCCCTTGGAGCCCCCAGGAGGAAGAAAACAGGGAAGTCTTCTATCTGTTGAGCCGGATACAAACACTGGCCAGATCAGGATTGACAATAATCGAAGTCATGTCAATATGCATTATAAGGGGAGTGCAGCCACTTCAATATAGGGGAAAACCCATGTGGCACTTCAATGGAGAAGACGATGCCTCCCGCTGCGGTCGCAAAGGTCCGGACTCCGCCACATCCTTGGCGAGGATACTGTCCAAATTATACGAGAGAGAAGAAGAGGAGTTCCTCCGCATTAAACCGCGGGACGGATTTTCCATGTACAACCCCCGAAGCTGGGTAAGTTGTTATTCGTTACTCAACTCTATTCGTGTTTACCTTCTTGACCATAGTTATTTACCTTACTATTTTAAAAGCAGGAACTGAGGAAGGCCGTAAAAGAGTTCGACAACACTTCTCCGCAGCCGAAAGATCCCGGCCGGGCTCTCGACCCCGGACTTGAAGAAGATCCGGACATATCCGTGGAATTTGTCGACGGGACCTTCTACCAGGCAAGCAGCGGCTGCTCCCTAGTGGCCATAATCGCAGATTATCCCGGACTGCTACCCGTGTCGCACGTAAGTAATGTTGGGGTTCCAAACTTCTGAAAGGATTCCTTCGTTTTGCCACACCTTATAATCACATGCCGTATTTTTAGAGAAATGGTGGTCTGAATGCCGTGCGGGACCTGCGGGGGCCTCTAAGCAAGAGGCGCCTAGACAAGGCAGGCTTAAAAGGAAGGCGGTCAGGAGCGGCACACAGGCGCAAAGGTATTCATTAAACTTGCCCCGTGGCCTATTTGGTATGTTCATCGAGACATGATGACTTTAATTATGTCATGTCAGGAAGCGCTGGAGTGTGTTCGGGGACCCTACCGGCCACACCTCCAGCAGCCGGATTCCTGGACCGGATTCACAGGCGGAGGCTGATGTGGGGACAGTGCCAAACTGTCCTCCTGCGGAGGATATGGATATGCTTTCCGCTACAAATTCATAAGTGGAAAGCGCTATGAATCACCGGCGCCGATGTGCCGTACTCCGCGGTAGTGTTTTTTCCGAAGAGGCGTTCAATGCCTTTAATTCCGGACACGCCTATATTCGTGCTGCTCAAGATGGACTTGCCAGAGCAAAGGACCAGTATGTGAAGGATATACGGGTAAGAGAATTTTAATAAGTATGTGTAGTAGTAGCCCCTGAGACTTGAAACAGTTGGCATGACTGATTTAAGGATCATTGAATGCACAAGTTCTTGTAGAGAAGAACGCCCAATTGGCTCGAGAGCTGGAGGAGTGTAAGGCTCAAATGAAGGCTAACGTAGCCGAACAAGAGGGTTCTAAAAAGATTTCTTCTGGTAATGATTCTTCTACTAGTTTGCGTGTTCGGCATGGTGTATAAATCTGACGAAACGTTTGGCAGATAATCCCGGAGAAAATCCCGAGACTGTGGGAGATAATGAGTTGCATTTGCGAAGTCAGTTGAAGGCGGGTGAACGAGTGCTGACGCAATCTATCCAGGAGAGGAATAAGCTGCAAGATGCCAATCTCCAACTGAGCGTCGAATTGAAAGATGTTCGGGCTCAGCTCGCGGACTCAGTGAAGGAGAACCGGAGGCTTCGACGCGGCATTTATAGTAAGTGCTTGAGCAAATTGTGGTATAGTTAGGCAAGGAGGCGTACTGACAGAGTTATGTCTGTAGGTATGTTAACGGGACACCTTGAAGAGGAGATGCCCGGGTCTGTAGGCGATATGCTGCAAGAGCTTTCACAACTTCACGAACGAGCTCGACAGGTGATGCAGGGTATTGCCCAGGCTTTGTGGCCGTCTGCTTCCCTGCCAGGAGGCATGGGCACACTTGTATAAATGCTCAAAGGAGCACGGTGGCGCTTCCGACTATGGAAGATATCAGCTTGCCGGCAGGGTGAGAGAGAAGCTTGGCCATGGTGAAGACGTGATACGCCAAGGCTAACCCGAACCATATGGCTGAAGTCGGACTGGCTGGGCCAGATGGATAAGAGATACCCGTTAGTTTGGTATATGATCAAGTAGCATTAGCTGTGAGTATTCCCAGCAGGATTGTAAGCTAGACAACCTGTTGGATGGTATAGAGGAAGAGTACAACCAGTCAGTATGATTATGTAATTTTGAATGGGCTCGTGTACTCTCTAGCCGGATTGAAAATCATTTGTCATGGCGGACCTTTTCACTTCAGCCCCCGGATCCGACAGTCCGGGGTGTATCCGAATACCCACACAGTAATAAAAAACCGGGGCATGCATGGAAACCAGGCGTAGGGGTCATAAGTGCTTGAAGAGACAAGTACCCAACTAGTTATGTTATATTACATGGATAGTAAGAAACATCTTCCATAGAGAATAGTTCCGTTAGGGGTTCCTTTCTCTGGGTATGCATGCATCGATGTGCATGTCCGAACTGTGAGCAAAAACGCAGGAAACAAAACATCTGGGTATTTTTGTTGTTAGGAACGAGAACATCTTTTGTTCACCGACCGAATATTCCATTAAGAACGCCAGCTTTCGGCTTCACCCAGTCTGAGGTACACATCCGGCTCAACCGGCAGTAACAATCGCAGAGGTGCTCCCCTTATGCCCTAACCGAATTAACGGGAACGTAGGGCATAAATACAAGAGCCAGGCAACCCAGCTTGGCCAAAACTTAAGTCATATCGATGTATATAATGGTGAAGAAAAGGCACATATGGAAAGAAAAATGCATATGTGGCTGGCAAGAAGCCATTAAAGTAATTATATATATAGCTTTCGAATAAGAAGCCCCCAGGTATAGTGTGCACGCATAATGCGGCCGGAGTGCTCAGGGCATCTGTACAGTTTTAAGGCTGTATGTAAAAAGGGAATAAGGAAAAAGGGGCGAGAAAGGAGGAAAAGGAACATAATCAAAGAGGCGGAGATGGGGAGACGAACATTGGGTTCGGCACTAGGCGTAGAATCTCCGGAGTCTAGCCGTGTTCCATGGGTTCGGCTCGAGTCTGTTATCAGAGGCGTTGCACAGACGGTACGCTCCTCCGGTGAGAACTTTATCAATGATGAAGGGACCCTCCCACTTGGGTTTGAGCTTGTCCTTCTTCTTCTGAGGTAGGCGTAGAACGAGTTCGCCAATGTTATAAGTCTTGGCCCGTACTTCTCTGCTTTGATACCTTCGAGCCTGTTGCTGATAGAATGCGGTACGGACTTTAGCGACATCATGCTCCTCCTTCAAAGCATCTAGGTTGTCTTGCCGGTCTAGCTCGACTTCCTTCTCTTCGTACATGCGCATGCGAGGTGAGTCATGAATTATATCGCAGGGCAGTACTGCTTCTGCGCCATACACCATAAAAAATGGTGTGTATCCGGTGGTGCGATTCAGCGTGGTCCGCAGCCCCCAGAGTACGAAGTCGAGTTCCTTGACCCAATCCATGTCTGATTCCTTCAAGGATCGCACTAGTCTGGGTTCGATGCCGCTCATAATAAGACTATTTGCCCGTTCGACCTGACCGTTTGTTTGGGGGTGATAGACAGAGGCGTAGTCGAGCTTAATGCCCATTTTGCCACACCAGGCTTTAACCTCCTCGGCTGTAAAATTCGAGCCGTTGTCAGTGATGATACTATGGGGGACGCTGTAACGGTGTACAACCTCTGATATGAAGTCTATCACTGGTTCGGATTCGGCTGTTTTGACTGGTTTGGCTTCTATCCATTTGGTGAATTTGTCCACCATGACCAATAAGTATTTTTTCTTATGGCTTCCCCATTTAAGGGGTCCCACCATATCCAACCCCCAGACCGCGAAGGGCCAAGTTATGGGGATCGTTTGGAGAGCGGTAGGGGGCATATGGCTTTGATTGGCAAATAGTTGACAACCAATGCAATGTTGGACAAGGTCTGTGCATCCGCTCGAGCTGTCGGCCAGTAGAATCTTGTCCGGAAAGCCTTGCTCACGAGAGCTCGGGCTGCCGCGTGGTGCCCACCTAGTCCGGTATGGATTTCGGCTAAGAGCTGCCGCCCTTCCTCCTCAGAGATGCATCGTTGGAGCACTCCGGTGGCGCTCTTCTTGTAGAGTTCTCCTTCATGGACTTTGTAGGCTTTAGAGCGTCGCACGATGCAGCATGCCTCATTTTGGTCCTCAGGGAGCTGCTGGCTATTAAGGTAGGCCAAGAAGGGCTCGGTCCACGGGGCGATGACAACTGAGGGAGTCCTGGATTAGGGGGTGTCCGGATGGCCGGACTATGACCTTTGGCCGGACTCCCGGACTATGAAGATACAAGGTTGAAGACTTCGTCCCGTGTCCGGATAGGACATTCCTTGGCGTGGAAGGCAAGCTTGGCGATTTGATACGAAGATCTCCTCCCATTGTAACCGACTCTATGTAACCCTAGCCCTCTCCGGTGTCTATATAAACTGGAGAGTTTTAGTCTGAAGGACGAACAACAATCATACCATAGGCTAGCTTCTAGGGTTTAGCCTCTCTGATCTCGTGGTAGATCCACTCTTGTACTACCCATATCATCAATATTAATCAAGCAGGAGTAGGGTTTTACCTCCATCGAGAGGGCCCGAACCTGGGTAAAAACATCGTGTCCCTTGTCTCCTGTTACCATCCGCCTAGACGCACAGTTCGGGACCCCCTACCCGAGATCCGCCGGTTTTGACACCGACATTGGTGCTTTCATTGAGAGTTCCTCTGTGTCATCACCTTTAGGCCCGATGGCTTCTTCGATCATCAACCACGACGCGGTCCAGGGCGAGACTTTTCTCCCCGGACAGATCTTCGTATTCGGCGGCTTCGCACTGCGGGCCAATTCGCTTGGCCATCTGGAGCAGATCGAAAGCTACGCCCCTGGCCATCAGGTCAGGTTTGGAAGTTTGAACTACACGGCCGACATCCGCGGGGACTTGATCTTCGACGGATTCGAGCCACGGTCGAGCGCGCCGCACTGTCACGATGGGCATGATTTAGCTCTACCGCCGGACAACACCCAGAGCGTCGCTCAGGTGCCCGCTCCGACCATTAGCTCGGAGCCGACTGCGCCAGTTGGGGACGGACGGTTGGACGCCGCCCCAGGAGCCGCAATCTCTATGGCGATAGAGCCGAACACGAGCCTAGTCCTTTGCGAGGCCTATGACTCCAGGGTGCCGGACTCCGTTCCGAACTCCGAATCTCCCGCACCCCTTCCGATCGAGCCCGATTGGGCCCCGATCATGGAGTTCACCGCCGCGAACGTCTTTCAGCACTCGCCCTTTGGCGATATCCTGAATTCACTAAAGTCTCTCTCTTTGTCAGGAGAGCCCTGGCCGGACTATGGTCAGCAAGGTTGGGATGCGGACAATGAAGAAATTCAAATCCCACCCACCACCCACTTCGTAGCCACTGTCGATGACCTAACCAACATGCTCGACTTCGACTCCGAAGACATCGACAGTATGGACGCCGATGAAGGAGACGACCAAGAACCAGCGCCTATAGAGCGCCGCACAATCGCCTCATCACACGATGTATGCATGGTGGACACACCTAAAAGAAGCAACGACGAAGATCAAAAGGGTACAACCAGGGATCATTCCCTCGAAAAACAATCAAAGCGGCGGCGTAAGCGCCGCGCCAAGCCCCACCTCGACAGAGACCCAACCATGGAGCAGGGTGAAACAACGGAAGACGAACATGCCATCAAGCAACCGCCCAAACAAGAAGGACAAACCGAGCAATACGTCCCCAACAAAGATAATAGTCTGGACGACCTCACGCCGGACAAGTCACTGGAGCACCAGAACCTCCACCAAAGGCTCGTCGCCACTGCGCGTAGCCTGAAAAAGCGGAAGCGGAAGCTCAAAACAGCGGAAGATGCAATCAGAATAAGATGGGACAAAGTACTCAATACCGCACACAAGTACGGCAACAGTCACCACACAAAGAGCTATCCGAAGCGGAAATTACTACCGGAATTCGATGAAGAGGCCCTAGAGCCCCCACAATCAAAAAACAAGGAAGTCACCAGGTCGGATAGATGACCCGACGATCGACCTCGACCAACAAAGGGCGCCGCATTCAATGCGGCGTGCGAGCCGCCCAACGGTTCGCATCAGAAAACCGGTCCAACCAGATCCATCTACGGGCCAAGAAAGCAAGCTCCATTGAGCAATGCAACGCAAAAGATATCCGAACATCGTGGCACACCTACATACAGGGGCGCCGCACATCCCCTATGTTTTACCGATGAGGTACTCGATCATGAATTCCCAGCGGGATTCAAGCCCGTAAACATAGAAGCATACGACAGAACAACAGACCCTGGAGTCTGGATCGAGGATTATATCCTCCATATACACATGGCTAGAGGAGATGACCTTCACGCCATAAAATACTTACCCCTTAAGCTCAAAGGGCCAGCCCGGCATTGGCTTAAAAGCCTCCCCGAAAACACCATGGGAAGTTGGGAAGAGCTCGAGGATGCTTTCCGGGCAAATTTCCAAGGGACCTTCCGACCCCCGGATGCAGACGATTTGAGTCATATAACTCAACAACCCGGAGAGTCAGCCCGGAAACTCTGGAATAGATTTCTTACTAAAAAGTATTAGATAGTCGACTGTCCGGACTACGAAGCCCTAGCAGCTTTCAAACATAGCGTCTGAGACGAATGGCTTGCCAGGCACCTCGGCCAAGAAAAGCCAAGAACAATGGCCGCATTAACAAGCCTCATGACCCGCTTTTGTGCAGGAGAGGATAGCTGGTTGGCAAGAAGCAGCACTAGCGACCCGAATAAGTCCGAACTTAGAGATGGAAACGGGAAACCGCGCCATAACAAAGAACTGCGCCAGATCAAGAACAATAGCCCGATGAGCACGACAGTCAACGCCGGATTCAAAAGCTCTCGGCAAAATCAAAAAAAAGCCGCCCCCCAGAGATGACAGGGACGAGCTATCCAACCTCAACAAAATCTTGGACAAAATATGTCAAATCCACAGTACTCCCGGGAGACCTGCAAACCACACCCACAGAGATTGTTGGGTCTTCAAGCAGTCCGGCAAACTCAACGCCGAACACAAGGGGCTCGACACACCAAGCGAGGATGACGACGCACCCCACAAGCAGAACACCAGAGAACAAAAGAAGTTCCCACAAGAAGTCAAAACAGTAAATTCACTTCAGGTGACAAAAGGGAAAAACAGAACGGCGCCTACGAAGATACGCGCCATACGGCCTACCCCAGAGGAGCACCGCCACTGGTTGTTACAACCAATCACCTTCGATCATCAGGATTACTCCAGAGGTATCCGGAACGCAGGCTGGACTGCCTTGGTCTTGGATCCGATTATTGACGGACTCCAATTTACACAAGTCCTAATGGACGGCGGAAGTGACCTAAACCTGTTATATCAGGACACAATCCGCAAACTGGGGGTAAACCCAGCAATAATTCGCCATGGCAACACTTCCTTTCAAGGAATCACGCCGGGCCCAGATACCCAGAGTATGGGTTCCCTTTCGTTAGAAGTCATGTTCGGCTCACCCGACAACTTCCGAAGCGAAAAGCTAACCTTCCACATCGCCCCATTCATAAGTCGCTATCAAGCGCTACTGGGACGTGAAGCTTTCGCCCGCTTTAACGCAATACCGCATTATGCATCCCTTACACTCAAAATGCCCGGTCCACGAGGCATCATCTCATTAAAGGGAAATATCAATTGATCCCTGAAGTACGGATAATGGTGCGGCCGCCTTGACAGCCGCACACTAATCCAGCTTCACTACCCTAGACACAGTTGGACAAGTCCGGCGTAAACATACAAAGGCCTAATAGCCGCATAACCCTGTACAAGGGGCTCCGCGTGTTTACACCAGGAGACAATACGGCCCAATCTTACTCATGCCTCTGTGTTATATTTTGTTAATTCTAATATAGATTTCTCGCACGATTATTTTTCACTAAGTCCCTCTCTTTCGCAGACAAACACTGTGCTACGCCCGTCCAGGATACGGCACAACGGAGACACAGGCGCAGACGTGCAGTAGGGACCCGTTCTAAGGATTCTCTTCAGATTAAGACCCTGCGTAAACCTTTCTTACTGTCTCTTGTTGATAACATCCCCCGGTTTTCACTATAACCGAGGAGGAGGCTGGCGTCTTGGCATGTGGCCACGCCAGAATTTTACACGTACCTGGACACCAGGGGCTTTTTTACCAGAGGGCTATTGTTCGGCCCGTCTTCATAAAGACCGAATACCTTAGGGAGTGTTCAGCGTCGCGATTTTGGCCTTATATGCATCAGCTCCGAATCATGTCTTTGGTCAAATGTTGGGTTTCCCCGGCTCCTTTGTTTTGCTGCCTTACGTTCCGCTCCATCGGCTAAGGCGGCACCAGGAGAACTACTGCGATTGTGCCCCAGTTCGGCCAGGCGAGCACCTCAGTAGAGAAAGCCGAAAACTGACTGTCATGATATAGCGAGAGACTGGTCAACCACTCGATGACTTTCGAAATCTTTAGGATTCCTCCGCATTAACGAAGGGCCGCTTCCCGGTCAGGCACACACGCGCCCCGAATTCGGGCGAGCGCGGTGCCCCTAGGGGCTATTCAGTAGCCCCACTGTCAAACACCTATGGCCAAGTGAAAGTGATAAAGCATTATAGTCCGGTTGCCTAGTTCGCTGCGCTATCACCTCCTTTATAGGACCAAGACGTTGGATTAAGTGTGAAAAGGCGCCTTTTTGCGAACACCCCCGCATTATATGCGTGGGGGCTGAAGCCAACGACTGCCATCTTTCAGGTTATATACACATATACATTAACGGCCGCACAGGAGGCATTATAATTCTTGCAAGCACAAGTATAAAAAGCTTTTATATTCTATCAAAATATTCGTTTTACAATAGCACATGCTATTCGAACACAACATCCTTCGAGCACTGCGCCTCTATTAAACGAGCGCCATGAAGAACTTCCTCAAAGTAGTGCTTGGCAGGTACTCGGCTTTCGTCCGAATCCCGGGATGCAACAACACTGGCCTTCATATCCGCCCAGTATGTTTTGACACGGGCAAGAGCCATCTGTGCACCCTCTATGCACGCCGACCTCTTCATTGCATCAACATGCGGCACCAAACCAAGGAACTGCTGCACCAAGCCATAATAACTCTTCGGCTCTGGCTTCTCCGGCCACAGACGACTCGCAACATACCTCATGGCGAGTCCGGATAACCTGTTCAGCTCCGCCCAGGCGGCCAAACGGTCGGATACCGAAAGTGGGCGTTCTGGATTGTGGAACTGCGACCAAAAAAGCTCTTCCAATCCATGGTCACCTCGACCGCGGAAGTGTTCGGTTGTGTCTGCCGCACTAGCTGCCAAATCTAGATAAGTGTTTTCCGCACTCCACTGCCGGTCTAACGGAGAATACTTGGTGTCCCCGAACTTCATCCGCAGCATATAGGGCTTTCCAGCCGTGATATCTCCGGCCTGACGTAGCTCCTCCTTCATAGCTCTCATTGCAGAGCGAGTATCCTTGGCCTCGGCAGTGATCTTTTCAAGATCCTTCTGAGCCGCCTTATCTCCTTGTTCAAGAAATTTACAGCGGTCGGCAGCATCCTTCAATCTTATAGCCATCTCGGCTATTACTTTCTTGCTCTGGCAGTGAGCAGCCTGTTCGGCTCTTAGCTCTTCAACCGCCTTAACGGCAGCCGCATCACTTTCCCTTGCTTGCTCCTTGGCTCGGGCAAGTTCCGCCCGAAGGTTCTCCACGGCAGCAGCACCATCTACATTAAGCACATATCTTATAAGGCACGAGCACCAAACTCCTCTTATCAGATGTCTTTGGAACATACCTTGTGCCTCATCTAGCCGCTTATTTACAAGCGCGATGTCCGCATCCGCCACGTCAAGTTGCCGCTTTAGCTCGGCAGATTCATCAGTCCGGCTAGCCACCGAACGCCTCGCCACCTTCATAAAATAGGTGACATATTATACCTGGGGTTATGATCCTCTGTGCGCCGTCACTTTTGACGACACACAGAGTCTCAGGGGCTACTATTTATACAGGGCGCATTTTATATGCGGCTCTACCAAAAGGTACACCTTTTTACGTACCTCAAAGCCTGTCAGTAAACTCCTGGCGGCCTCGTACAGTCCGCTTTCCGCGGATGAAATCCTTCCAATCACCGTATCCATCAACATATGGTGTTCTTCTAAGATCGATGCCCTCCCGAGCAGATCCTTCAGCCCCTCCAACCGCGCATCAGAGGGTGCCGGACTAGCCTGACGACCTTTTTCAGGGTCCGGACTTGGAAAAACCCTCTGAGACGACACCTCGGGGTCGCCTACCTCGTGAGATGGTGCAACAGGGGGAGGCGTTTCGCTCTCCATCATCTTCGGACGAAGATCCCCTGAAGATGAGCTCTGCTGAGAAGGGTTGAGATCCGAACTGCAAGGTAATATTTTGGTTACCTTCCTCAGAAATAAAATGGGAATGTCATTTATTTTGGAACCCCTCTCTTTACTTACGGCTCGGGGGAGAGCTGATCCCCTTGAGGGTGCAATGCGGCCGGGGCATTCTCCGGCGCCGGACCCTCTGGCGAAGATTTCTTCCCCCGTTTTGAGGCCATCCCCTCCGGGTCTTCAGAGGCAGTCCTTTTCTTTCCCCGGTCGGGGGAATTTTTGATTCCTCCCTTCCTAATAGCCTCCTTCGCGGAGGCGGTAGCTCCTTGGTTCCCCCCTTCGCCTTCTGCCAAAAGCACGACCTCCAGCATCCTGGTTAACATGGGATCCGGCGCGGTCTCAGGCAGGGGGGCTGGACACCTGATAAGCTTTGCCTTCGCTATCCACTCCTGTTCAAAGGATAGCTCTGTTAAGGGCAATTTTATGATGAAAATACGGATGGCGTGTCCAAATACGGGGCTACTTACTTGAGCATCCGGGCGATTGCAGCTCAGACCTGCGTCCTCGGACAAGTCCGGACACCTTGCTTGTGATCCGAAGAACAATTAGTACATCTCCACGGGCGTCGTGCCCATAAAGTGTTGGAGGACTCGCGGTCCCTCCGGATTAAATTCCCACATGCGGAGAGGGCGACGTTTGCAGGGCAGCGTGCAGCGAATCAGCATGACTTGCGCCACTACGGTCAAGTTGATATCTCTTTCTAGGAGATATCGAATGCGGTCCTGCAGCAAGGGCACGTCTTTGGACGGCCCCCAGGTAAGCCCTTCAGTGACCCATGACGCTAGCCGTGATGGGGGACCCGAGCGAAAAGCAGGTGGCGCCACCCATGTGGTGCCCCTGGGGGCTGTGATGTAAAACCAGTCCCGTTGCCATAAGCTGAACTCCTCTTGGAAAGAGCCCTCGGGCCATGGAGCGTCGGCCATCTTCCTTACGATAGCTCCTCCGCACTCAGCGTGCCGCCCCTCGATTATCTTCGGTTCCACCTTGAAGGTTCTCAGCCACAATCCAAAGTGAGGAGTAATATGGAGGAAGGCCTCACACATGACAATAAATGATGAGATTTGGAGGATCGACTCCGGAGCTAGGTCGTGAAATTCCAGCCCGTAATAAAACATAAGTCCCCTCACGAAGGGATCAATCGGGAAGCCTAGCCCCCGAAGGAAGTGAGATGTGAACACCACGCTCTCACCGGGCTGGGGAGTGGGAATGTCTTGCCCTTGAGCAGGCAGCCTATGCGAGATTTCACCGGTTAGATACCTGGCATCTCTCAACTTTCGCACGTCTTCTTCCGTAGTGGAGGAAGGCATCCACCGGCCTTGAAGGTCGGAGCCGGACATCATCGAGGGTCCGAGGCGCCTAAAGCTGGAGCTCTAGATGTTGGAGCTCAAGGCAAGGGGCGGATTTGATCGAGTTAAAAGGAGTCGAGCCTTGGTCTCTTTATAAAGAGGTTGAATACCAAGAGCCCTCCCTGTAACCATTTGGGACTCGCTTTCAATTAGGGAGTCATACCAAAGACACGGTTGGGTTACCCACGCCCGTATTGATGAGAATCCCGGAATAAGGGGACACGATCTCTGCTTTGACAAGACGTGCCAAGGAAACCGCCTCGCTAAACTCACTGAGGTGGAACAGTAAAACGATTCGAATAAAGGCCTGGCCGTGGCGTGATGTCACGCTGCGGAATACGTCAGCAGATTAGATTTGTGCAGATATTATTCTCTCTACGGTGGCATGTGGAACTTATTTTGCAGAGCCGGACACTATCCTTGTGTTCAAAATCTTCTATGGAGTATTTGGAGGAGGAACCCGCCTTGCAATGCCGAAGACAATTTGCGCGTCGGACTCGTCATCATTGAAGCCTGGTTCAGGGGCTACTGAGGGAGTCCTGGATTAGGGGGTGTCCGGATGGCCGGACTATGACCTTTGGCCGGACTCCCGGACTATGAAGATACAAGGTTGAAGACTTCGTCCCGTGTCCGGATAGGACTTTCCTTGGCGTGGAAGGCAAGCTTGGTGATTTGATACGAAGATCTCCTCCCATTGTAACCGACTCTATGTAACCCTAGCCCTCTCCGGTGTCTATATAAACTGGAGAGTTTTAGTCCGAAGGACGAACAACAATCATACCATAGGCTAGCTTCTAGGGTTTAGCCTCTCTGATCTCGTTGTAGATCCACTCTTGTACTACCCATATCATCAATATTAATCAAGCAGGAGTAGGGTTTTACCTCCATCGAGAGGACCCGAACCTGGGTAAAAACATCGTGTCCCTTGTCTCCTGTTACCATCCGCCTAGACGCACAGTTCGGTACCCCCTACCCGGTTTTGACACCGACAACATCCATTATTTCATGGGCCGAAGATGTTATTTCGGTGGCAGAGCCTCCGATTACGTCAGAAGGTTCAGAAGTTGGGGTTGTGTTCGGAGCCGGACTGATGGTGCCGGACTCCCCTTCCCATGCCACGGACGGTTTGAACAACCTTTCTAAGAAGATGTTAGGTGGTACGGGGTCGCGTCTAGCACCGATGCGGGCGAGGATATCGACTGCTTGGTTATTTTCTCTAACCACATGGTGGAATTCGAGCCCCTCGAACCGAGCTGACATTTTGAGGACGACATTATGATAGGCCGCCATTTTCGGATCCTTGGCGTCAAAGTCTCTGTTTACCTGAGATATTGCGAGGTTCGAGTCCCCGTGCACTTCGAGGCTTTGAATGCCCATAGAGACTGCCATCCGAAGACCATGCAACAGGGCCTCGTATTCGGCTGCATTGTTGGAGTCTGTGAATAATATTTGGAGGACGTACTGTACCGTGTTTCCGGTGGGGGATGTGAGGACGACACCCGCTCCTAATTCGGCCAACATTTTGGAGCCATCGAAATGCATGATCCAATTTGAGTACACGTCATACTCTTTAGGGAGTTCGACTTCTGTCCATTCGGCGACGAAGTCAGCCAGTACTTGCGACTTAATGTCCTGTCATGGTTTGTATGTGATGTCGAACGGAAGGAGCTCAATAGCCCATTTAGCAATTCGACCCGTTCCGTCGCGGTTATTTATTATGTCATTGAGTGGAACTTCGGAGGCCACTGTGATCGAACACTCTTGAAAGTAGTGTCGTAATTTCCGGGATGCCATGAAGACCGCATACGCTATCTTTTGATAGTGCAGGTACCGAGATTCACATGGAGTGAGGACAGTAGACACGTAATACGCCAGCTTTTGGAGCGGGAACTTGTGTCCGTCTGCCTCTCGTTCGACGACGAGCACTGTGCTCACAACTTGGTTTGTTGCGGCTATGTATAATAGCATGGGTTCGCCAATATTTGGCGTGGTCAGGACTGGGTTAGTGGCCAAGAGTGCCTTTATTTCTTCCAGTCCGGCCGTGGCCGCATCCGTCCACTCGAAGTGTTCGGTGCGTCAAAGAAGGCGATACAAGGGTAGTGCCTTTTCTCCTAAGCGGGAGATAAAGCGGCTTAAGGCAGCCACACATCCAGTTAGTTTGTGGATCTGCTTGAGGTCTGTTGGGATAGCCAACTGTGACTGAGCTCAGATTTTTGCCGGATTGGCTTCAATTCCTCTATTTGAAACTATGAAGCCGAGCAATTTTCCGGAGGGTACTCCGAAGACACACTTCTCTGGGTTGAGCTTGATGTTGTATGTTCGGAGATTATCGAACGTAAGCCTCAAGTCGTCTATTAAGGTTTCAACGTGTCTTGTTTTGATGACCACGTCGTCTACGTAGGCCTCTACTGTCTTGCCGATCTGCTTTTCCACGCATGTCTGAATCATGCGTTGATAGGTTGCGCCGACGTTTTTGAGCCCGAAGGGCATGGTGTTGAAACAGAAGGGGCCGTATGGGGTGATGAAGGTTGTTGCAGCCTGGTCGAACTCCGCCATCTTTATTTGATGGTATCCGGAGTATGCGTCGAGGAAACACAATGAGTTGTGTCCTGCGGTGGCATCAATTATCTAATCAATGCGGGTGGGGGGGGAAGGGATCCTTAGGGCAGGCTTTATTGAGGTCTTTGAAATCGACACACAAGCGCCAGGATTTGTCCCTTTTTGGTACCATTACCAGGTTTGCTAGCCAATCTGGATGTTTGATGTCTCTGATGAATCTGGCCTCAAGTAGCTTGGCTAGTTCTTCTCACATGCCTTGCCGCTTAGGCTCTGAGAAGCGTCTAAGAGTCTGCTTGACTGGCTTGTATCCTTTCAGCATGTTGAGGTTGTGTTCGGCCAGTCTGCGTGGGATGCCCAGCATGTCTGAAGGGTGCCAGGCGAAAATATCCCAATTTTCACGCAGGAAGTCTCGCAGTGCGGCGTCTATTGTGGGGTTCAGCTATGTCCCTATGGAAGCTGTCTTCGAAGGGTCCGTTGGGTGGACCTGGAATTTGACTATCTCGTCCGCTGGCTTGAAGGAGGTGGATTTAGGTCACTTGTTGAGTATCACGTCATCCCTGTCCACCGTTACTCGCAGTGTTATCAGTTCTTCGGCCGCGAGGGCTTCTGATAATGCCTCCAGGGCAAGGGCGGCAGTTTTATTTTTGGCGCGGAGTGCGACATCCGGATCACTAGCTAGAGTGATGATTCCATTGGGCCCGGGCATTTTGAGCTTCATGTACCCATAATGGGGTACAGCCTGAAAACTCACGAATGCGTCTCGACCCAAGAGGGCGTGGTACCCGCTGTTGCACGGGGCTACTTGGAATGCAATTTCTTCGGACTTGTAATTCTCCGGCGTGCCGAATACCACATCCAGTGTGATTTTTCCCGCGCATTGTTCCCCTCGACTAGGGATAATTCCCCTGAAGGTCGTACGGCTTCGTTCAATGCGGTTTGTGTCGATTTCCATCTTGTTGAGGGTTTCCTCATAGATGAGGTTTAGTCCGCTTCCGCCGTCCATGAGCACTTTAGTAAGCCTGAAGCCGTCCACGATTGGGCTGAGGACCAAAGCGGCTGGTGCTCGGACTGGCTGGAATTGGGGTTCGTTACTAGCATTGTAGGTTATAGCCGTGTCGTTCCATGGGTTTATTGTTGCCACATGGCAAACTTTTGCGAGGCTGCGCTAAGCTCGCTTGCGCCTATTATTTGAGGCGAAAGTCTTGAAGATTGTAAATACCGTATTGTTGTCTCCGGCGGGATGTTTTATGAGGAGATCCTTGCCGCTTTTTGCTACCTGCCGGAGTATCCAACATGCTCTGAGGCTATGCGTTGGCGTAGTATCCGGTGTGCTATGAATCTTGCACGACCCGTTTAGCCATTCTTCCAATACGGTTCCGCGCCTTGAGCTGGGCTTTATTTTTTTGGTACTTGAATCGGGTAACTTACGAGAGTTTACCCTTTTAGTTCGGACAGGGGGTTTGGCTAGAGCCGGATTGTCCCAAAAACTTGTTTGGGTTTTCCAGGTGCTCTCCATCGCGCAGTACTTTTGCACTATGGCCGCTAGGTCAGCGAAGTGTACTATTTCACGGCGACTTATAACATTGAGAATCCCTTTGTCCATGCAATGCTTGCAAAAGAGGGAGATTGCGTCTGCCTCGCGACAGTCCTTGACCTTGTTTATCACAAGGAGGAATCTGACCCAGTAATGATGTACTGTTTCTTGGGGCATTTGTCTTATATGGGAAAGATTGGATAAATCTGGGTGGGTGGGCGGATTTGAATCCGAATCCCGACCTGATCTTGGACCCAGGGGCAAAGAAGCTTCCGAGCTTAACGGCTCGGGTTCTGGGAAGTTGCCCGATTTCTTCGGCCCGTCCTCCGATCCCGAGTCCGGGACCGGGATCATGTCCTCCCGTAAGCGGGTGTACGGCTTGGAGAGCTCGGAAATCCGGACATAGTTCGTCCTCAAAGTGGAGGGAGAATTAGGGTGATGCTCTTCCACTACCGCTATCTCGTGGGTGGCCGGTGGAGAGCGAATCTCCCTTTGATCAGGTTTCAGCCCGATCCGGTCATAGTCCGTAGCGACGCCCAGGGCGGCAATGCGATCCAAGAGCTCATTGAGGGAGAAGAGCTCTATTGGGTCCATCTGTTCGGTAGATTCCGAATCAACGTGGAGGCTATTTTTAATGACCTGTGAAGTCATCGTCGGCGCAACAGCCGATCGGGCGGTCATGACGAAGCCGCCCAGCCGGAGAGTTTGGCCTAAATCCAGGGCTCCCTCGAGGTGATGTTGTCTTTGACAACGAGACGAGCCATCAGGCCTTATCGCGACGACACAGTGCAACTCTCAATGAAAGCACCAATGTCGGTGTCAAAACCGGCGGATCTCGGGTAGGGGGTCCCGAACCGTGCGTCTAAGGCTAACGGTAACAGGAGACTGGGGACATGATGTTTTACTCAGGTTCGGGCCCTCTCGATGGAGGTAATACCCTACTTCCTGCTTGATTGATCTTGATGATATGAGTATTACAAGAGTTAATCTACCACGAGATCAGAGAGGCTAAACCCTAGAAGCTAGCCTATGGTATGATTGTTGTTGACGATGATGAGTCCTACGGACTAAACCCTCCGGTTTATATAGACACCGGAGGGGGCTAGGGTTACACAGAGTCGGTTTACAGAGAAGGAGATCTACATCCGAATCGCCAAGCTTGCCTTCCACGCCAAGGAGAGTCCCATCCGGACACGGGACGAAGTCTTCTGTCTTGTATCTTCATAGTCCAACAGTCCGGCCAAAGTATATAGTCCGGATGTCCGGATACCCCCTTATCCAGGACTCCCTCACCCACCCCCCTAGGGCGCGCCCTCCTGCCTCGTGGCTGCCTCGGCTGCTTCTTGAAGTCCACTCCAAGTCTCCTGTATTGCATTTGTTCCAAAAAGATCTCTCTCGAAGGTTTCATTCCGTTTGGACTCCGTTTGATATTCCTTTTCTTCGAAACACTGAAATAGGCAAGAAAAATAGCAATTTGGGCTCGGCCTCCGGTTAGTAGGTTAGTCCCAAAAATGATAAAGAAGTGTATAGTAAAGCCCATAAACATCCAAAACGGGTAATATAATAGCATGGAACAATAAAAAATTGTAGAAACGTTGGAGACGTATCAGCGGCTGAAGCGCGATTGTAATGACATGGGCCAGCTGATGGCAGCTCTAGTCAAATATGCCGACTCTGATAGTACCAAGTATCTCGAGTCTGACAATGAGAAGACAGAGAAGGGAAAGAAGAACGGCAACGCTAAGGGCCCGCAACATAACCCGCCGAACCAAGGGGGCAATAACAAACGTAAGGCTGATGGTAGCTCAGAGTTTGTGGCTAACACCAATGCATAGGGCAACAATCAACGACGTAAGGGGAGGCCGCCTCCTCGGTCCGGCGGGTCTGGCCCCACTCTTGAGCAGTTGCTGAATGAGCCCTGTCCAAGGCATGGCACTCAGGAGAAACCACCCACTCATCTGTGGAAGGATTGTACGATTATGAAGGCTTTCAAGAACTCTAACATGTTTGACAGCAATCATGGACCGGGCGGAGGCTCAAGCGGCGGCGGTTTTCATGGCCCGGGTTATGGAGGCGGCGGTTCTAATTCCGGCTTTCAGGGCCACCAAAGTAATCAGGGTGGATATAATCAAGGCAACCAGGGTGGTTATAACCAGCAAACCGGCCAAGGGGGTCAGCAGCAGCAATCCGGGTATCAAAGTAATCCGAAGCAGTTGAACAGTGGGCGGTATCATGTTTTCACCACAAGTTTGTGCAAACGGGACCAGAAGCTGCACAAGAGGGCTGTGAACGCCGTTGAGCCGGTAGTCCCCCAATATTTACGATGGTCTGAAGAACCCATTATGTGGAGTCGGGATGATCACCCGCCCCTGGTTGATAATCCGGGTCACTTGGCTTTGGTGGTGGCACCTCAGGTTGGTGGATACAAATTCACTAAGGTACTCATGGATGGAGGCCGTAGCATCAACATCCTCTATTATGAGACTTTTCGTCGTATGGGGTTAACTGACAAAAACCTTAAGACATCCAACATTGTTTTCCATGGAGTGGTGCCTGGTAAGTCGTCGTACCCTGTGGGCAAGATTGAGCTGGAGGTGGTCTTTGGAGATGAGCATGATTCCAGGGCTGAGAAGTTAACTTTTGAAGTGGTTAAAATCAAAAGCCCGTACCATGCTCTGTTTGGACGGCCGGCTTACACCAAGTTCATGGCACGGCCGTGTTATGTTTATCTGCAGCTCAAGATGCCAGGTTATAAAGGAACCATTATGGTGCATGGAAGTCGGAAGATAGCCCTGGAATGTGAAGAAGGTGATGCTGCCTACGCTGAGTCGGTCTGCGCAGCGGAAGAGTTGAAATTTTACAAAGACAATGTTGACTCGGCTGATATGACGTCTTTGAACAAGCCAACTATGGAGCATGACCCAGTGATGAAATTTAAATCGGCTGATGACACCAAGCTTGTTGACTTCGTTCCTGGCGATTCATCCAAGCAGTTCAGTATCAGTACTAATCTGGATCCCAAATAGGAAAGCACGCTCATCGAGTTCATCCGTGAGAACCGGGACATCTTTGCATGGAAACCTTCTGACATGCCGGGTGTATCGAGAGAACTCGCTGAGCACACTCTCAATATTGATCCAAAATTTAAGCCGGTCAAGCAGTTTCTTCGGCAGTTTAATGAGGAGAGGCGTAAAGCCATTGGTGAGGAAGTAGCCCAGCTCTTGGTGGCTGGGCTCGTTGTTGAAGTTTTTCATCCAGAGTGGTTGGCTAACCCGGTGCTCGTGCTTAAGAAGAACGGCACCTGGCGCATGTGTGTGGATTACACGGACTTAAACAAGGCTTGTCCGGCTGATCCTTTTGCTCTCCCTCGTATTGATCAAATCATTGATGCTACGGCGGGTTGTGAGCGCTTGAGTTTTTTGGATGCTTATCCTGGTTATCATCAGATCAGGATGGCGGTTAAGGACCAGGAGAAGACAGCTTTCATTACTCCCTTTGGAGCCTTCTGCTATGTGTATATGCCTTTTGGGCTCAAGAGTGCCCACGCGACTTATCAGCGATGTGTGCAGAACTGTCTTCACAATCAGATTGGGTGCAACGTTCATGCTTATGTGGACCACATTGTGGTGAAGTCCAGATAAAAGGAAACCTTGATAGACGATTTGAAGGAAAACTTTGATAATCTCCGGATCTACAAGATGATGCTTAACCCAGCCAAGTGCGTTTTTGATGTGCCAGTAGGCAAGCTTTTGGGTTTCCTGGTTTCTAACAGGGGCATTGAGGCTAACCCGGAGAAGATCAAGGCCATCACCTCTCTGGCTAAACCGGCGTGTATCAATGATGTTCAGTGTTTGGTGGGTCGTATTGCTGCCTTAAGCCGGTTCATAAGCCGGTTAGGTGAGAAGGTCATACCGCTGTATCAGATGATGAAGAAAACAGACGAATTTGTCTGGAGTGATGCTGCTAACGATGCATTTGAAAATTTGAAGAGGCAGCTAGCTGAGCCATCGATTATTGCTGGTCCCAGTGATAAGGAGCCATTATTGTTATATGTGGCTGCTAACACACGTGTTGTTAGTGTGGCCATTGTGGTGGAGCGCAAGGAGGCTGGCAAGGAATATCCGGTTCATCGGCCGGTTTACTACATCAGTGAGGTGCTTATTGAGTCCAAGCAGAGATATCCACATTGGCAGAAGCTCGTTTATGGGGTGTTCATGGCTAGCCGGAAGCTTAAGCAATATTTTCTGGGTCACCCGATCACTGTGGTCAGTTTTGCTCCTTTAGGAGATATCATTCAAAACAGAGAAGCCACAGGACGAGTCGCCAAGTGGGCCATTGAGCTCAGGCCTCATGGTTTAAAGTATGTGCCACACACTGCTATCAAGTCTCAAGCACTGGTGGATTTCATCAATGATTGGATAGAGCTACATATGCCTGAAGAGAAGCCGGATAACATGTATTGGACTATTCACTTTGATGGGTCCAGGCAATTGGAGGGCTAGGGGGCTGGAGTTGTCTTAGCTTCCCCTCGAGGTGACAAATTTTGTTATGTACTAAGGTTGATGTTTCCCTATACTAACAATGTAGCTGAGTATGAGGCCTTGCTCCATGGTCTTCGGATGGCTAAAGAGATGAATTTAAGCCGGGTAAGGTGCTTTGGCGACTCAGATTTGGTGGCCCAACAAGTCTTAGGCAAATGGGATTCCAAGGATCCCCTCATGGCGGCTTATCACCGTGCAGTTGATTTTGTTGCTGGGCACTTCAAGGGTTATCAAGTGGAGCACATTGATCGCAGAAAGAATGAGACAGCTGATACTTTAAGCCGTCTGGGATCTCAGCGTAAGCCGGTGCCACCGAACACTTTTTTGGATATTCTGCATAACCCTTCTGTCAAGTTGCCTACAGAGGAAGACCTGGATGTTCTTGACCCGGAAGCACAATTGGTGGCGGCTCTTCACGTCATCCCAGATTGGAAAGTGCAATATTTGACTTATATGACCCGGGGCGAGTTACCTGAGGATGAAACCTTGGCCAGGCAGATAACCCGGTGGTCTAAGTCAATGACAATTGCCAATGGCGAGTTACATCATCGCAATGTCACTAGGGCGTTTCAGCGTTGTGTTTCTCCTGAGGAAGGTCAAGATATTCTTCGTGAGATTCATGAAGGAGATTGTGGCCATCATGCCGGTTCAAAGTCCCTGGTGGCCAAGGCTTTTCATCATGGGTTTTATTGGCTGACGGCTCACGCTGATGCGGAGGATTTGGTTAGTAAATGTGATGGTTGTCAGAAATTTTCACGTCTAGCTCATGTGCCGGCTCAAGAATTGATGATTCCAATTACTTGGCCATTTGCAGTCTAGGGACTTGACATGGTTGGGCCTTTCAAAAGGTCCAAGGATAAAAAGACCCACCTCTTGGTGGCGGTTGACAAATTCACAAAGTGGGTTGAAGCAGAGCCGGTCAGTAAGTGTGACGCGGCAACGGCGGTTCAATTCATGAAAAAGGTGATTTTCCATTTTGGCTTTCCCCACAGTATCATAACTGATAATGGCACTGACTTATCCAAAGGTGTTATGAAAGAATTTTGTCAACGTGAGCATATTCGTCTTGATGTATCATCAGTAGCTCACCCTCAGTCCAATGGGAAAGCTGAAAGAGCCAATCAGGAAATTTTTAGAGGCATCAAGCCCTGGCTTGTGGTTCCTTTGCAACAGACGCCGGGTTGTTGGGTGGAGGAGTTACCTTCTGTCATATGGAGTATCAATACTACCCCAACAGGTCTACGGAACAGAGGAAGTTCTCCCCAGTGACATCCGTCATGACTCTCCTCGCGTGGCGGCTTATGTTGAAGCTGATAATGAGCAGGCACGTCAAGATGCACTGGACCTCTTGGATGAGAAGCGTGACCTTGCAGCAGCCCGTTCGGCGATTTATCAACAAGACCTGCGCCGCTACCATAGCCGCCGGGTAAAATCCAGAACCTTTCAAGAAGGTGACTTGGTGCTACGGCTCATCCAAGATCAAACTGATATGCACAAGTTGTCCCCACCTTGGGAAGGGCCCTTTGTGGTCAGAAGGAATTTGAACAACAGATCATACTATCTTATCGATGTTCGAGAGCACAAAGACTCACGTAAGTCGGAGGAGGAGACCCGCCGGCCGTGGAATATCGCCCATCTTCGGCCTTACTACACTTGAGCCACCGGCTCTTATGATGTACATATTCTTGACAATGTATATATTATGATAAGTAATAAAACAGGACCTCTGTCCTTTTCATCCTCAAACGATTATATGTCTTCATCATCATAATTCCAAAGACCAATTGGGGGCTGATCGTATTCGAATCTAGCTTCACTCCTTTTGGTCCGACTCTAATCATATTCGAATCAGAGTCGTTAAAAAAGTCTCAAGGTCATTTGGGGGCTTCCTATTCAAACATAGGTCGTATTCGAACCAAAGAGAACATAGCTGTCGGTACCCTCTTGATCGACGCAATGCCAAAACCACTAGGGGGCTTCCTGATCATATTCGAATCATAGCTTAACCCCTTTTGGTCCAACTTTGATCGTATTCGAATCAGAGTCATTAAAAAGTCTCAAGGTCATTTGGGGGCTTCCTGTTCAAACATAGGTCGTATTCGAACCAAAGAGAACATAGCTGTTGGTACCCTCTTGATCGGCGCAACGCCAAACCCACTAGGTGGCTTCCTGATCGTATTCGAATCATAGCTTAACCCCTTTTGGTCCGGCTTACTGATCGTATTCGAATCAGAAGCCTCGCTTTTTTCTCTCTGTTTGACTTAAGTTTTTTGAGAAAATAGTCTTTTGGGTTTTGTCTTGAGACTTTTTGCTCATATATGAGGCATCTATGTGTGGTTTCAATTAAAGCGGCTTGAGTGTGGATAATAAGTCGCCAGTATATGAGAATTATGAAACACGTGGAAGCTGAGGCTTCTAAAAAGTTGGGTTATCACCCTTACTGGACGGGTCATATAAACCGGCAGTACAAGTTCAATATCGCAGGTATGATATTGTTATTATAGTTATATTTCAAGTTCTCATTCATAACAAACCTGTTTATGACTTCTAACACTTCAGTGGTTATATAAGAGATAATATGACCCGCCTTGCGGTAAACCGCCAAGGGTTCTTATGATCTATTTCTATGTGCAGGATAGTTCAAGGATTTTCTTATGCACCAGTCAAACACATGATAAGTGTAAAAAGGATAAGTATAACAGGATGGCTTAACAGTGTTGAGCACCAAAACATGCACGATGGCACGACAGAGCAAAGTCAGTACTATCCTATTACATGACTCCTCGAGTTTAAATGATCAATGGTTTTTTCAACATCACGGTTATGAAACACCCAGCGGGTTAGTCTTCCTGCGTTTGCTGGCCTGAGGCTTCTGGATCAACCCTCTCCGCTTCTTTGTCCTGTTCCCTATCTTGGAAGGTTGACGATGACCAATCAATGCCATTCAAAGCTTCAAACTGAGCTTCATCATCAATTAACCTGGACGGGTCAACTTCAGGGGCGAATGTGTGCTTACGGATTGGGGGGGATCAGGCTTGTCACTTTATAAATCACCGTTGATATCCTCTGATTTCCTACGTCGTAAGCCGGATGGTACTTGGTGAGGTCTGTCTCATTGGCAATCAGGCTGGCCGTAGGATGTATCTCCTTCAAG
Organism: Triticum aestivum; assembly: GCF_018294505.1. Classification (NCBI taxonomy): domain Eukaryota; kingdom Viridiplantae; phylum Streptophyta; class Magnoliopsida; order Poales; family Poaceae; genus Triticum; species Triticum aestivum. Next base: position 203,368,524 of record NC_057813.1, on the reverse strand, counting down.
CAAGCAGCAAAGTCTGTCTGTTCAAACGGAGTGCCATCCTCCTTAAGGCTAGGATATCCAATTGAGATGTCGGCCGGGTCTAGTTCCGGCAACCAAGCTTTGGCCCGACTTAAGGTAGATACGGCTCCAGCTCTTGCAGATGATCGTTTTATTTCATTAAGCCGCTGGGACAGCACAGAAAGCTTCCTTAGCACGTCAACCAAGAGCGTGGGGGCTTCATTCGATAGAGCAATTTTGGCCAATGCACGTTGGGCACCAGTGTACAGCTGCTCTACCAATGTATAAACCGCCTTTAGCTTCACAAGCATGTCTTGGTTGAGGTTGGTGCTCCTAGGGCCTGCATAGCAATAACAGATGAATTAAAGACAGTTCATATGATCAAGGGAAAGATTGAACACTTGACACTTGAAGGGAGACTTACCAAAGATAGCCGAGACCATCTGAGACACATGGCGTTTTAAGCCGGATAATTTATTGGTCACCTCTTCAAGAGTCGCCTCTACTTTTTCAGCTCGATGGGTCAAGGCAATATTTCCCTCAGCCCAGTCCTTTTTCTCAACTTCAAAGTCGGCCTTCAGTTTCTCTGTTCAGACACGCTGAATTCAAATTTGGAGTTTGCGCTCTGGGTTTCAGTCTCCCACAGCTCCAAGCAGTTCTTTACTTCTGACAGCTCTGATTGAAGTTGAGCAGTGGTGGTCTGTACAAATACCGGATCAAAGTCATAAGTATTAGTATACAATGTTAAGTCCCAAGCCTTTTGCAAGCAACAACACTTGGCACTTGGGGGCTAATATGTACCAAAAGTTTTGTCTAAGTGGCGACTTATGAGAGTAAGTCCCAAGCACTTTGCAAGCAAGAGTACTTGGCACTTGGGGACTAATGCATATTGCTATTAAAAACTACACAAGTATTGTCTTCTACACAAGCATATGAAGGACCGGCTCATTCATGCTGGTTAAACCGGCCCTTGGGGACTACGGATTAAATCGGACCTTTTAAAAGGATTTCTACCAAAGGATATTACTGATGCTCATAAGTTCGTTCTAAGTCTACAACATATTCATCATAAGTAGTAGACTTGAGGGCTGGCATAGTAAGGAAAATTCAATAAAGGAAAGAATTTATACCTCAAATTTCTGGTGCATTTGTTTCACCATGTCAACTTCAAGATCGCGGCTATTGTGCACTTGGCTAAGATAACCCGAAAAAACTTCGCCAATGCTCAATTTAGTATAGTCAGCAACATCAAATATGACTTTACATCATTGAATGTGCTCCTCCTTGGCAGAGCACCTGGCTAGCACAGTAGGTCTCCCCGGCTCAGTATAGCCGGTCTTGGTGATTTCCACATCAACATCTTGTGGGTCGGCTGTCTTAACTGGGCTTGAAGCTTCAGGGTTTAAAGAGCCGTCGGCGGCTTGATCGACATGCGGGTCAGCAGTCATTGTCGGCATGTCATGAACTGGCTCAAGCGGCAGCTCAGGAACAGAAGCCTCAGGCACTGTGATCTGGAGCTCCGGCTCATTGACGGTCGGCTCTTTGACTGACTTGATTTTATTCACCTTCTTGCTGGAATTTGCGTTTCCACTGCATGAAACAAAAAGCTCAGTACAAGTATAAAAGGATTGTAATAAGTACAGGACAAGTAAATCACCATTACCCTGGAGCAGTCTTGAAAGTCGAATTATTGGACTGGATTGAGTCGCCAGAAGAATGTGAAGTTTCCTGATAATTTGAATTAGAAGAGTTGAGTGGTTGACGAGTGAGACCCGCCAAAGGATAAAAAGGGTTTAAGTCGGAGGTGACCTCATTCCGGCGCTTCCTCGGTGTATTCGGTAAGCCGGAGAAGAGTTCCGCATCCTTGCTCGTCCGGGTCTGCCTCCGGCTCTCATGGATCTGTCGCTTCAAAAGAAAGTGAGGATCCTGATAAGCTAAGGGATGTGAAAATCTTACTTTCCAGGTTACTCTTCGGATTTTTTGTCTTGGCAAAGGCTCGGAGTTGGAGGAAATAATAGTTACCTCTTCATCCACTCCCTAACTTGTTCCCGTGTCATCCTGATGATAATCAGTGTTAGTAAGGTGGTCAAAAAAGGAGCCAAGAGAGTCAAGGGCTACCTCCGACTCAGAGATGTCTTCTAGTCGAAGCAATTCAGAAGCGTTGGGCTTCTTTCCTATTTTCTTGGTGGCGGCTCTCCTGGCGGCTTTCTTGGCTTTCCTAGCTCTCTTTGCATCCTCATGGTCATATTCTTTCTTCCAAAATTCATCATCGGCCTGTGAAAACCAGCAAAGGTTTGAGTTAAGACAAAATATCAAAGACAAAGGTAAATCAACTATGGTTCGGCGGCTTACCGCTGGAGCTGGGTTAGCTTTGTAGAAAGGGCTCAGGCCCACCTTTCTGCAGTCTGCTAGGCTTTCATTAAAGAGCGAATTCATCGTATCATCAATGACATCATCAGGTAAATCGTCAGGGTTGTGGCGCAGTAGATCATTCTTCTCGCCCGTGTAGGTGTACATCAAACCGGAGCGGCAGCTCAACGGGATGATCCGTCAGGCAACCCAAACCCGGACCAAGTCAATACCATTTAAACTGTTCCCCAAAAGAGCCTTGACTTTAGCCATGGTAGGGGCGTGCTTCTAGCGATCAACAGCTAACAACTTGTTTGGAAGAGGATGATTGGACTCGAGGCTCAAGGCCCGAAGGCCGGGCAGAGGGTTTTCATCAGCCGGAGAAGTGTCTTGGCAGTAGAACCATGTCTGATTCCAATCTTTGGGGTGACTCGGTGGTTGCGCGTAAGGAAAAATGGCGTCTCTCCATCGTTGGATCGAAACCCCGTCGAGTTCCAAACTAGGTCCGTTGGAGTATTCATTCTGGCGGTTCAAGTAAAATAACTCTCTGAAAAGTAGCAAGTTGGGCTCTTCTTCAAGGTACACCTCACAGAACACTTGAAAGTTGCATATGTTAGACACGGAGTTGGGTCCGATGTCTTGAGGACGGAGGTCAAAAAAGTGCAGAACATCTTTGAAGAACTTTGAGCCGGGTGGCGAAAAGCCCCGGTTCATGTGATCAGTGAAGATGATGACTTCCCCTTCTTTGGGCTGAGGCTTTTCTTTTGTTGGATTAGGAGCACGGTATGACATGACATCCTTGTTGGGCAGATAGCCAGTTTTCACAAAATCGTCAAGAGTACTCTCCGTAACAATAGATTTGACCCAGTTACATGAAGTGGTTGTTGGCATTGTGAAGAAGGAAGCCTAAAAAATAGTAAAATTCTCGATTCAAATTTAAGCCGGAGGAAAAGTATTACAGCACATATTCAGAATGCCGGCTTATAAAGGGGCTTAATGGTATATGACTAAATACGTCAGGTTATTTAAACCGCCGTGAGTAGTCAGGTTATTTAAGCCGCCATGAGCACTTTACTGCTAAGTACCATACAAACAAGTTTCACATGTTGCAACTATTTTTTTGGATCAGCGGCTGTTCAGAAAAAGGAAATAAATCTAGACCTAAAAAACCAGTACAAATTAGTTCAGAAGCTCTAAGGGGATCTTTTCTTCCAGGAAAGAGGATCTACTGGTATGGAAGGTGAACGCAAAACAACTACCGCATACGTTTTGTACCGCTTCTAGATCAAAAGGTGCTGCGGTGGATAGGCTAAGAAGAACACTATGAAGAACACGACGAACAAGTCGAAACCCTAATGCGGATCTGGGGTATAGGGAAGGAAGTACTTACAGATGCAGATTGACTACGGAGGGGCGCCACCGTTCGTTGGTTCGTTCAGGTTGATGCAGCGGCCAGGGACGAAGACGACGGCGTGCTCTGCAGTAGTGGCGGAGCTCGAGTGGCAGAAGGTCACGAGAGGAAGAAGACGATAGAAAGGGGAAGAATGAGAAGAAGACTGGTCGTGGCTATTTATAAGGGAAGACTGATAAGTGCATGCGAAAAACGAGGAGGCCAAAAACATGGTTATCCAGCTGCCCAGACGCCTCAATTTTTGGGACGATTATTAAGATAAGGATCCGTTGAGATATGTTGGACAAAGTGTGAGTTAATGGCAGGTGACATCATGGCGGGTTATCACAAATCCAGAAGATGACGTCATGGCAGGTCCTAAACTCCCGCACGGATGAAGAGCAGAAGATATTTTTTTCTTAAGTGTTGAAGATTGACATGAACCAGTTCAAATCAATCTGGGGCCTAATGTTGGGGATATAACTATTAGGTATGACCCGCCCAGGAGGGGCCGGGTTATACCTATGGCGATTCATGAAATGAAGCCCAAGATGACACTTGAAGATGGCGGTTCAGTTAAGGGCCCAAGGCCCAAAGGCGGCTTAAGGCCCGTAGAGATAAACTGCCATATGTGTATGACTTGTATTGTAAGGCAGGAATAGATCGTTACCGAGCCGGAAATTGTTTATAAGCTGTCCGGGACTCCGTGAGCCGCTGGGCATCAACCTCTGTATATAAAGGGATGACCCCGCGGCGGTTCAGGACAAGTAAGATCAGATTGAAAGCTAGGTCAAGCGAATCCGCTCCTTGGTAATCGAGACATAAGCAATACCACCTCAAACTGGATTTGGCCTTTACCTTCACCGCAAGGGGCCGAACCAGTATAAACTCCTGTGTCCTTTGTCCCTATTTAACCCTTTTAATCTTCCTAGTTGCGATGGCTCCACGACTAAGTCCTTTTGCTAGGACATCTGCCGTGACGTTTCCACGACAGTGGACGCCAACCGTCGTGGAATTGTCACGGCAGATATCCTAGTGTGAGGACTTAGTCGAGGAGCCATCGCAACTAGGTTAGCTTAAAGGGGTTAAATAGGACAAAGGACACAGGGAGTTTATACTGGTTCGGCCCCTTGTGGTGAAGGTAAAGGCCTAATCCAGTTTGAGGTGGTTACTTATGTCTCGGTTACCCGGGAGCGAATCCGCTTGACCTAGCTTTCGGTCTCTAGTATCTTGCCCTAAACTGCCGCTGGGTCATCCCTTTATATACATAGGTTGACGCCCAGCGGCTCACGGAGTCCCGGCCGGCTCATAAACAACGTGTCTGGCTTGGTCACTAATTATACTTGCCTTACAATATAAATCATACACATGGCAGTTTACCCCTATGGGCCTTAAGTCGCCTTTGGGCTTTGTATTGATGAACCGCCATTGGTATAACCCGGCCCCTCCTGGGCGGGTCATACCCAATAGTCATATCCCCAATAGTAACACTGAAGGAGTACATAAGGGACACTTTCCAGAGTGTTTCAGACTCTAAAAAGGAATAGGTATGTGGTACGATAAGTAAATCGACTCCAAAACTGTTCTAATAGCAAATTTTCTCCGTTTTGGAATATTTAAAAAATAGGAAAATTAAAATTAGTCCGAGAGAGACATGAAGAGACCACAAGGGTGGAGGGCATGCTCTACCCCCTGGGCGCGCCCCCTACCTTGTGGCCACCTCGTGTGCCCTCCGGACTCCATTTTCTTGCACGATACTTATTTTAGCTGGTAAAAAATCATTATATAATCTCCCGAAGGTTTTGACCACCGTACCACGGCAAAATCCCCTGTTTTCATTTTGAGCTATTTTTTCTCAGAGTTTCAAGGCCAGGCATCATGTCGTCCTCCTCGTCCAACAACGCGGACGGTGATGCTTGGTTGATGCAGATGGAACTGAGAAGGGAGGATGCCGAGGAAGCCACAATGGAGGAGGATGAAGGAGATTTGCTTGAGCACCACCCTCCGACTTCGGAGGGAGGCACTCTGGCTGGCATCTCCACTATTCCCAATCCCCATCAAGCAATAGGGATTGCAAACAACCATGAAGACCAAGAGGTTCAAGAAGGGCTTCCCCCTAGGAGGCCCTTACACAGGTTGCATCGGAACAACTTCCATAATTACGGAGTGGAGAACACCCCTCATACACATATACCCTCCAATTGGGACATATCCCATTCAAGCGAAAGCAATGCAGGGAAGAGCTCTTGGGGGCCTGAAAATAAGCATCTTATGGAGGAAATTCAAAAGAATGCAAATATGCTCCAATGTGTGCTCCAAGAACTGCAAGTTCTAAAGGGCGCATTAATGAAGCTAAAGGAATCATCAAAAACTCCATCATCACCACCTCCGAAGAAAGAGACATAAATACATGGGTATGGGCACTCCCCTTGGCAACTGCCAAGCTTGGGGGAGGTGCCCCGGTATCGTATCACCATCACACCTCTATCTTTATCGTTTTTCTTAGTTCGATCCTTTTGGTTATATCTTGATCTAGTAGAATAAAGTTTTAGTATGATCTAACTTTAAGTTTTGTTTTGATCTCTATCTATGTAATCGAGTCCGTGAGTTATATATAATAAAGATTAGTTTTGAGTTGAGGGCTTTGCTATCTTGCTATGATCTTGAGGGAATTAAAGAAAGAATAAAAAGATCATATTGATCTTATGGAGAGTAATGACTTCACATATAAAGAGTATGATGAATAAAAGTTGTTGAGAGTTGACAAACATAGTTTTGGTCATTTTTGCAATTAATAGGAAGTAATAAAGAAAGAGAGGTTTTACATATAAATATACTATCTTGGACATCTTTCGTGATTGTGAGCACTCATTAAAATATGACATGCTAAAAAGTTGATGTTGGACAAGGAAGACAACGTAATGAGTTATGTTTTCTTATATCCGAATAGAAGTTATATTGTCATGGATCATCCAACATGTTGAGCTTGCCTTTGCCCTCTCATGCTAGCCAAATTCTTTGCACCAAGAAGAGATACTACTTGTTCTTCCAAACATCCCTAAACCCAGTTTTGCCATGAGAGTCCACCATACCTACCTATGCATTGAGTAAGATCCTTCAAGTAAGTTGTCATCAGTGCAAGCAATAAAAACTGCTCTCTAAATATGTACGATCTATTAGTGTGAAGAAAATAAGCTTTATACGAACTTGTGATATGGAAGAAATAAAAGGTCCTTATCACAAGCGGCAATATAAAGTGATGTTCTTTTGCATTAAGATTTTGTGCATCCAACCATAAAAGCGCATGACAACCTCTGCTTCCCTCTGTGAAGGGCCTATCTTTTACTTTTATCTTCTACCCTTATACAAGAGTCATGGTGATCTTTACCTTTCCTTTTTTCACTTTATCCTTTGGCAAGCACTATGTGTTGGAGAGATCCGGATATATATATATATATATATCCACTCGGATGTAGGTTTTCATAAAGTATTATTGTTGACATTACCCTTGAGGTAAAAGGTTGGGAGGCGAAACTATAAGCCCCTATCTTTCTCTATGTCCCGTTGAAACTTTGTACCCATAAGTATCGCGTGACTATTAGCAATTGTGAAAGACTAAATGATAGTTAAGTATGTGGACTTGCTAAAAAGCTCTTATATTGACTCTTTCCGATGTTATGATAAATTGTAATTGCTTCAATGACTGAGATCATAGTTTACTTTTCAATGAAGTTTCTGATTTGTACTTTACCTAGTGAATGAATTGTTACTTTAGCATAAGAAATCATATGACAATATATGTTGTTGTTCTAAAGATGATCATGACGCACTCATGTCTGTATTTTATTTTATCGACGCCTCTATCTCTAAACATGTGGACATGTTTTTTGATATCGGCTTTCGCTTGAGGACAAGCGAGGTCTAAGCCTGGGGGAGTTGATACGTCCATTTTGCATCATGCTTTTATATCATTATTTATTGCATTATGGGTTGTTATTACACGTTATATCACAATACTTATGCCTTTTATCTCTTATTTTATAAGGTTCACATGAAGAGGGAGAATGCCGACAGCTGGAATTCTCCACTGGAAAAGGAGCAAATATTAGAGACCTATTCTGCACAACTCCAAAACTCCTGAAACTTCACAGAGAATAGTTTTGGAATAAATAAAAAATATTGGGCAAAGAAAGTACCAAGGGGGGCCACCAGCCATCCACGAGAGTGGAGGGCGCGCCCTACCCCCCTGGGCACGCCCCCCGTCCTTGTGGGCCCCCTGGCAGGCCCCCGACACCCATCTTCTGCTATATGGTGTATTTTGCCCTGGAAAAAATAAGGAGGAAGCTTTCGGGACGAAGCGCCGCCGTCTCGAGGCGGAACCTGGGCAGAACCAATCTAGGGCCCCGACGGAGCTGTTCTGCCGGGGGAAACATCCCTCCGGGATGGGGAAATCATCGCCATCATTATCACCATTGATCCTCTCATCGAGAGGGGGTCAATCTCCATCAACATCTTCACCAGCACCATCTCCTCTCAAACCCTAGTTCATCTCTTGTATCCGATCTTTGTCTCAAAACCTCAGAGTGGTACCTGTGGGTTGCTAGTAGTGTTGATTACTCCTTGTAGTTGATGCTAGTTGGTTTATTCGATTGAAGATCATATGTTCAGATCCTTAATGATAATTAATACTCCTCTGATTTTGAATATGAATATGCTTTGTGAGTAGTTACGTTTGTTCCTGAGGACATGGGAGAAGTCTTGTCATAAGTAATCATGTGAATTTGGTATTCGTTCAATATTTTGATGAGATATATGTTGTCTCTCCTCTAGTGGTGTTATGTGAATGTCGACTACATGACACTTCACCATGATTTGGGCCTAGTGGAAGGCATTGGGAAGTAATAAGTAGATGATGGGTTTTTAGAGTGACAGAAGCTTAAACCCTAGTTTATGCGTTGCTTCGTAAGGGGCTGATTTGGATCCATATGTTTCATGCTATGGTTAGGTTTACCTTAGTTCTTGCTTCGTAGTTGCGGATGCTTGCGAGAGGGGTTAATCATAAGTGGGAGGCTTGTCCAAGGAAGGGCAGCACCCAAGCACCAGTCTACCCACATGTCAAATTATCAAAGTAACGAACGTGAATCATATGAGCATGATGAAAACTAGCTTGACAGTAATTCTCATGTGTCCTCGGGAGTGCTTTGCTTTATATAAGAGTTCGTCCAGGCTTATCCTTTGCTACAAAAAGGATTGGCCACGTTGCTGCACCTTGTTTACTTTTTGTTACTTGTTATCCGTTACGAATTATCTTATCACACAACTATCTGTTACCGATAATTTCAGTGCTTGCAGAGAATACCTTGTTGAAAACCGCTTGTCATTTCCTTCTGCTCCTCGTTGGGTTCGAAACTCTTACTTATCGAAAGGACTACGATAGATCCCCTATACTTGTGTGTCATCATGCGTTAGCAGGGCCCGGCCCGCGCATATCTCAACTGCCGTTGGGGCGTCCGGATCACCAGAACGAGACCAATGGGTGAGGGGCTACATGACCAGTGAGGCCCCTGAGTCGTGATGCTCAGGGGTCCCCCTTGACGTGCGAATGGCCCTTGTGAAGGAAATGTAAGTAGCGTCTGGGCTAATCCGGAGTCCTCATACCTTTCCTCGCCAACTTTTGCCTGGGAGGGTCGCGAAAAGACCAGGTGCGGAGGACCTGGTAGGGTGGCATGCGCCAGGCGTGACCTGGACGCAGCCCCTGTGCCCAACCCCTCGCACGACTCTCCCATGGGGAAAGGTGGCGCAGTGGGGCCAGACGGCAAGCCCTAGGGCTCTCCTGAGGTTAGTGCAGCCGCTAGGGCACCCTCAGTTGTTTATTCATCAATGTGGAGCATGATGCTTCCACTCTTGCATGGGCATAGCCGCTCCTCGACCGTGTCGTCCGCCAACGCGGAGCATGGGGCTTCCACTAGTGTGTGGGTGGGAGCTCCCTCTGAGGGGAGGTTCCGGGCATGTATAGCCCCGTCCTGGCACGTGGCTTGCATGGAAGGAGTAGAGGAGGTGTATATGGGCACCCGTGAGTCAGCACGGGACTCACGGGGCCCTACCTCAAGGCGGGTTGCGCCTGAATTCTTGGTTTGGGACGTTCGTGGAGGTCCTGCGAGATGGTTAGGTCACCTGTGCCGAGTAAATCTCCGGAGTATATTGTATGAGAAGGCAAAACACCAACGACCCCAGGGGGTGACGTGAACGGGGCCGGCCTGCCAGACAGAGCTCAGCCGCTGGATTTGTAGACACTGCAGGGACGGACTTGAGCACAGACATCGTGCCCAGTCTTCTCATGCAACAATCCTAAAGAAAGACAACCGGCGCGCGGCTCCCGCGGCGGCGAGGCACCGTGTCCTGCGCCCTAACTCATCCGCTCACGATTAGCTCATGCGAGAACAAGGCACCAAGGACTACGGGACACGGGGCTAGCCCATGAGACAGAGCTCGGCCACTTGGGTTTAGTGACGCTGTAGGGACGGACCCAAGCACAAACACCGTGCCAGTCCTCAATCATGAGGCGGTCGCGGGTGGGTTTGTAAGTGCGCACGACGTTCGTGGTGGTGAAGCACCGGACATGCAGGTAATAATATAAAGCAACTCATGAAAGGGTGAGGCCAGTTCCAGTAGATGCACAAAACGATACACGCTGCAGGGTGGACCCGTACAGCTTGAGGATAATGCAGCCCGAGGGGTGCTCTCAACTGAACAAACCAAAAAAGTCACCTGGCACTATTGGGGCAGAAGTGTTGGAGTAGCTGGAGATGCGCGCCATAGAAGTCGCACCTCATGAGCCAGCGGGCTCCTAAGTCCCGGGGGGCTTCGGAGGCTCCGGCTCCTCCTCCGTCAGGATCGCCGGTGCTTGGCCTCATGAGCCGCCAGAACGCACCGCATCTAGCGCTGCTGCGAGGCAACCGCATCCAGCAGGCCGAATGGCATGCAGACGTAGCTGTGGGGGTAGCCTCCAAACCGGCCAACGTAGGACGGCCAGAAGAGCTCCTGAGAAGCAGCCTTGTTGAGGCCCGGGATGTTGACGCAGACACGTAGCACGCCACCCACGTCAGGGGCGGTAGCTCCTCCGGATGATACGGGGCAACACTCGCCACACATGGCTCGCGCCTATTGAAGACCCTCGATTGCCTTGGTGATGATCTCCTGAGTGCTCGGCGCCTCCCTCCTTGTGCTTTGCTCACAGAAGCGCACGTTGAAGCACGCCTCCACATGGTGCCTGAACGCCTCCCTCGTGACGCTGGCCAGGTCATAGGCCCTCCAGAGGAGAGCCCCCGAGCCCAGCCTGAGAGGGATGTCGGGCGCACCTTCTTTTGAGAGAGGGAAAGGCGCCCTAGCAGAGGGCGGGGGTCTTGAAGCGCGATCATCGGGCACCCCAGCCTCCTGAGGACCCCTGAGGAGGAGCGGCTTCTTCTTCTTGGGGACGACCTCAGGAGGATGGGTGGCACCCTCGCCGTTTGAGTTCACGACCGCTGTGGCCAGGTAGGCACGCTCAAGGGAGCACACCACGTCCTTCTCATCGCAGGAGACCATGATGATGTCGCTGCTTCCTGGCATCTTGAGGACATTGTAGCCATGGTGAGTCACCGCCATGAACTTGGCCAGGGCCGGGTACCCAAGGATGGCGTTGTACGGAAGGCGAATGTGAGCGACGTCGAAGTCAATGAGCTCGGTGCGGTAGTTGTCGCGCTTGCCGAAGGTGACATGGAGACGGGTCTGCTCTGTGGGGATGGTGGAGCCATCGGTCACTCCTGAGAATGGCTTGGTGGGCAGAAGCTGGTCGTATGGCACCTGGAGCCTATCGAATGTCTCGATGGAGAGGACATTGAGCCCCGCGCCACCATCGACGAGTGTCTTGGTGATCAGGACATTGTTGATGGTTGGTGAACAGAGCATCGGAAGCACGCCTGTAGTGGCCGTGCACTTGAGCTGGTCCGAGGAGTCGAAGGTGATGGAGTACTTTGACCACCTGAGGGGACACAACGCCTAGAGCTTGGGGAGGGCCGCGTTCACCTCACGAGCGAACTTCTTGAAGACGTGATGGAAGGCGGGAGCCTGAGCACCACCCTGAAAGCAGGCGATAGCACGAGGCTCTTGGAAGCCCTCGGTCCCATCATCATGGCGGTGGCAGCGAAGGGAGGCCAGCGTTGCCCTCGGGGCGGTCCTCATGAGGCTGGTCCCGCCATGGCCGTCACGAGGCTGGCTCTGCCAGCGGTCCTTGCGAGACTGGTCGCACCAGTCCTGACGGGGGCCACAGTTGTCCTAGCGGCCTCCGCCACGGCCGTAGCCACGGTCGTTGCGCTCAGGGCGGTGGCCAAGGCGTCTGTCCCAAATGGCTCTGAGCTCTTGGCAGTCGTTGGTGTTGTGGTTGTGCATGTTGTGGAAGACGCAGAACAGGCGGTTGCCTTTGGAAGACTCAGGGTGATCACAGTCGCGCTTCATCTTGGGCTCGGCCACGAGCACTGTCGGGCCCTTGCGCTTCATGCCTTGGCCTTGGCCTTCTTGTCTTCTAGGTTGGTCTCTGGGAGCTCGAGGAGCGAGAGACGGCCTTCCTCTACCATTGCACACCTGGTTGCCATATTGAACATCTCCAGGGCTGAGCACAGGTCCTCGTGAATAGCGAGCTCCTCCTTCATCTTGACATCCCAGACGCCATCAGTGAACGCTGAGATGATGGCCTCGTCCGACACCTTGGGGATCTTGAGGTGAACGTTGGTGAAGCGCTAGATGTATTTGTGCAAGATCTCCCCTGGTTGCTGCTAGATGTGCTACAGGTCGCCCGCGGCAGGAGCACGGTTGCGGGTGCCTTGGAAGTTGGTGGCGGAATGCTCCCGCAGCTCGTCCCAGGAGGAGATCGACCCCACCGGGAGGTTCAGGAGCCATGAGCGCGTGCCATCCTTGAGAGCCATGGGGAACCAGTTAGCCATGACTTTCTCATCACCATTCGCCACCTCGATAATGAGCTTGTAGAGGTGGAGGAACTCGGCTGGGTCGGGGTGCCGTCATAGTGCGGAGGCAAATTTGGCTTGAACTTGCTGGGCCAGATGACACAACGAAGCTCCGGAGTGAATGCTCGGCAACCTTCCGTGCTCACGGGAGCCCCCCATGAAGGGGGAGCTTGGTCTTGACGCCCACGTGCAACCACCTCGGGCTGCACATGGTCTTGGCGCGGGGGCGCCGGGAGCACGCACCTCTCCCTAGGGCCGCTGCACCACCTGGCAGCTTGCTTCGTCGAGCGCCGGTGCCACCCGCGGTGGGTCACGCTAGGGGGCCTCATGCCTTGGCTCGGGGATGACATATTGCCGGAGAGGAGGAGGAGGAGGTGATCTGTGGGCCATGTTGCCCGCCTGCAGCGGTGGGCGAGGCAGGGAACGAGACGGCACAAGAGCCTCTCCAGTGGCACTGACGAGCTCGGTGATGCGGTCCAGCCAGTCCTCGTAGAGGTCATCGGCTAGACGATGGCGCGGAAGCTCGCGCGCCATGAGGAGCGCAGCCTGTGTGTTCGCCGGCCCGCGATGGGCATGGGAGGACGAAGCAGCGGCCAGGGTTGGCGACGGAGTGGCGGTGCGGCTGTCACGTCGCACGGAGGGCAGCGGCGACAAGTCCTGCTGCTTGTGGATCATGGGGCCGGTGGCAGCATTAGCCGTAGGTGACGGGAAGTGGCGGGGAGCGTCGTCACCCGCAGGCTCTATCTGAGCAACGCGGGCGGCGAGGGCTGCCCGACGCTCAGCACAGACTCAACGAGCGTCCGCCATGAGAACAGTGGAGCGATGGCGAAATGATCGACGGAGAAGAAGCTTCGACACGCCCCTACCTGGCGCGCCAAATGTCGAATTCAGGGCTCCGCAAACCCAAGAAAGGTTCGAACTCTAGGGCGTGTGCGAAGAACTCAACCTCTCCAGCCAGCCAACTTGCTACTCTCATGGCCTAGTTCGATGAACAGGAAAGGAAATGGACACAACAGTTTACTCAGGTTCGGGCCACCTTGCAGTGTAAAACCCTACTCCTGATTTGTGGTAGATTAGCCTCGCGGGGGCTAAGGATGAACTAGTACAAGGAAGAAAAGCCTCGCAAGGTCTGCTCTGGGGGTGGATATGAGCTCAAGGGATTTGACGGTCCAGGGAGTTGATCCCATGCTGTGGTGGTGGCTAGGCTATACTTATAGTGGCCTCGGTCCTCTTCCCCCAAAACTTAGGCGGGGAGGGATCCCAAAGTGGCCAATTTTTAAGGGGGACAAGTAGTACATCTTATCCTGATGAAAGGTGGTCTTCGCCTACAAAGCTTCTAGTCGTGACATCATGGTGGGCTCGGTGAGGACAGTTGTCCTTCCGTCCTGGCGGTCTTGGTCGTGCTGCACGTAAACGGTAACCTTTGGTTGATTCCTCGGGACTCTACGCCTGCGCTTGCCTCCTTAGCACCAAAGAGGAAACCTGCCGCTCTGCGCCCGCTGGCACGTGCCTGGCCTTGGTCGTCATGGCTGGCGTCACCTCAACCTCATGAGGTGAGCGCTTGCATAGGAATCTCTGCTTCTCAGGAGGCCACATGGGGAGGCTGCTCCTTCCGGAGATCTTGGTGTCGTCCGCCTCGCGAGGCTTGGCCTCTTGCGAGGGTCTTGTCTTATCAATGCTGAAGATGGGCCATACTAGGCCATCGATGGAGCCACGGCGTGGGCCGCAGGCAGGCAAGTCTGGGTACCCTAGTTCCTAGAACACCGACAGAAACATTTGAGAAGTTCACAGAATTTCAGAGTAAAGTGGAGAATCATCGTAACAAGAAAATAAAGTTTCTATGATCTAATCGTGGAGGCGAATATTTGAGTTACGAGTTTGGCATTCACTTAAAACAATGTGGAATAATTTCACAACTCACGCCACCTGGAACACCACAGCGTAATGGTGTGTCCGAATGATGTAACTGTATTTTATTAGATATGGTGCGATCTATGATGTCTCTTACCGATTTACCACTATCATTTTGGGGTTATGCATTAGAGACAGCTGCATTCACGTTAAACAGGGCACAGTCTATATCCGTTGAGACAACACCGTATGAACTGTGGTTTGGCAATAAACCTAAGCAGTCGTTTCTTAAAGTTTGGGGATGCGATGCTTATGTCAAAAGGGTTCAACCTAATAAGCTCGAACCCAAACTGAAGAAGTGCATCTTCATAGAATACCCTAAGGAAACAATTGGGTACACCTTCCATCACAGATCCGAAGGCAAGATCTTTGTTGCTGAGAATGGGTCCTTTCTAGATAAGGAGTTTCTCTCGAATGAAGTGAGTGGGAGGAAAGTTGAACTTGATGAGGTAATTGTACCTTCTCTCAATTTGGAAAGTAGCTCATCAGAGAAGTCCGTTCCCGTGATGCCTACACAAACTAGAGAGGAAGTTAATGATGATGATCATGAAAATTTAGATCAAGTTACCACCGAACCTCGTAGGTCAACTAGAACACGATCGACGCCAGAGTGGTACGGTAATCCTGTTCTAGAAGTCATGTTATTAGAACAAGGCAAACCTACCAACTATGAAGAAGTGATGAGCCCAGATTCTGACAGATGGCTTGAGGCCATGAAATCTGAGATAGGATCCATGTATGAGAACAAAGTATGGACTTTTGTGGATTTACCCGATGATCGGCAAGCCATAGAGAATAAATGGATCTTCAAGAAGAAAACTCACACTGATGGTAATGTTACTGTCTTTAAAGCTCGACTTGTCGCAAAAACCTTTTCGACAAGTTCAAGGGGTTGACTACGATGAGACTTTCTCAGTCGTAGGGATGCTTGAGTCTGTCCGAATCATGTTGGCAATTGCCACATTTTATGATTATAAAATCTGGCAAATTGACGTCAAACCTACATTCCTTAATGGATTTCTTAACAAAAATTGTATATGATGCAACCAAAAGGTTTTCTCGATCCTAAAAGTGCTGACAAAGTGTGCAAGCTCCAGCGATCCATCTATGGACTGGTGCAAGCTTCTCGGAGTTGGAATATACACTTTGATAAGGTGATCAAAGCATATGGTTTTATACAGATTTACGATGAAGCCTGTATTTACAAGAAAGTGAGTGGGAGCTCTGTAGCATTTCTAATATTATATGTAGATGACATATTGTTGATTGGAAATGATCTAGAATTTCTGGATAGCATAAAAGGATACTTGAATAAGAGTTCTTCAATGAAATACCTCGGTGAAGCTGCTTACATATTGGGCATCAAGATCTATATAGATAGATCAAAGATGATTAATAAGACTTTTAATGAGTACATACCTTGACAAGATTTTGAAGGAGTTCAAAATGGATCAGTCAAAGAAAGGGTTCTTGCCTGAGTTACAAGGTGTAAAGTCGAGTAAGACTCAAAACCCGACCACGGCAGAAGATAGAGAGAGAATAAAAGTCATTCCCTATGCCTCAGACATAGGTTCTATAAAGTGATCCATGTTGTGTACCAGACCAGTTGTGTGCCTTGCTATGAGTTTGGCAAAGGGGTACAATAGTGATCCAAGAGTTGATCACTGGACAGTGGACAAAATTATCCTTAGGTACCTAAAGAGGACTAAGGACATGTTTATCGGTTATGGACGTGATAAAGGGTTCGTCGTAAAGGGTTACGTCGATGCAAGCTTTAACATTGATCTAGATGACTCGGAGTCTCAATCTGGATACATATTGAAAGTGGGAGCAATTAGCTAGCGTAGCTCCTAACAGAGCTTTGTAGACACAGACATTTGCAAAATACATACGGATCTGAATGTGACAGACCCGTTGACTAAACCTCTCTTACAAGAAAAACATGATCACACCTTAGTACTCTTTGGGTGTTAATCACATGGCGCTGTGAACTAGATTATTGACTCTAGTAAACCATTTGGGTGTTAATCACATGACGATGTGAATTATTGGTGTTAAATCACATGGCGATGTGAACTAGATTATTGTCTCTAGTGCAAGTGGGAGACTAAAGGAAATATGCCCTAGAGGCAATAATAAAGTTGTTATTTTATATTTCCTTATTTCATGATAAATGTTTATTATTCATGCTAGAATTGTATTAACCGGAAACTTGATACATGTGTGGATACATAGACAAAACACCGCGTCCCTAGTAAGCCTCTACTAGACTAGCTCGTTAATCAAAGATGGTTAGGTTTCCTAACCATAGACATGTGTTGTCATTTGATGAACGGGATCACATCATTAGGAGAATGATGTGATGGACAATACCCATTCGTTAGCTTAGCATTATGATTGTTCAGTTTTATTGCAATTACTTTCTTCATGTCAAATACATATTCTTTCGACTATGAGATTATGCAACTCCCGGATACTGGATGAATGCCTTGTGTGCTATTGAACGTCGCAATGTAACTGGGTGATTATAAAGATGCTCTATAGGTATCTCCGAAGGTGTTTGTTGGGTTGGCATAGATCGAGATTAGGATTTGTCACTCCGAGTATCGGAGAGGTATCTCTAGGCCCTCTCGGTAATACACGGAAGCAAAGTGACTAATGAGTTAGTTGCAGGACGATGTATTAAGGAATGAGTAAAGAGACTTGCCGGTAACGAGATTGAACTAGGTATGAAGATATCGATGATCGTCTCTTGGGCAAGTAACATACCGATGACAAAGGGAATAATGTATGTTGTCATAACGGTTCGACCAATAAACATCTTCATAGAATATGTGGGAGCCAATATGAGCATCCAGGTTCTGCTATTGGTTATTCACCAGAGAGGTGTCTCAGTCATGTCTACATAGTTCTCGAACTCGTAGGGTCCGCACACTTAACGCTCGTTGACGAGATAGTATTATATGAGTTATGTGATTTGGTGACCAAATGTTGTTCGAAGTCCCAAATGAGATCACAGACATGACAAGGAGTCTCGAAATGGTTGAGAGGTATAGATTTGTATATAGTAGGATGGTATTCGGACACCGGAAGTGTTTCGGAAAGCACCAGGTACTTATCGGGTCATCGGAAGGGGTTCCGGGCACCCCCGGCAAAAGATATGGGCCTTATGGGCCAAGAGGGGAAACACACCAGCCACAAAGGGGGCTGGTGCCCCCCCCCCATATGGGCTGGACAAATTGGAGAAGGAAAGGGGAAGGAGGAAAGGAAAAAGGGAATAAGATTCCCCCTTCCCCCTCTTCCCTTCCTACTCCGAATAGGAATAGGAGAGGGGGGTTGGCCGAATCAGGAAGAGGACCCCAAGTAGGATTCCTTCTACTTGGGGTGCCCCCTTGGCTGCCTCTCCTCCCCTCCAACCTATATATATGTGGGGAGGGGGCGCCTACAACATAGAACAACATCAATTGTTTGCCGTGTGCGGCGCTCCCCCTCCACAGTTTACACCCCCGATTATATTCTCACGGTGCTTAGGCGAGGCCCTACGCGGATCACTTCACCATACCGTCACCACGCCGTCGTGCGGACGGAACTCATCTACTTCCTCGACATCTTGCTGGATCAAGAGGGGGAGTGATGTCATCAAGCTGAACATGTGCAGAACTCAGAGGTGTCGTACGTTCGGTACTTGATCGGTCGGAGCTAGAAGAAGTTCGACTATATCAATCGCGTTGTCAAACGCTTCTGCTTACGATCTATGAGGGTATGTAGACACACTCTTCCCCTCTCGTTGATATGCATCTCCTAGATAGATCTTGCATGAGCATCAGAATTTTTTTGAAATTGCATGCTATGTTCCCCAACATAAATAACATGTCCATCAATATTATCAACCAAGAGATCTTTAACCATAGAAACATTAGGTTCAACTTTAATTTGTTCAGAAGGTCTAGGTGCTCTAATATTACTTTTGTTACCACAGTTGAAACTTTAGCATGTTCCTTTATCCTAACAGGAAAAAGTGGTTTCTCAATATAAGCGGTAGGCACAACTGGATCAACATTGTAAATGGTAGTCTCATCTTTTACTATGACGGGTTCTTCGATCTTTTATTTAATAGGTGGATGATAATAAACCATTTATCCTTAGGAAAATCAACATGAGTAGCAAATTATTCACAAAAGGAAGCTACTATCTCAGCGTCAAGTCCATATTTAGTGTTGAACTTATGAAAAGCATCGATATCCATAAAAGATTTAACACAATCAAACTTAAGCATTATACCTGACTGTTTACCTTTGTCGAGTTCCCAATCTTCAGAGTTGCATTTAATTCTTTCTAGAAGATCCCATCTGAATTCAATACTTTTCTTCATAAAAGAACCGATTGAAGAAGAATCGAGCATGGTTTGATCACCATGAGAAAGGCGAGCATAAAAAAATTTGTAAGAAAGTTTCTTTAGAGAGCTCATGATTGGGGCATGTGTATATCATGTACTTAAGCCTCCCCCAAGCATGAGCGATACTTTCTCCTTCACAAGGCCAAACATTATATATATATATAGGGTGGGTCTATTATGGTAACACCCTTAAGAGTCTTATTCTGATAACAGCAGGCTTATTCTGCTAACACCAAACAAACTGCACCGCGGATAAAGTGAACCGCAAACAGAACCTGGAGCAACCCACCCCACCTTCTTCCTCACACCCCTACCCGCCGGCGCATCCCACGGCACGACCTCCCTCCTCCCACCTTCTTCCCCGCACGCGAACACACCCCACCACCCATGCCGCGCGCCCATTCCCCTCCTTCCCCCTGGCGCCCTGGATCCACCCGCACGGCGAGATCCGTGCGGGGGCCTCCTGGCACCGCCACCCACCCACACCGTCGCGCCGGCCTTGAGAACTCCCCTGGCTCCTTTCCTCCCCAACCGGTCGAGCACCACCGATTTCCCCAACCGGATCCGGCGGAATCCTTCTCCACTTCTCTCCTCCCGCGCCTGCCCCGGCCTCCCGTCGCCGTGCTGCGCCGCCACATAGCTTCCTTCTCCGTGCTAGAGTGCCCCCGGGGCTCCTTCCTCCCACCGCTGTAGGGCAGCTGGCTCCTTTCTTCCCCGCGCCACACTTCCTCCCAGCGCCGGAGCTCCTCCCAGCTGCAACACGACCCTGCATGCTTCCGCACCGCCCAGACGACGGATCCAGCCCCACCGCGCCACCCAGCCCCCGGTCCACAGCGTCGTCCCAGTGACTGCCTAGACTACTTTGCCCCTGATCTTGCTTGCTCCCCTCGGTGGTCATCTTCCTCGTCAGCACCGCTGCACTCTGTACCTCGGCCTTGGATCCGATGCTCATGGTGTCCTCGGGGAATTAGCCTCCAATAGAAAGCACCAACTTCCCCGACGAACAGAGGTAGAGTCCGACTTCCCTTCCTGACCGAAGATTCCTCTTTGCTGATTCAGGCGGCCTCTCATCAGCTGTAGTTCGGTTTGGGCAGGCGTGTGGCTCCCGTCACGAGTAGTTCACTCTTCCATCATAGTGACGAAGGTCAACAGCGGTGATGATGCATGTGCAGTTTTTTCTCTCTGAACCAATTCCTCATAGCTGCAGACTTTTGAAGCAACTACTATTGTCCCACAAAGTCTTGCTGCTCTATTCATCCTCGGGGTCAAATCGGGAAGACGAGGACACCCACTGCTCTAGCACCTGCAAGCTCCTATGCAATTTGTGCAGTGCGCCAGTGAAATTCAGAGTCTAGCTGTGTGGTGCGGATCATGTGTGTGTGCAGTCTGGGCATGGATGGATATCGAGTATGCATACATGGTTTTCGAGCAAAAACATCAGCGTGGAGTTCCGTCTGTGAAGAGCCATTGCATCGATTTTTTTGGACTGCTGCCTGAGCTCACAATTTTTGTGTGTATTTTTCAGTATTTTTGTTGTTGATTTTGGTCATGCAGTCCACCACGTGAGTGTAAGCAGCACACCCGTCGTCACCGTGCAGTCCCTGGGCTTGGAGCTCACAATTTTCTTTGTGTATTTTTTTGTTTTTTTGTTGTTGATTTTCGTCATGCAGCCCACTGCGTGAGTGTAAGCAGCACAACCATCAGCACCGTGCAGTCCAATGTGTGGGTGGAAGTAGCCATGTGCATGATGCAAGCGTTTCGTGCGATGGGGACATGCAGTTCGCAGGCGACGACACCCTAGAACAGTAGCCGCTCATGCGAGTTCAGAAGAGCTTCTTTTGCTATTTTTTCTATAGATTTCTAACAAAATTTGTTGCTCTATATAGTACCCAAGTTTGTTGCTCCACTGTTTATTTGAAGTTCCATTTTGTTCTTTAGGAGAAACGCAGAGAGAAAAAGGGTACTGCCTAGTGCATTTGAAGTTCATTTTGTAGTAAGAAAATGGATGGTAATTTTGCACAAGCAAGTCTTTGCCTAGTGTAGTTCAGTTGGGTACTCCGTCGTTGATTCTGCTATGTACTGGATGGATGTGTAGCTGTGTAAAAATAATGAACGGGTATGTATGTTTTGAAGCTCACTTTATTCTCTCATCAAGTTCGTCACTTGGTGATCCGAAACAAAAACACCTCGGAAAGCAACTCACTTCTCATTACATGTGGTTCACTTGCTCGGTCCATGCAGTCCACTTGCCCGATCTACGCACGTAAAAAATAGTGAGTTTGAAAAAAAAAACTCACGCGGCTCACTTTCAGTAGTGTTGCAGCCCGTTTACGGCAGTCTCGAGGTTCGCTTTTTATAGTATTGCGGTTCACCAACACTCGACATGAAGTGCACTCCCCCTCGTTTAGGAAAATTTACGTCCCACAAAAAAGAAATCATGCAGTGCACTTGTTTGTCCGATGAAGTGCAGTTTTTAGTCTAAAGAAGTGCGGTTTTCTGTCTGATGCAGTACATATGACGATTTTGGTGTCGTGAAAAAACAGTGTTCGCATTTTGTTAAAATCAAAATTGCTCCTAAACCGCAAGGAATCGGAGAGAGTGTTCTATATGAAAAAGTTGCGCCTCATTGATATCTTTCCAACTGCGTATAATTTGAATCATTTTGACCAGCGGTTTGTAAAAATTTCATGAAAAACGGCCGCTGCCTCTCGTCGCCAGCCGCACGATTTTTAAAATTAACTAAAAACCGTAAGGAATCTCAAAAATAGTTTAACATATGAAAGTTGTGCCTCATCCGTAGCTTTCCAACGGCGTATCATACGCCTCATTTTGATAAACGGTTATAAAACTGGAGCGGAAACAGTACCGAAAAGTCGAAAAAAATTGAAAAACAGAATTCCGCGATTTAGTAAATTTGAAACTGCTCTTAAACGGTAACGAATTAGAGAAAATAATAGATATGAAAAAGATGCGCCTCGATAATATCTTTCCAACGGTGTATCATTTGCTTCATTCCGACGAGCGGCTTAGAAGAAATCGCGAAAAAACGCTCGCTACCACTCATGATGAGCCGCACCATTTTTGAAATTGCTCTTAAACCATGAGGAATCTCGGAAAGTGTTCAACATGGAGAAGCTGCGCCTAATCCATAGAGTTTTAACGGTATATTACATGCCTCATTCCGACAAACGATTAAAAAACTAGAGCAAAAAAGGTACCAAAAATACACAGCATGCAGTTTTTTGCGACGGGAAGTTCACTCGTGAGAGTACTGCAGCACACTTGGTTCAAACAATGACGTGCACTTGCGTTGAGCATGCAGTGCGGAAGTGTTATCAGAATAGTTATTTTGCTAATATTAGCAGAATAAACCGGCTATATATATAGGGTGGGTCTATTCTGATAACACCCCTTAAGAGTCTTATTCTGCTAACAAATATTCTTATTCTGCTAACGCTTCACCGTCCTGTACGCCTCAAGCGAACCGCAGCAGAAACCACCCACGACCACCACCACCACGTCCTACACCTTATCCACCCACCTCCACCTTCTTCCCCACGCCCCCACCTCCGTGTCGATGGCCAACTCCCCTGCGTCGCCCCCACGTCCCTCCCGGCCCCGTCCATGCTACTCCACCCCCCCGCAGCCCCAAGCCCCCTCGCCGCCCGGCCCTCACCTTGCTCCCACCACGGCCAACTCCTCCCCCGCCACCCCACCTTCCTCACCATGACCGGCGTGCCCCACCACAGTCAGCCGGGACTACCCCCGCACCTACCTGGCGACGATACCTGGCTATTCCGTCCTCGCCGAGCCGCCGGACGGTTCCGCTCCTCCTACCCCCACCCCCCCCCCACGGTGCCGCCCCTCCCCGAATTTGGATCGATCCAACCCCATCCCAGCCACGGCCATGGCCTCTCGCCGCGATTGTCGCCCTCCACGGCAACGACACCCCCGCCCCCGACCAAGCCCGATGGCGCTGCCATGAGCCCCTGCCTCCCTCTTCCAGTGATGACCGCTGTGCTTGAGCGCAACAGGGCCGGCGCGGGGCGACCTTCTACCTTCTTCCCCTCTTGCTTGGGATTCTACGGCGATGAAGGTCAACGGTGGCGACGAGCTCGATGCAGTTCAGAAGATGTTTTCACCCCTTGATTTTGGATGTGCAATGCTGCCGGATCCCGCGAGCAGTGCCCGCATGCCCTTGTGTTGTTTATCCACGGCCACTGATGCAGCTGGTGGAGGATGGTTGGCGTGGGCGATGCACGGGTGATAGGCGGGAGTGCTCCCTCCCTCCACTCTCCTCATTTCCAATGAGCAATTGTTGCTCCCAGCAATCTCCCGCGTAGTCCAGATCGACACCAGCTTCTCACGAGGGCGCAGTTCGCCCCGGCTTCTCGACGGGGTTCAGTTGCCCCAGTGCTGCAGTGCGGTTCCTCGGCATGCAGTTCGAGCCACGGTGAGCAGCGAGAGAGGGATGGCGCTCGGGGCCGCCTCCCTGGTCCTCTCTGATGGTGGTGGCATGGCGGGGCTCTCCGGTGGCCGGCTCTGGTGATATTTCCTTCTTCTGCCCCCTCCCCTATCCTCGTCATTACGCACATCGGAGGCTCTGCCATCGCCCGATCCCGGCATCCCCCGACCCTGCAGGAGGGATAACGACATCAATGTCCCCTCCACTAACCATCTAGAAGGAGGTGGTCGTCCCTGTCTGTCGCTGTAGTCCGCACGGTGGGCATTTGCAGCACATCATCGACAAAGATGGATCCAAGGGCACCCGTGCAGTCCACTGCGTGGGTGCACGCAGCACGCCGACACTCCCCTTCGCAGTGCATAATGTGGGTTCAGCCCACAAGGGCATGCAGCTCTGCCTACGGGCATATGCAGTACACGATGACGAGCATGTATACATGGTTTCGGGAGCAAAACATCAAAGTGCGGTTCGGTGTTTTTTGCTGGAGTTCACTACTCATTCATATCACTTTACTCTTTTTTTAATGGGAATCTTTGGTGCAATGAAGTATTCTATCCGCTATTCTTTTTTTAATTACTTGAACAAAGGCAGTCCTCCTTGTTGTAATTGTTTTGAATTTTTCCTTTGCTGTTTGTGTAAATTATTCAAACAAAAATGCAGTGCTCTTTGAGAGAAGTGGAAGCCAATATCACAATAACTAAAGTCATTTGGGCCGAAGATGTCCCCTTGAAAGTACTGAGCAGTTTGTTAATTTTTCCTTTGTTGTTTGTGTAAATTATTCAAACAAATGTACTGCTCTTTGAGAGAAGTTGAAGCCCATATCACAAAAAAAGTAAAGTCACTTTGGGCTGAAGATGTTCGCTTGACTGTACTGGGCGGTTCTTTTGTCGAACTGGATTTTTTTAGCATCCTATGTACTTTGAGAAAAAATGATGTGGTCCATTTTGTGGTGATTAGTGGTTTAGTTTGTAAAAAAAAGAAAAAGAAATTCCCATGAGAAGTTCACTTCTTTTTCTAATGCACTTTGTTTCATTTGTGGCTCTCAAAAGCATGCATAGACGGAAAGAAAAAAATTAAGTGCAGCTCACTTATTTCATTGTTGTAGCGATCTTCTATCTCCGAGCGGTTAACTATGTTGCCAAGTGCAAAAACAAAATTGGAAGAAAACAAACTGGAAAAGGTTGATTTTTTTAATGCAGCTCACTCTGTTGTTTGTGTGCAGTAGAAACAAAATTGGAAAAGAACAACTGATGCAGTACACTCACCTCGTCCCTGCAGTGCATACTCGTTGATAAAAAAGTTACGGAGACGATAAAGGAAAAAGAATGTGGTTCACTTTTCATAGTATTGAGGTTCACCAGTGCTCGACATGAAGTGCACTTCACCTCGTTTTGAAAAATTTACGTCCCCCAAAAAAGAAATCATGCAGTGCACTTGCCCGTCTGATGCAGTGCGATTTTCAATCCAAAGCAGTGCATTTTAGTAAAATCAAAACTACTCTTAAACTGTAAGGAACTAGCGGAAGTGTTCTATATGAAAAAGTTGCGCCTCATCGATATATTTCTAATGGCGTATAATTTCAATCATTTCGACCAGCGGTTTGCAAAAAATTCGCGAAAAACGGCCGCTGCCTCCCGCCGTAAGCCGCACAATTTTCAAAATTAACTAAAAACCGTAAAGAATCTCAAAAAATATTCCAACATACGAAAGTTGCACCTTGTCCGTAGCTTTCCAGCGGTGTATCATACTCCTCGTTTTGGCAAACGGTTCAAAAACTGGAGCTAAAACAGTACCGAAAATTGTAAAAATTTCAAAAAAAACGTAATTCCGCGATTTAGTAAATTTGAAACTGCTCTTAAACTGTAACGAATTAGAAAAAATAATATATATGAAAAAGATGTGCCTCGATGATATCTTTCCAACGACGTATCATTTTCTTTATTTCGATGAGCGGTTTAGAAAAAATTGTGAAAATACGCTCGCTGCCACTCGTCGTTCGCCGCACCATTTTTAAAACTGCTCTTAAACCGCGAGGAATCTCGAAAAGTGTTCAACATGGCGAAGTTGCGCCTAATCCATAGCTTTCCAATGGTATGTTATACGCCTCATTCTAATAAACGGTTAAAAAACTAGAGCAAAAACAGTACCAAAAAAACACTACATGCAGTTTTTTACGACACGAAGTTCACTAGTGTGTATTGCAGTGCCCTTGCTACAAAAAGTGCAGTGCACTTGCATTGAGCGTGCAGTGCGGAAGTGTTATCAGAATAGTTATTCTGCTAATATATATATATATATATAATTCCGATCACGATGAACCAGATGCATAGGATAAAACTTTTGATGAAATTCCAATCTATCATTTCCAAATCCATGTTCCAATATCATCACATAGCCTATACCATGTCAATGCCTTTCCCATAATAGATAAATAGAAAACCTTACTCTTAATTTCATCTCCGGGTTGACCTACAAGCATAAATAATCCACAAAATTCATCCGCATGGATTAGGTGCATATCAGGATGTATTGTTCCATCTCCTGTATAAGGATTAGCTAGCAGTTTCTCTATCATACCCA
The DNA here is from genome assembly GCF_018294505.1 of Triticum aestivum. Taxonomy (NCBI): domain Eukaryota; kingdom Viridiplantae; phylum Streptophyta; class Magnoliopsida; order Poales; family Poaceae; genus Triticum; species Triticum aestivum. Next base: position 203,342,437 of record NC_057813.1, on the reverse strand, counting down.
AAATAACCTCATAGTAAATATTTTCAGTAGGGGGGTGGGCGCGTCATGGTGCCTCGTGGGGAACTAGGTGGCCCCCTTTGGTATTTATTTCTTCTAGTATTTTTTATTTATTCCAATATAATTCTCCATGAAATTTTAGCTCATTTGGAGATGTGCAGATGTCGGTACCCGGATCCTAAGTCACACGATCTAGCAGGTAACACATCATATCACTTGGTGACCCCACGGACGGTATCCCCACAGCTGCAGCCTTACCTTGGCCTGGACCATTTACGCCTTTTGGCTCACGTACATGATTCTGCTGCTAGCATCCATATGACAGAGAACTCAGGCCGACATGACTAATCATAAATCAAGGTGACACAAACTTATAGGGATAGGCATACATGACACAGCAATGCACGTGTCGGTCAGCAGCGAGTGTAACAAAGTCATAGCGAGGCTACAAAGGGCTCCAGTAAACACCTCGTGACATTTACCCATAGGGACAGATATAGGAGCAAAGAAGGACACATGTCGGTCAATCCATGTGTTCCGGAGCAGTAGCGAACTACCATGGCTTAGTGGAAACACTAGGCGGCATTTCCCCATAAGGAAGGCTACCGAGAATAAACAAATAGGTGCCGGATCCCACACATACCAAGCATTTCAATATAATACACACAATATGCTCGATATGTGTAGATACAACATGGCATCACAACATAACTCTATGACTCAAGTATTTACTTAAAAGGCTCTGAGGAGCCATACATAGCATGATATTACAAACATGGTTCTCATGACCCAACATACAAAGTCATACAAGCAACAAGCACATGCAGAAGCTTATCCTGTCTGAGTACAGACAGCTAAAAAGAAAGAAAGCTAGAAAGCCTATCTATCTACAAGACCCTTTATAGGAGCCAGACCTCTTTCTGGGATTCCCAAGATAATTGGTCAACGTCAAACTCATCGCAGGAATCTAAAGTGAGACTGAAGTCTCGTCTACAAAAACATAGATTAAGCAAACATGAGTACAAATGTACTTAACAAGACTTACATCAGAACTAGCTACATATGCATCAGTATCACCAAAGGGGCTGTGGAGTTTAACTTTAGCAAGCCATCTTTAACTCGATTTATCCTGTACTACAACTACTAGTAAATTCTTTGAGGTGAGAAAGTACACACGAGTCCACATATTCACCATATCAATACACCACTATGGATCCGCTCCCGTCTCCCTACGAGAAGGCTATCCATAGCACTCACGCTTATCTTGCGCATTTTAGAGTATCCACTTCGAGTTATAGATGAACTGTATAAGCTTTCCAAGTAGTCCATATCCGCGGGCGCGGCTATTCAAATAGTTTGATAACCCTACAGGGGTGTACTTGTTTACACATTCTCTCACCACCTACCATCATATACACGTCATGAATCTCAGCAACCTTCAAGCGAAGCCTGGCGAGGGTGTCGGCCACAACCTGAGTAACCACAGACTCTAGTCCAAGTTTATCGCCTATTTGAGGTTTTATACGCAAAGGAACTCCAGCTGAGGTTTCACTCATGGCCTCAAATGACGTGTGCAGGGATCCCAAACCCACCAAAACGGGTGCCTTGGTACACCGTGCCACGGTGCCTATACCGCATCATAGCCCACCCCTAAGGTTAGCGCTATGCGCGACCTCCAACACATATCCTACAAACACCAGAAACTAGTTGCAACTCCTGGACAGAGATCAAGGCGATTAATAAGTTGAGAGAGCTTGGAGCGACCGGAGCCCAATGTGTGGTAGTAACTATCTTGGATCGCAAACACAGAACTCAGTTCCTAAAGACGATTTCAGTGAGACAACCCACCATGTACTCCTACATGGCCTCTCATCGCTACCTTTACCAAATCGTGTTCACACACTTAGCCCTCAACAGTAGGACATGTTCGCCACCATCCCAATCCATCCCAGATGAATCAAGCCTGACATAATTCCAAGCATAGTAGGCATAGCAAGCAAGCATGAATGAGTGGGAACATCATGGCTCAAACAACTCCGACTCATGCTAGTGGGTTTCAACTATTTACTGTTGCAAAGACATGTCATGCAGAGGAATGGGTTCAACTACAGCAACATGCAATAGTTGAATCGTTATTTTCCAAATGCATTAAAAGAGAGCAAGAGCGAGAGAGTGGGACTGTATCAGAATGATCAAGGGTTTTTTGCTTGCCTGGCAGTTCTGAAGATAGTACTACTCTTCATGAGTGACAACGATCACAACATCGGAAATGACGACTACCGAGAAGGAACAACACTGACTAGCAAAGAATGAACATAATTAATGCAATGCACAACCAAATGCATGATATGGCATTTCAAGGTACTAAATTAATCTAATGCAACAGCAAGTCATTTTAATTGAGGTGGAATTCAAACATGTAGCAAATTCCAACTCCAAAACTAATTACCATACATTCCATAATCATGAAATGTCCTAGTTGGTGATGTTAACTTTCTCAACCATGCATGAACATGGCATAAACAGATTCTTCATATTTTTCTCAAAAAAATTCGTATATAAATTATTTTCATCTCAGCTACGGTTTAATTTCTATGATTTTTTGAAGTTTATGTGAATTTCTGTTTATGTGAATTTCTAAAATAAATAAATCATTTAGATTTTTTTAAATTCTAGAAATCCTTTATTGTGTCAGTGTGAGGTCACCACTACGTCATCTAGTCAACATGGCTGGTCCAGGTCAAACCTAACATGCGGGGTCCACATGTCATTGACACACCGGTTAACAGAGGGTTAATTAACACCTAACAAAAGTAATTTGCAAGTTGGGGACCGATGTTAGTGACCTAAACTAAACGTAATTAGTCTAAAACGGCGGTTAGTCGCCGATGATAAACAGGAAGCGGCAGAGCTCCCTGGTCGGCCAACTCCGGCAACGAGAGGTCGCGCGGTCGGGCTTGCTGGAGCCAGCGCAACGAGGTGTGTAGGGTGGTGGCAGTGGCTGGTGCCAGGGAGGGATATAGCGATGGTGGTGGCTACATCAGTTGCGGCCGGAGCTCGGGTTCATGCGAACGTGGTGGTTCAACGCGTAAGGGAGTAGGATGGAACATGGGTTAGGTTCCTAGTGGTGCCAGGAGCATGTCTACGTGCTCGGACACGATGCTTGTCCGCTGTAACGACAGCAACGACATGAACGTCGATGGTGAGCTCACGGGTGCGGCGCCTAGCATGGTTAGAGTAGGCGCGCGAGCGAGAGGACAGGAAGGGAAGGAGGAGGAGCTCATGTGGGCATAGCAGCTGGTCAGTGGCTTCAGGGACGGCTGGAATGGGGCGGATCAAAGTCAATGCGCTTCTGACAGAGGCGACAGGGACAAGCTCGATATAGCGACGCTTCCAGGCGTCCAAGGACACGATCTTCATCATGGTGAGGTTCGGCGTGATGGCGGATCTCCTAGACATGCGGGCGCAATGTCTCATTGATGGTGGCCATGTAAATAGAGCTCGGCAGCCGGTGGATGCCCTCGGGGGTGCTCGGAATCGAGCGCTGGAGAGAAAGAGAGGGACCAGGGGGAGGGTAACGGAAGAGGGGCTCAAGGGGGCCTTCCCGGCAAAGAGGATGGGCACGAGGGAGGCTGCTGCATGGCAAGCAGGAGGTGGACGCGGTGCATGCGCGGGCGTCACGTATGTGCTCCTACTAGCAGGAGGTAGGAGACGCTAGCGAGGAGGTGGGCTGGGCTAGCTACAGCGTTGGGCCACACAGTAGGTTGCCAAATGAGTCTTTCTCTCTGTTTTTTGTTCTTCTGTTTTGAATTAATTATTGCCATTGTTTGAAAATCAGAGCAAAATTGAAACCAGTGCCAAAAATTTCTGTAAATATTTATGTGACTTAGCTGGACCTTTCCAAATGTACATAAATATTTCAGAGACATTTGAAGATATATTCTAACTACAAGAATATAAATTCAAATTCAAATTCAATAGTGATTTAAATTCAAAGCCCAAAATATTCTGTAAATATGTTCATCATCTTTGGTTGGGCCCAAAACCTTTGCCAAAATATAACCAACATTATCTAAGGTCATTTTGGAATCATTGAATGCATTTATAGGGTTTTTGCCCTTTATTTGAAATTTGGAGACTTAAAATTTCCTCATTTCAAAATTCACTAAAATTAAATATGATGCATGATGCTCTCTGATGCAACTATTTACAAGCAACAATCTAGGGTTGTGACAACTCACCCCAACTAAACAAGAATCTTTACCCAAGATTCAAGATGTAGGGTAAGGGAAAGGGAGGTCACGGAACTAACATAGACTTCATGATCCAATTACCCTTCTCGAAGACATTGATTCATCACTTCATATTGATCTTGACGTATGTGTTTTGGGAGCTCCATCCAAAACGTATGATAGAAAGAAACTCTACAGGAATTGATCTCCTCGAAGATCGAGCAAGTCAAGATCAACTCTTGGAGTGAGACATAGAACATCCCTTGAGCTGAGACACAGAACACACGTCGAGATAGATGGAAAGAAACAGATGACGAATGTTCAATTTGGTAGGCAACAATTCCACGCTTAAAAAGATGGTGCATAAATGTCCAAGTAGCGAGGGGTAAATTGTCATGATTCCATAATGGGACACCTTAAGGGAGGTGACTCGTAGAATTATTCCCTTAAGTGGCAAGAAGAATTACTTTTGATACAGCAATCATTGGAAGTCCTCATATAAGGCTAAGGCAATTTACAAATGATCATTTGAAGGAATTCGAAAGAGATGGCATACTCGGATTAGGATGGAAACTATGGTTATAGAACAACTCGGCAAACGGAAGGCACATTCTAGTTGATACCGAGGATATAACCTAGTGTCTGAGCATGCTCTCAAGAACTTGAGCATTTCCATATCATCAAGGTTTGCCAACATCTATGCCAAGAATGTTGGTACAACTACAGACTACCATGATGAATAATGATGGAGGATGCAGATGAAAAGTAAGACAACACTTTCTCAGATTTCACCTTGACTATGCCAAGGGAACGAAATCTGGATGATCAACCGAGAGACATTTAGCACTCTGCTTCTAATGTTCTCCTTGATTGTGACGCCCGGATAATTAGGCTATAGTAACCCCACATTAATGATGCCATGTCACCTCGGATTACTGTTGATAATCTCACGTTAGTTCAAAACGATTCATATTCAAAATTTGAATTTAAGTTAAACAATTAAAGTTTTCAAAACTCAAAACTAAATTGTTCCTAAGGTGTCTAATAATCCTTAGTAAATATTGGTGGATAAATTATCTTTTAATAAAATATTTAAATGCACTAAAGTAATAGAAATGACAGTCAAAAACAATTAATTAGATGCCTTTTATAAAGTTATAATAATAAAACTAAATTAGTAGTGTGCCAAAATAATTGTGGCAGTGGACTAATTAGTAACACTAATTTAGGTGCTGACTTGGTATTTTATAAAACTAAAATAAAAGAAACTTTAAATGAAAACATTAAGAAAATAAGTAAAAAAAAAGAAAAAAAAAAGAAAGAAAGAAAAGCAAACCCCCCCCCCATCACTGGGCTTTGGCCCAGCAGGCCACCAGCCCAACTGGGCAAAGGCCAACCGACCGGCCCACCCTACCCCTGCTTAACCCCCCACTCCCACCGAACCCTAGCCCATATCCCCCCACTCCCCCCCCCCCCCCGCTCGGTCCACTCCCTCCCGATCCGATCGGGATCGGGATCCCGTTGACGCCGCCGCCGACCACCGCGGCCACTACGCCGGAGCTGCCACCGTCGCCCTCCGCCTCGACCCTCCCCCCCCACTCGCTTTCTTCCTCTCCCCCCGATCCAATCGGGATCGGGCCCGACGGCCTCCCCAAGCCACGCGGCGCCCGCCCGTCGCCGGACCACCTCACCGGAGCACGCGTCGCCTCGCCGGACTCCCCCACCGGTCTGCTCCCACGCCAACGACGTCCCCGTCCTCCCCCACGAGTCCCGCTGCCCCGTCCCTACTCCTCGATGTGAGCACGCGCCCCACTCCTCTCTCTCCCTCGTCCGCGACCGCGCGAGCCCCGCCGTGGCCGCCCCTTGGCCGTCCCCTGCCGTTGCTCTCCCTTCGCCCCTGACCTCTCCTCTCACACCCGCGCGCACCCCGCAGCCCACCTCACGCGGCGGCCTGTGCGCCCCCGCCCGCGCCAAGCGCCGCTGCCGGCCGCGCCGTTCGCACCCAGCCGCGCCGACCCACATCTGCCACGCGGCCACCCTGCCGGCCACCACGCCACCGCCTGGCCGGCGCCCCACCGTGCCCCGGTGGCCTCGCCTCGCCTCCCCGATCGGGCTCGGCCCTGGTCGGGTGCGCCCATAAGCGCACTGCTGGCGCCCGCGCCCGCTAAGGCCATAGGCCACTGACACGGGGGCCCCAGCCCCAGAACATTTTGTTAAAAAAAAGGAATTAAAAATAATATATATAAAAAAATAAAATAAATAAATAAGTGAATAATAACTAAAATAATTAAAATATTAATTAATTAATCAAGTAATTAATTAAGTTAATTAACCCTGATTAGATTAACCTAATCACTAATTAAAATTAACTAATCTGTAATTAAACTAAACAGAGAATGACAGGTGGGTCCCACTGGACCCACACGTCAGGTTGACCAGGTCAATGGTCAACGTTGACTGCTGACATCACCCTGATGTCATGCTGACGTCAGCTTTTACTGTTCTGGATAATGTTGGATTAAATAATTAATTAAATTCCAGAAATTACTAAAATCTTTAGAAAATCATATCTTTTAATCCGTAACTCGGATTAAAATATTTTCAACATGAAAGTTGCTTAGAACAACGAGACGAATCCGGATACGCAACCCGTTCGTCCGCCACACACCCCTAACCTATCGAACTCGCAACTTTCCCCCTCCGGCTCCTCTGCCCGAAAACACGAAACACCGGGAATACTTTCCCGGATGTTTTCCCCCCTTCACCGGTATCACCTACTACCGCGTTAGGGCACACCGAACACCGCGTATTGCCTTGTTATATTTTGTGATGCTTTGTTGCTCTGTATTCATTATTTCTTCCCCCTCTTCTCTCCGGTAGACTACGAGACCGACGCTGCTGCTGCCCGAGTTCGACTACGGAGTTGACGACCCCTCTCTCTTGCCAGAGCAACCAGGCAAGCCCCCCCCTTGATCACCAGATATCGCCTATTCTTCTCTATACTGCTTGCATTAGAGTAGTGTAGCCTGTTACTGCTTTCGTTAATCCTATTCTGATGCATAGCCTGACATTGTCGCTACATCTGTTGATACCTTACCTGCAATCCTAATGCTTAGTATAGGATGCTAGTTTATCATCATTGGCCCTACATTCTTGTCAGTCTGCCTTGCTATACTATCGGGCCGTGATCACTTGGGAGGTGATCACGGGTATATACTATACATACATACATACTATACAGATGGTGACTAAGTCGGGTCAGCTCATTGAGTACCCGCAAGTGATTCTGACGAGGGGGCTGAAAGGACAGGTGGCTCCATCCCGGTAGAGGTGGGCCTGGGTTCCCGACGGCCCTCGACTGTTACTTTGTGGCGGAGCGACAGGGCAGGTTGAGACCACCTAGGAGACAGGTGGGCCTGGCCCTGTTCGGCGTTCGCGGATACTTAACACGCTTAACGAGATCTTGGTATTTGATCTGAGTCTGGCTACGAGCCTATACGCACTAACCATCTACGTGGGAGTAGTTATGGGTATCCCGACGTCGTGGTATCAGCCGAAGCACTTCAGACGTCAGCGACGGAGCGGCGCGCGCCGGATTGGACTGGAACGCCTACTAGGCTAGGTCTGCTTCCGGCCGCCCTCGCAACGTGCAGGTGTGCTCAGGGCGATGGGCCCAGACCCCTGCGCGCTTAGGTTTAGACCGGCGTGCTGGCCTCTCTGTTTTGCCTAGGTGGGGCTGCGACGTGTTGATCTTCCGAGGCCGGGCATGACCCAGGAAAGTGTGTCCGGCCAAATGGGATCGAGCGTGTTGGGCTATGTGGTGCACCCCTGCAGGGAAGTTTAATCTATTCGAATAGCCGTGATCTTCGGTAACAGGACGACTTGGAGTTGTACCTTGACCTTATGACAACTAGAACCGGATACTTAATAAAACACACCCTTCCAAGTGCCAGATACAACCCGGTGATCGCTTTTCCGCAGGGCGACGAGGAGAGGATCGCCGGGTAGGATTATGCTACTCGAGATGTTACTTGGAGATGCTACTTGGAGGACTTCCATCTACTCTCTTCTACATGCTGCAAGACGGAGGCTGCCAGAAGCGTAGTCTTCGATAGGACTAGCTATCCCCCTCTTATTCTGGCATTCTGCAGTTCAGTCCACTGATATGGCCCTTTACACATATACCCATGCATATGTAGTGTAGCTCCTTGCTTGCGAGTACTTTGGATGAGTACTCACGGTTGCTTTCTCCCCCCTTTTCCCCCTTTCCTTTTCTTTCTGGTTGTCGCAACCAGATGCTGGAGTCCAGGAGCCAGACGCCACCGTCGACGACGACCCCTACTACACCGGAGGTGCCTACTACTACGTGCAGCCCGCTGACGACGACCAGGAGTAGTTTAGGAGGATCCCAGGCAGGAGACCTGCGCCTCTTTCGATCTGTATCCCAGTTTGTGCTAGCCTTCTTAAGGCAAACTTGTTTAACTTATGTCTGTACTCAGATATTGTTGCTTCCGCTGACTCGTCTATGATCGAGCACTTGTATTCGAGCCCTCGAGGCCCCTGGCTTGTATTATGATGCTTGTATGACGTATTTTATTTGTAGAGTTGTGTTGTGATATCTTCCCGTGAGTCCCTGATCTTGATCGTACACATTTGCGTGCATGATTAGTGTACGATTAAATCGGGGGCGTCACAAGTTGGTATCAGAGCCGACTGCCTGTAGGAATCCCCCTTCCAACTCCTTGGCCGAAGTCGAGTCTAGATTTTACAAAACTTTTACTAACATGGCTGTGCGGCCCATGGGCCCACGTCGCCATTGGGTGGTATTAGGATCTTTTACTCCTCGACCTTTACTCTGGGATTCTGAACTCTCTTCTATTCGGGTTAAACGATTTTTACTAAAAACTAACTTTAGGTTCTCGAAAATCCTTTCTCCCGGAGAGCCCCGTCAGTCCAGATGGTCACCGACTGCCCCAGAAGATTTCGGAGATACTCTTTGATATTCTCTCGAGACTTTGTGCCCATCACTTTTGCTATTCCCGACCACCGATAAATCCTTATGGATAACTACTTACACTTGCCATTCTTACGATCATTCCCCATTGTTCTTGTTATTACAAGATACCCGAAGTTTTCTCTATTGTTCCGAGAATACTTCATGCCTACTGCCTAGCAGTTCCTTGCCACATGAATACCCCTTCAAATAAATCCCCGCACTTGTCAAGTATCCGCTCCTCCCCAGTTGTTCATGAGTTTCACAAAAGTCTTCAAAATACTATTCGATCTTCCGAAAATCCTCTGGAGCCTTTGGCTCTTGAAATTCTTGCTTGCTCGCATTATGGTTAATCCCATAAGTCTCGTAGTCTTAATGACATTCCTTGTCATTATCATTTTGAGTCTGCTGACTCAATATGTTTGCGAATGCACGCAATCATCATTGATCCTTATAAATTACTTCTCCGTCTAAGCTGCCATTCTTTTAACTGGAATTGGTTCTCGACCAATCCAATTGTCATTGATTGTACCGTAAGGTTATTCAACTTATCCATCCCTAATCAGAGCATTGCTTCTGATCCCTTGAATTGGAAATCAAAATTCCTTTGCATTTGACAATTGAGTTAGTCAGTTGTTTCTATAATCTGATCTCCTTGCATTCTTCTTCCTCTAGTTGAGTACCGATACTCGTATCAGATCCTTTGTGGACCATCAAGTCCTTTGTTGGATTGTTATCCGACAGTGTCCTTCACATTTGATCACCTTGTGAGTTCTTCCCCTGATACATAATGCCTTTGGTAAATTGTATCGTCTGCTTCCTCAACCATGCTCTGCCTTCAAGCTTGAGTTAATTACTTCTAAAAGATTCTGGTATATGATTCTAAGATGCCCCGATGGGTTGAACCTATGCCTTCCTTAGTATGTGTGAACTCGAAAGTTTTCACGAGTCATACTCTTCTGGTGCTTCGCCAAATAAAATTTCAACACTGCAACTTAATCGAACGCGAGAAGTGGATGAAAGGTTATGCATTAAAGAAGTGGGAGTCGACCTTGAACTTTGTGTTCATGCCCATGGACACGATGTAGATCCTGTCATAGAAGCTTCTTGTAAAAATAACTATTTCCTTGATAACTAACATATGGTATCTGTGAATTGATCCCTTGCAACCGTGGTTCCGACCATGATTGTTCTTCTTTGATCTCATTTCTCGGACAATTTATAACAATTGTCTCCTATGGATCAATACGCCAGTCCAATCTTTACTTTGATCTTGTGTCGAGTATTACCCCCCTGGTATCTCGAGGTTATCATGGAACTGCATAACTTCTTATGAGTTCTTCATCAAGTGCTACCTTCCAACTAATTCCAATTTTTCACGGGCTCTGAGTTAATATACACTCAAAGACACCGATAACTGAACCGAGTCCGCCTTACGGTTCAACAACTCTTCAGTAAGCTTCTATAAGTACGAGTTTGTACCCGATCACGCCATTCCTAGCCTGTTTGGCTATATCATTGTCGTGACGATTCTAACTGGGCTACCTAGTCCTTATTCTCGGAGCACCAATCTTCGACGATGAACTAACTTTACGTCGATCCTCATCGTCATATCATTTCACCTTAAACAACAAGCTTGAGTTCGAGTTTGGGTCGTAACTGTGGTTCCAATAACCTCTTGCTTCATCATTCCTTTGACTTGATGTCGTCGCTGGTTGACTACACCTGCATGAAATCTCTCGACAATTGTGTCGTGATCATCATCAACCTTATGAGCTCTTCCAGGAATTCAATTGAATTCATGATGGGTAATACCATCCTTGCCCCTCGATGATTCCTGTTCTCATCGACCACCTTATTGCCTTCCGTTCAACACAACTTGTTCGTGTTTGGTGTAAACCTTGAGATCACTGCTACCCAGCAGTTGATCTTCCTTACCTCGGAAGTATTACCATCTCTTTTGTCAAGAATGTGGTGAGAATTTCACCACCTCTTAATAATTCTTGATATCATAATACTTCTTGCCATCTTCGTTCATTCCTTGGTCCCCGTATTGTTTTCAACCGGAATACCGACAATGGAGCTATGACGTGTGAATTCAAAACTTCTAACAACCCTATTGCTTTGAAATGAATGGGCGATAGTTCATTCTAAGTCCTTCGCTGATTGAATCACCATTCTGACATTGGTCGTGCAACCCAACCCATATTTCGGGCGCACATTTCAACCAATGTTTAATTGTGTATGTTTTCCTCGAGCATACTTCCTTATATCAGTTGATCTGACAAATGTTATCTCCTTGTTCACTTAATGGTGGAAATCCATCTTTTGGGAATCTCGGTGAACTGCCGTTGAGTTCACCAGACACCTCCTTGTCCTCTCCCTGGTTTAATGGTGAACTATTGCTTCAGAAAACCGCTCCCATAGTTCATTTCCCGAGAAGCTTGCAATGCCATTTCAACGATTTGTGTTGCGCCTTTTCTTCTCGGACATCCTGAGTCTCAGGTATCCTGACACCAATCGGATCTGAATCTCGGTCAGATATGATGGTTGGAACATTTTTCCCAAGAGTTATAACATTGGTCCTTATATATCGGTAAGGTGATGTCATGCCTAGCACACCTGGTCGGAGGACCTAGTGTTAAGGTTTCCTTTCCAGCAAGGTTTTCCATTCTCCCATAAGGAAATTGTAATGCTTATTCTATAAGTTGTTCCTGGTGAATCCTTTGTATATCCAAGTCCGACCTTTGCTGGAAGCCCATGTCAATGCTATCTCGAAGCATGTCTGTGATACTCCGATTTTCAACAAGAACATTTAAAGCAAATGCTAAATTTTTCTTATCAATTATCCAAACACCTTTGTATGGGTAATGTCATGAAAATTCTCTCCCCTACCTAAAGAGTTTTCTACATTATATCCTGTCATGGATATCATGCTTTGCTTATCCTTGGGAAGGATATACCCCTGAAATATGTGTTTAAACATATTTTCCATTCCATTGTTCTACTTGATCTGATGATCACCTTTTCCTTTCCATTGTTTTGTTTAACCTTTCTTGTGGTCTATATGATCTAAGCAGTAATGTTCTCCTGCTTATGTAAACACCTCGGTGTACAACTCTGCAGCAAGACCCTGTTACTATTGTTGAAAACATTCCGGTAACCACCGATGGACGAGAACTTTGCCTATTGGCCCGCCTCGTTCAACGAGCAGGAAAATGGTTCTCTTCGTCCCTCGCCCTTGGTATCGATGTTGTTGCCGACATATCTGACAGGCTACCCTTTGACACACCTTACTATCATGACCGTGCAAAATGCCGGCCCCCTTCCTACTTTCAACCACATGGTGGGCCCATAACCCACAGTTCCACAGGATCGAAACCTGACTCTCCTGCACCCCTGTTACTAAAGCTAATCCTCACGCTTGGCTTCGTATGAAAGATCACGAGCCACCTTCCTGTTGATCTATTCTGGTATCAGACGCAATACTCAATCTCATTGCTCTGGACCCCTTTCGCATGTTGTTTCAGACATCGAACTATGGCCTATCCGTTTGGAACTTCTCATGGTACCTTCTTACTTTACTCTCGATATTTTCTTAAGTTCAATTCGAGAGTTACTTCCTACCCCATTCCCCGATGTTATCTACCAAATAGTCAACCTTGCCGAGGCCCGTTCTCCCGGAATACTCCCCCTTTATTCTTTCGTTAGTACGATGGAGTTTCCGAAGAAAGGATGCCGACTTCATCTTAATGACCTGAAGCAGAAAAATGAAGACATCAATGTAATGGATCGACCACTTCGAGAAGAGCAACCAAGACCGAGAAGACTCGTTAGGTTTTTTCGCTACCAACACCTTCGCCCCTTACTCCACCGCTTAAATCTCGGGACGAGATTTCTTGTAGTGGAGGAGAATTGTGACGCCCGGATAATTAGGCTATAGTAACCCCACATTAATGATGCCATGTCACCTCGGATTACTGTTGATAATCTCACGTTAGTTCAAAACGATTCATATTCAAAATTTGAATTTAAGTTAAACAATTAAAGTTTTCAAAACTCAAAACTAAATTGTTCCTAAGGTGTCTAATAATCCTTAGTAAATATTGGTGGATAAATTATCTTTTAATAAAATATTTAAATGCACTAAAGTAATAGAAATGACAGTCAAAAACAATTAATTAGATGCCTTTTATAAAGTTATAATAATAAAACTAAATTAGTAGTGTAACAAAATAATTGTGGCAGTGGACTAATTAGTAACACTAATTTAGGTGCTGACTGGGTATTTTATAAAACTAAAATAAAAGAAACTTTAAATGAAAACATTAAAGAAAATAAGTAAAAAAAAAAGAAAAAAAAAGAAAGAAAGAAAAGCAAACCCCCCCCATCACTGGGCTTTGGCCCAGCAGGCCACCAGCCCAACTGGGCAAAGGCCAACCGACCGGCCCACCCTACCCCTGCTTAACCCCCCACTCCCACCGAACCCTAGCCCATATCCCCCCACTCCCCCCCCCCCGCTCGGTCCACTCCCTCCCGATCCGATCGGGATCGGGATCCCGTTGACGCCGCCGCCGACCACCGCGGCCACTACGCCGGAGCTGCCACCGTCGCCCTCCGCCTCGACCCTCCCCCCCACTCGCTTTCTTCCTCTCCCCCCGATCCAATCGGGATCGGGCCCGACGGCCTCCCCAAGCCACGCGGCGCCCGCCCGTCGCCGGACCACCTCACCGGAGCACGCGTCGCCTCGCCGGACTCCCCCACCGGTCTGCTCCCACGCCAACGACGTCCCCGTCCTCCCCCACGAGTCCCGTTGCCCCGTCCCTACTCCTCGATGTGAGCACGCGCCCCACTCCTCTCTCTCCCTCGTCCGCGACCGCGCGAGCCCCGCCGTGGCCGCCCCTTGGCCGTCCCCTGCCGTTGCTCTCCCTTCGCCCCTGACCTCTCCTCTCACACCCGCGCGCACCCCGCAGCCCACCTCACGCGGCGGCCTGTGCGCCCCCGCCCGCGCCAAGCGCCGCTGCCGGCCGCGCCGTTCGCACCCAGCCGCGCCGACCCACATCTGCCCCGCGGCCACCCTGCCGGCCACCACGCCACCGCCTGGCCGGCGCCCCACCGTGCCCCGGTGGCCTCGCCTCGCCTCCCCGATCGGGCTCGGCCCTGGTCGGGTGCGCCCATAAGCGCACTGCTGGCGCCCGCGCCCGCTAAGGCCATAGGCCACTGACACAGGGGCCCCAGCCCCAGAACATTTTGTTAAAAAAAAAGGAATTAAAAATAATATATATAAAAAATAAAATAAATAAATAAGTGAATAATAACTAAAATAATTAAAATATTAATTAATTAATCAAGTAATTAATTAAGTTAATTAACCCTGATTAGATTAACCTAATCACTAATTAAAATTAACTAATCTGTAATTAAACTAAACAGAGAATGACAGGTGGGTCCCACTGGACCCACACGTCAGGTTGACCAGGTCAATGGTCAACGTTGACTGCTGACATCACCCTGATGTCATGCTGACGTCAGCTTTTACTGTTCTGGATAATGTTGGATTAAATAATTAATTAAATTCCAGAAATTACTAAAATCTTTAGAAAATCATATCTTTTAATCCGTAACTCGGATTAAAATATTTTCAACATGAAAGTTGCTTAGAACAACGAGACGAATCCGGATACGCAACCCGTTCGTCCGCCACACACCCCTAACCTATCGAACTCGCAACTTTCCCCCTCCGGCTCCTCTGCCCGAAAACACGAAACACCGGGAATACTTTCCCGGATGTTTTCCCCCCTTCACCGGTATCACCTACTACCGCGTTAGGGCACACCGAACACCGCGTATTGCCTTGTTATATTTTGTGATGCTTTGCTTGCTCTGTATTCATTATTTCTTCCCCCTCTTCTCTCCGGTAGACTACGAGACCGACGCTGCTGCTGCCCAGTTCGACTACGGAGTTGACGACCCCTCTCTCTTGCCAGAGCAACCAGGCAAGCCCCCCCCCCTTGATCACCAGATATCGCCTATTCTCCTCTATACTGCTTGCATTAGAGTAGTGTAGCATGTTACTGCTTTCGTTAATCCTATTCTGATGCATAGCCTGACATTGTCGCTACATCTGTTGATACCTTACCTGCAATCCTAATGCTTAGTATAGGATGCTAGTTTATCATCATTGGCCCTACATTCTTGTCAGTCTGCCTTGCTATACTATCGGGCCGTGATCACTTGGGAGGTGATCACGGGTATATACTATACATACATACATACTATACAGATGGTGACTAAAGTCGGGTCAGCTCATTGAGTACCCGCAAGTGATTCTGACGAGGGGGCTGAAAGGACAGGTGGCTCCATCCCGGTAGAGGTGGGCCTGGGTTCCCGACGGCCCTCGACTGTTACTTTGTGGCGGAGCGACAGGGCAGGTTGAGACCACCTAGGAGACAGGTGGGCCTGGCCCTGTTCGGCGTTCGCGGATACTTAACACGCTTAACGAGATCTTGGTATTTGATCTGAGTCTGGCTACGAGCCTATACGCACTAACCATCTACGTGGGAGTAGTTATGGGTATCCCGACGTCGTGGTATCAGCCGAAGCACTTCAGACGTCAGCGACGGAGCGGCGCGCGCCGGATTGGACTGGAACGCCTACTAGGCTAGGTCTGCTTCCGGCCGCCCTCGCAACGTGCAGGTGTGCTCAGGGCGATGGGCCCAGACCCCTGCGCGCTTAGGTTTAGACCGGCGTGCTGGCCTCTCTGTTTTGCCTAGGTGGGGCTGCGACGTGTTGATCTTCCGAGGCCGGGCATGACCCAGGAAAGTGTGTCCGGCCAAATGGGATCGAGCGTGTTGGGCTATGTGGTGCACCCCTGCAGGGAAGTTTAATCTATTCGAATAGCCGTGATCTTCGGTAACAGGACGACTTGGAGTTGTACCTTGACCTTATGACAACTAGAACCGGATACTTAATAAAACACACCCTTCCAAGTGCCAGATACAACCCGGTGATCGCTTTTCCGCAGGGCGACGAGGAGAGGATCGCCGGGTAGGATTATGCTACTCGAGATGTTACTTGGAGATGCTACTTGGAGGACTTCCATCTACTCTCTTCTACATGCTGCAAGACGGAGGCTGCCAGAAGCGTAGTCTTCGATAGGACTAGCTATCCCCCTCTTATTCTGGCATTCTGCAGTTCAGTCCACTGATATGGCCCTTTACACATATACCCATGCATATGTAGTGTAGCTCCTTGCTTGCGAGTACTTTGGATGAGTACTCACGGTTGCTTTCTCCCCCCTTTTCCCCCTTTCCTTTTCTTTCTGGTTGTCGCAACCAGATGCTGGAGTCCAGGAGCCAGACGCCACCGTCGACGACGACCCCTACTACACCGGAGGTGCCTACTACTACGTGCAGCCCGCTGACGACGACCAGGAGTAGTTTAGGAGGATCCCAGGCAGGAGACCTGCGCCTCTTTCGATCTGTATCCCAGTTTGTGCTAGCCTTCTTAAGGCAAACTTGTTTAACTTATGTCTGTACTCAGATATTGTTGCTTCCGCTGACTCGTCTATGATCGAGCACTTGTATTCGAGCCCTCGAGGCCCCTGGCTTGTATTATGATGCTTGTATGACGTATTTTATTTGTAGAGTTGTGTTGTGATATCTTCCCGTGAGTCCCTGATCTTGATCGTACACATTTGCGTGCATGATTAGTGTACGATTAAATCGGGGGCGTCACATTGATGTACTAGTGTAACCCAATTATAGGTATTGTTTGGTATCTAGAACATCAAGTAAATCTCAGACTTCAGGAGCACAAAGGATCCATAAGGAACAACTTGATGAATAAGTCACACAAAATCCTCATGGAGAAGATGGTCAAATTGCTCAATCAAGATACTACAATAAGATCTTCTGGCTAGGTGTGTCAGCCAAAACATCAACCTTGCCGGAACCTATATCATAGATCTTGGGAAAATACCAACCATCGTATCTACCTGAGATTCAGATGTTGTTGGTAACATGATATTTTAGACTCGGCATGTTCAAATAGGAAGGTTTACAACACAAATGACGAGATGACATTGCGAGATTCTCGGGAAATGAACTAAGGTAGCAAGCTCCAAAGCATAAGCTGGATTGCAAGATACACGTGAACACACTTCCAAGACAAGCATGACCGCATAGAAATCTTACAAAAAACACTACCAAGTTCTGGTTAGGAACCATCATTGAGGGTATCGAAGTCTTGTGCATTACCATGGATTAGCACTTAACTCCTTTTCCTAGAATAAATCAGTCAATGGCTTTGTGTGCTAGGGAATACATATAGAATAGAGGTTGCAAATCTACCAAACCATAGTATACTTCGCACGTGCATGACTGACTTGGGACGATTCCAAATGAAGCAAAACAACTTTCTTGAACTCATGGCAGCAACTTGCATCAAATGCACGTGAATTAGAGGAAGTCACTTGTTTCATACAAACATATGCTTCATGAACGGGAAATGAAGAAAATGCTTTCAAAGTTTTCAGCACTAGCTTGATGTTCAACGCGAATCATGGAGAAGATAAGAATGTCGCCAATGGGCTCAACAATAATTCATCGAGATTTCCATACAAATGGAGTTCCATAACTATGTGAACAAAGTGATCGCATTGGCCAGACCAAAGGATATAATGGTGCATGCTCGAGGAAACAACCACAAGTAAGACAACATTAGGGGAATGTTGGTTATGATTTTGATTTGAATATAACCCATAATCAAACCAAGGATTGGATAAAACAATAGATCCAACAGCTGATCGCGAAGACCAATTGATGAAGATATCATCTTTCTTCAACACACACACAACACAAAGATATCCCTTTGGAATGAACTAAGTTAGGCAAAGCTTTTATCTACCAACTCTCCAAGTTATTGTTTAGCTTAACCAACTAGTTCGGGGTATCCAACACATATTCTTCAAGAAGGGGTGGTCTATAAGAAAAACAACTTGATCACGAACTCAAGATAATGGTCAGGGGACAACCTGGTAATACTTCCTAGAAGATATTCAGAAAATCACGAACCACCCATATGTTATGAAGCTCGAGAACAATCTTGCTTTCGAGGCAAGATGATGTGATAAAATAAGCAAGGGATTGACACAATTCAAGCTCATTGATCGAAGAGTGCACCAAAAATAGGGACTAGGTAGCATGATCAATCTTAGGATGATGATTCAATAACTAGCATGCTAAGAATGAGATTATCGTCCATTAACTACCAAGCAACGGGGTTTCTAGGAGTATTGATTTCACACATCACAGTTTACTTGCCAGCATTCCGGTTTCAACAACACGAGACTGAGGAAAGAACAATGATGGCGAGAAGTATCACCGCGTCAAGAATTCATAGGTGGTGGTGCAATTCTCATGACAATCCTAGCATAAAGGGGGAAATAATCCAGGGTAGAACAGAACAAAAGCTGGACTGACATTTTGATCTGCCGAATACAACTGTTTTGACCCAATCCTAGATATGGATGAGGTACTAGAGTTTGTTTGTCCTGGTCATTCCAAAATAATGGCCTAATAGACCATAGGAATAATAGGCACTGATGAGCCCGAATGCACAGGTACTCCTGACTATCAACTAACAGATGAAGGTCGGAATATAAACAAGGAGGGACAACTCAAAGGAACACATGATTTCATGAGTTGTGGACGCATAATTACCATGTGGAACAAGTTCAACATATTTCTTCCAGGTAAACCATGTAGAAGGAAGGATGGGCAGAGTCACAATTATTGAATGGAGAACTCATCAAGAGCACTCTTTTTGTGATCTTTTGGTTCGGGAGAACTTCTGCCATGATGATTCATGGTATTGGAATAATGATAAACCACGAACCTTGGAGACTGTCACAAATGTTACTAACATCCTAAAGGAACAACAAAACACTATCAACAGGAATGGACGGAATGAATCATGGGTTCAAGAACACGGGAATAGAATACCTACTAACTAAATGACATCAAGAGATGCTTTCAAGAATGGTGGCAAGAATTATCACACTAATAACACAAAACAAAGCTAGAATAATGGGTGGTTCTCTGGGTGAGTTGTCTAAGATATCCTAATTTCCTCATAACTTCAACATATATGTCGAGGCAACAGAGTACCTCAACACAATGATTAGTGTGATTAGTCTGGCCAAAAAGGGACATCGGAATAGGAAGAAAGAATTTGCAAATGCTTCAGATTATCTAGAAACCTCAGATTACTCGGATAGCATAGCGGTCGTACAGCATGAAAAATGAGACATCCTGCATGAGGACTGACAACTCAACAACTGAATCCTATGGAAACACCGATCCAAGAAGACAACACCTATCCTATAAGTCTCTAGCATAGTAATTCGTCATCCTGATAGATAGATAAGAAGCCTAGTTTCTTAACCCTGTAGAAATGAAGAGGGTGACTCAGAATTTGAATGAAACAAGGATAAGGAGTAAAAAGAGCCTTACGTTCCCTTCCATAATCAATTCCCTCTTATAACTAAAGCAGTTCTAGACTCGACTTCGACAAGTTTGGCTTGGTAATCCTACAGGCAGTCACGCTCTGATACCAAAACTGTCGGGACCCCGATCCTAAGTCACACCGATCTAGTAGGTAACACATCATATCACTTTGCAGCCTCACGTAGGTATCCCCACGGCTGCAGCCTTACCTTGGTCGGGACCGTTTGCGCCTTTTGGCTCACATATATGATTATGTTGCTAGCATCCATATGACAAAGAACCCAAGCCGACATGACTAGTCGTAAACCAAGGTGGCACAAACTTATAGGGACAGGCATACATGACCCAGCAATGCACGTGTTGGTCAGTAGTGAATGTAACCGAGTTGTTGTGAGGCAACAAAGGACTCAAGTAAACACTGCATGACATTTCCCCATAGGGACAGACAGAGGAACAAAGAAGGACACATGCCGGTCAACCCATGTATTCTGGAGCAGTAGTGAACTACCATGGCTAAGTGGAAGCACTAGGAGGCATTTCCCCATAAGGAAGGATACCGAGAATAAACAAATAGGTGTCGGATCCCACACATACCAAGCATTTCAATAACTTACACACAATATGATTGATATGTGTAGATACAACATGGCATCACAACATAACTCTATGACTCAAGTATTTATTTGAAAGGCTCTGAGGAGGAATACATAGCATATTATTACAAACATGGGTTTGATGACCCAACATACAAAGTCATACAAGCAACAAGCACATGCAGAAGCTTATCATGTCTGAGTACAGACAGCTGAAAAGAAAGAAGGCTAGAAAGCATGTCTATCTACAAGACCCTCTATTGGAGACATACCTCTATCTAGGATTTCCAAGCTAATCGGTCAACATCAAACTCATCGCAGGAATCTAAAGTGAGACTGAAGTTGTTGGGGAACGTAGTAATTTCAAAAATTTCCTACGCACACGCAAGATCATGGTGATGCATAGCAATGAGAGGGGAGAGTGTTGTCCACGTACCCTCGTAGACCGAAAGCGGAAGCTTTAGAACAACGCGGTTGATGTAGTCGTACGTCTTCATGGCCCGACCGATCAAGCACCGAAAACACGGCACCTCCGAGTTCTAGCACATGTTCAGCTCGATGACGTCCCTCGAACTCCGATCCAGCCGAGTGTCGAGGGAGAGTTCCGTCAGCATGATGGCGTGGTGACGATGATGATGTTCTACCATCGCAGGGCTTCGCCTAAGCACCGCTACAGTATTATCGAGGAGGACTATGGTGGAGGGGGGCACCGCACACGGCTAAGAGATCAATGATCTGTTCTTGTTGTGTCTAGAGGTGCCCCCCTGCCCCCGTATATAAAGGAGCAGGCGGAAGGGGCGGCCGGCCAGGGAGGAGGCGCGCCATGGGGATTCCTACTCCCATCGGGAGTAGGGCTCCCTCCTTTCCTTGTTGGACTAGGAGAAGGGGGAAAGAGGAGGGAGAGAGAGGAAGGAAGGGGGCGCCGCCCCCCTCTCCTTGTCCTATTCGGACTAGGGGGGAGGGGCACGCGGCCCTATGCTAGCCGCCTCTCCTCTTCTCCACTAAGGCCCACTATGGCCCATTAAGCCCCCGGGGGGTTTCGGTAACCCCTCGGTACTCCGGTAAAATCCCGATTTCACCCGGAACACTTTCGATATCCAAATATAGGCTTCCAATATATCAATCTTCATGTCTCAACCATTTCAAGACTCCTCGTCATGTCCGTGATCACATCTGGGACTCCGAAAAACCTTCGGTACATCAAAACTCATAAACTCATAATATAATCGTCATTGAAACTTTAAGCGTGCGGACCCTACGGGTTCGAGAACTATGTAGACATGATCGAGACACGTTTCCGGTCAATAACCAATAGCAGAACCTGGATGCTCATATTGGCTCCTACATATTCTACGAAGATCTTTATCGGTCAAACCGCATAACAACATACGTTGTTCCCTTTGTCATCGGTATGTTACTTGCCCGAGATTTGATCGTCGGTATCTCAACACCTAGTTCAATCTCGTTACCGGCAAGTCTCTTTACTCGTTATGTAATGCATCATTCCATAACTAACTCATTAGCTACATTGCTTGCAAGGCTTATAGTGATGTGCATTACCGAGAGGGCCCAGAGATACCTCTCCGACAATCGGAGTGACAAATCCTAATCTCGAAATACGCCAACTCAACATGTACCTTTGGAGACACTTGTAGAGCTCCTTTATAATCACCCAGTTACGTTGTGACGTTTGGTACCACACAAAGTGTTCCTCCGGTAAGCGGGGGTTGCATAATCTCATAGTTGTAGGAACATGTATAAGTCATGAATAAAGCAATAGCAACATACTAAACGATCAAGTGCTAAGCTAACGGAATGGGTCAAGTCAATCACATCATTCTCCTAATGATGTGATCCTGTTAAGCAAATGACAACTCAGGTCTATGGTTAGGAAACATAACCATCTTTGATTAATGAGCTAGTCAAGTAGAGGCATACTAGTGACATTATGTTTGTCTATGTATTCACACATGTATCATGTTTTCGGTTAATACAATTCTAGCATGAATAATAAACATTTATCATGATATAAGGAAATAAATAATAACTTTATTATTGCCTCTAGGGCATATTTCGTTCAGTCTCCCACTTGCACTAGAGTCAATAATCTAGTTCACATCACCATGTGATTTAACACCAATATTCACATTTGTATGTGCTTAATACCCATAGTTCACATTGTCATGTGATCAACACCCAAAGGGTTTACTAGATTCAATAATCTAGTTCACATCGCTATGTGATTAACACCCAAAGAGTACTAAGGTATGATCATGTTTTGCTCATGAGAGAAGTTTAGTCAATGGGTCTGTCATATTCAGAGCCGTATGTATTTTGCAAATATTCTATGTCTACAATGCTCTGCATGGAGCTACTCTAGCTAATTGCTCTAACTTTCAATATGTATCCAGATTGAGACTTAGAGTCATCTGGATTGGTCTAAAAGCTTGCACCAATGTAACCTTTTACCATGAACTCTTTTATCACCTCCATAACCGAGAAACATTTCCTTAGTCTTTACTAAGGATATTCTTTACCGTTGTCCAGTGATCTACTTTTAGATCAAAAATTGCACTCCCTTGCCAAACTCAAAGAAAGGTATGCAATAGGTCTGGTACACAGCATAGCATACTTTATAGAACCTATGAATGAGGCATAGGGAATGACTTTTCATTCTATTTCTATTTTTCTGCCATGGTTGGGTTTTGAGTCTTACTCAACTTCACACCTTGCAATACAGGCAAGAACTCCTTTGACTGTTTCATTTTGAACTACTTCAAAATCTTATCAAGGTATGTACTCATTGAAAAATCTTATCAAGCATCTTGATCTATCTCTATAGATCTTGATGCTCAATGTGTAAGCAGCTTCACCGAGGTCTTACTTTGAAAAACTCTTATTCAAGTATCCTTTTATGCTATCCAGAATTTCTATATCATTTCCAATTAACAATATGTCATCTACATATAGTTTTAGAAATGCTACAGAGCTCTCACTAACTTTCTTGTAAATACATGCTTCTCTAAAAGTCTGTATAAAACCATATGCTTTGATCAACTTATCAAAGCGTATATTCCGACTCCGAGATGCTTGCACCAGTCCATAGATGGATCGCTGGAGCTTGCACATTTTGTTAGCACCTTTAGGATTGACAAAACCTTCTGGTTGCATCATATACAACTCTTCTTTAATAAATCCATTAAGGAATGCAGTTTTGACATCCATTTGCCAGATTTCATAAACTGTGGCAATTGCTAACATGATTCGGACAGACTTAAGCATCGATACGAGTGAGAAAATCTCATCGTATTCAACACCTTGAACTTGTCGAAAAACTTTTTGCGACAAGTTGATCTTTGTAGATAGTAACACTACTATCAGTGTTTGTCTTCCTCTTGAAGATCCATTTATTTTCTATGGCTTGCCGATCATCGGGCAAGTCCACCAAAGTCCACACTTTGTTCTCATATATGGATCCCATCTCAGATTTCATGGCCTTCAAGCCATTTCGCGGAATCTGGGCTCATCATCGCTTCCTCATAGTTCGTAGGTTCATCATGGTCTAGTAACATGACTTCAGAATAGGATTACCGTACCACTCTGGTGCGGATCTTAAACTGGAAGATCTACAAAGTTTGGTAGTAACTTGATTTGAAGTTTCATGATCATCAGCATTAGCTTACTCACTAATTGGTGTAGGAATCACTAGAACTGATTTCTGTGATAAACTACTTTCCAATTCGGGAGAAAGTACAATTACCTTATCAAGCTCTATTTTCCTCCCACTCACTTCTTTTGAGAGAAACTCCTTCTCTAGAAAGGATCCATCTTAGCAACCAATATCTTGCCTTCGGATCTGTGATAGAAGGTGTACCTGATACGTCTCCAACGTATCTATAATTTATGAAGCATTCATGCTATTTTATTATCTGTTTTGAATGATTATGGGCTTTATTATACACTTTTATATTACTTTTGGGACTAACATATTAACTGGAGGCCCAGCCTATATTGTTGTTTTATTGCCTGTTTCAGTATTTCGAAGAAAAGGAATATCAAATGGAGTCCAAACAGAATGAAACCTTCGGGAGCGTGATTTTTAGGAAGAATATGATCCGGGAGACTTGGAGTTCATGTCACAAGAACCTCGAGGAGGCCACGAGATAGGGAGCGCCCCCCCCCCCCCCGGGCGTGCCCTACCCTCTCGTGGGCCCCTCGAGGCTCCCCCGACCGACTTCTTTCACCTATATAAGCCTATGTACCCTAAAAACATCGAATATCAAGATAGATCGGGAGTTCCGCCGCCGCAAGCCTCTGTAGCCACCAAAAACCTCTCGGGAGCCCATTCTGGCACCCTGCCGGAGGGGGAACCCATCACCGGTGGCCATCTCCATCATCCCGACGCTCTCCATGACGAGGAGGGAGTAGTTCACCCTCGGGGCTAAGGGTATGTACCAGTAGCTATGTGTTTGATCTCTCTCTCTCTCTCTCTCTCGTGTTCTCTCTATGGCATGATCTTGATGTATCGCGAGCTTTGCTATTATAGTTGGATCTTATGATGTTTCTCCCCCTCTACTCTCTTGTGATGAATTGAGTTTTCCTCTTGAAGTTATCTTATCGGATTGAGTCTTTAAGGATTTGAGAACACTTGATGTATGTCTTGCCGTGCTTATATGTGGTGACAATGGGATATCATGTGCCACTTCATGTATGTTTTGGTGACCAACTTGCGGGTTTCGCCCATGAACCTATGCATAGGGGTCGGCACATGTTTTCGTCTTGACTCTTAGGTAGAAACTTTGGGCACTCTTTGAAGTACTTTGTGTTGGTTGAATAGATGAATCTGAGATTGTGTGATGCATATCGTATAATCATGCCCACGGATACTTGAGGTGAAAATGGAGTATCTAGGTGACATTAGGGTTTTGATTGATTTGTGTCTTAAGGTGTTATTCTAGTATGAACTCTATGATAGATTGAGCGGAAAGAATAGCTTCATGTTATTTTACTACGAACTCTTGAATAGATTGATCCGAAAGAATAACTTTGAGGTGGTTTCGTACCCTACCATAATCTCTTCGTTTGTTCTCCGCTATTAGTGTCTTTGGAGTGTCTCTTTGTTGCATGTTGAGGGATAGTTATATGATCCAAATATGTTATTATTGTTGAGAAAACTTGCACTAGTGAAAGTATGAACCTTAGGCCTTGTTTCCTATCATTGCAATACCGTTTATGCTCACTTTTATCATTAGTTACCTTGCTGTTTTTATAATTTCAGATTACAAATACCTTTATCTACCATCCATATTGCACTTGTATCACCATCTCTTCGCCGAACTAGTGCACCTATACAATTTGCCATTGTATTGGGTGTGTTGGAGACACAAGAGACTCTTTGATATTTGCTTGCAGGGTTGTTTGAGAGAGACCATCTTCATCCTACGCCTCCCACGGAGTGATAAACCTTAGGTCATCCACTTGAGGGAAATTTGCTACTGTCCTACAAACCTGTCCACTTGCAGGCCCAACAACGTCTACAAGAAGAAGGTTGTGTAGTAGACATCAAGCTCTTTTCTGGCGCTGTTGCCGGGGAGGTGAGTGCTTGAAGGTATATATTTAGACCTTGCAATCGAATCTTTTTGTTTCTTGTTTTATCACTAGTTTAGTTTATAAAAGAAAAGTACAAAAAAAGGAGTTAAGTTTGTCTCATACGCTTCGTCTTTTTAATATCTTTCGTGAGTATGATGAAAAGGAAAATTGTGCTCAAGTGCTAGAATAAGAAATCTATAGAACGTTTGACACTAAATCTTTGAATAATGAGCATGGTTTCAATGTTTTTAGTGCGAACTCCTTGAATATCCATAGTACTAATGATGATTGCACTAGTTATGATGAAAATGTCTCTTATAAGCATGTCGATTGCAATAATATCAAGTTTTGAAGCTATGCTTGTTTTGCCTTCCTATGCTAGTTGTTTATTGTTCCCATAAGTTGTTTGATCACAAAATCCCTATGCATAGGAAGTGGGTTAGACTTAAATTTGCTAGTCATATGCTTCATGATGCTCCCGTTATGTTTCAATTCTTCTCTTTTATGTGAGCATCATTGCCATCATCATGCCTAGCTAGAAAGGCATTAAAGAAAAGCGCTTGTTCGGAGACAACCCAATATTTATCCCTACTGTTTTTATGTGTCCACATGATTATGCTACTGTTTTAATCATGTTTTATAGCTTTTGTTTCAATAAAGTGCCAAGTAGAACCTTTGGGAAGACTTGGGTGAAGTTTATGTGATCTTGCTGTAAAAAACAGAAACTTTAGCGCTCACGAGATTAACTGCCATTTTTTACTGGAGAGTGATTTTAGGTTGATTATTTTTTCAGATGATTAATAGACAAATTCCTCAGGTCCACCAATTTATTTCAGAATTGTTTGAGTTCCAGAAGTATTCGAATGATACAGATTACTACAGACTGTTCTGTTTTTGACAGATTCTGTTTTCTGTGTTGTTTGCTTATTTTGATGAATCTATGAGTAGTATCGGAGGGTATGAACCATAAATAAGTTGGAATACAGTAGATGTTACACCAATATGAATTGATAATGAGTTCATTACAGTACATAAGTGGTGATTTATTTTCTTATACTAACAGAGCTTACGAGTTTTGTTTTGAGTTTTGTGTGGTTGAAGTTTTCAAGTTTTGGGTAAAGATTCGATGGACTATGGAATATGTAGTGGAAAGATCCTAAGCTTGGGGATGCCCAAGGCACCCCAAGGTAATATTCAAGGACAACCAAGAGCCTAAGCTTGGGGATGCCCCGGAAGGCATCCCCTCTTTCGTCTTCGTTCATCGGTAACTTTACTTAGAGCTATATTTTTATTCACCACATGATATGTGTTTTGCTTGGAGCATCATTTTCTTTTGTTAGTATTTTCTTTCTGTTATTTAGAAAATGTTTTGCATATTTAGTTCAATAAAAATGTCAAGGATAGCCTTTACCATGCTTATTTTGCTGGTATACATGTTGCTGTTTGAAAACAGAAAGTTCACCGCTGTTGCAAAAATTCCCTAGAAAAGTCAGAGAATGGTATAATGTTGAATATTTTTGCATATTAAGCTCTGATAAATATTCTACATTTTAGTATTTTTCTCATAATTTTTGGAGTTAGGGAAGTATTGATACTCTTGCATTCTTTACAGACTATACTGTTTTGGCAGATTGCTGTTATGTTTGCATTGTTTGCATATGTTTGTTTGTTTAATGATTCTATTTGAGGATAGGAGTATTAAATATGCAGAGACATTTAGTATGCTGATAAGGTTTCACATTGGTTTATACTAACCTATCTCACGAGTTCTTGATGAGTTTGTTGTGGATGAAGCTTTTGATAACAAGAAGAGAAACCATGATATGAGAGGAATTAAGGAGACATAAAAGCTCAAGATTGGGGATGCCCAAGGCACCCCAAGATAATATTTCAAGAAGTCTCAAGCATCTAAGCTTGGGGATGCCTCGGTAGGCATCCCGCCTTTCTTCTTCAACAACTATCGGTTAGTATCGGTTGAGCCTAAGTTTTTGCTTCTTCACATGAGTTGTGCTATCCTTGAAATGCCTTTTTATTTTGCTTTGCTTGCTATTTGAATACAATACCAAGATCTGAAATTCTTTATTGAGAGAGAGTCTTCACATAGTTACATAATTATTTTGCTACTCATTGATCTTCACTTATATCTTTTTGGAGTAGTTTGTCGTTTACTCGTGTGCTTCACTTATATCCTATGAGTAAATGGTTGAATGAGTTGATTGTCATAAATCTGAAATTATATATGTCTCATTTTCTTATCCCATGGGGATTAATGACTTCACATCTAAGAAGTAGAGGTTGTAAATTTATTGAAGGTTAGCAAGCATTATGTTGGTCATTTGAACAATTCATGAAAGAATATTGAAGGAAGACAGATTTCACATATAAATATACTATCCTAGACATCTTTTATAATTGTGAGCACTCATTAAGTATGACATGCTAAAGAGTTGATGTTGGACAAGGAAGACAACGTAATGTTTTATGTTTTCTCACATCTCAGTTAAAGTATATTGTCATGGATCATTCAAACATGTTGAGCTTGCCTTTCCCCCTCATGCTAGCCAAAATTCCTTGCACCAAGTAGAGATACTACTTGTGCTTCCAAATATACTTAAACCCAGTTTTTTTCCATGAGAGTCCACTATACCTACCTATGGATTGAGTAAGATCCTTCAAGTAAGTTGTCATCGGTGCAAGCAATAAAAATTGCTCTCTAAATATGCATGACTTATTAGTGTGGAGAAAATAAGCTTTGTACGATCTTGTTATGGAAGCAATAAAAGCGATAGACTGCATAATAAAGGTCCATATACAAGGGGCAATATAAAGTGACGTTCTTTCGCATTAAGATTTTGTGTATCCAACCCTAAAAGTGCATGACAACCTCTGCTTCCCTCTACGAAGGGTCTATCTTTTACTTTATGCAAGAGTCAAGGTGATCTTCACCTTTCCCATTTTCATTTTGTCCTTTGGTAAGCACTTTGTGTTGGGTTGATCCTGATATATATATATCCAATTGAATGTAAGTTAGCATGAACTATTATTGTTGACATCACCCAAAGGTGAATACGTTGGGAGGCAACACTATAAGCCCCTATCTTTCTCAGTGTTCGATTAAGACTTCATAACCACAAGTATTGTGTGAGTGTTAGCAATTGTAGAAGACTATATGATAGTTGAGTATGTGGAGTTTGCTATTCCTGAAAATAATATGAATTGCAATTGTTTGATGACTAAGAATGAAGTTTGCTAGTTTTCAAGAAAGTTTATGGTCTATGCTTTAACATGTGAATTGCTTGTTACTTGTTCGTGAGAAGTATTATGAGATGAACTACTGTTATGACTTCTAATCATGCTATAAAAGGTGATTGAAATTATCATTGATCAAACTTGTGCACCTTCTAGCATTCACACTTCATAAATTCTTTTTTGATCATTTACCTACTCGAGGACGAGTAGGAATTAAGCTTGGGGATGCTGATACGTCTCCAACGTATCTATAATTTATGAAGCATTCATGCTATTTTATTATCTGTTTTGAATGATTATGGGCTTTATTATACACTTTTATATTACTTTTGGGACTAACCTATTAACCGAAGGCCCAGCCCATATTGCTGTTTTATTGCCTGTTTCAGTATTTCGAAGAAAAGGAATATCAAACGGAGTCCAAACGGAATGAAACCTTAGGGAGCATGATTTTTAGGAAGAATATGATCCGAGAGACTTGGACTTCATGTCAGAAGATCCTCGAGGAGGCCACGAGATAGGGGGCGCGCCCTACCCTCTCGTGGGCCCCTAGAGGCTCCCCCGACCGACTTCTTTCACCTATATAAGCCTACGTACCCTAAAAACATCGAATATCAAGATAGATCGGGAGTTTCGCCACCGCAAGCCTCTGTAGCCACCAAAAACCTCTCGGGAGCCCGTTCCGGCACCCTGCCGGAGGGGGAACCCATCACCGGTGGCCATCTTCATCATCCCGGCGCTCTCCATGACGAGGAGGGAGTAGTTCACCCTCGGGGTTGAGGGTATGTACCAGTAGCTATGTGTTTGATCTCTCTCTCTCTCTCTCTCTCGTGTTCTCTCTATGGCACGGTCTTGATGTATCACGAGCTTTGCTATTATAGTTGGATCTTATGATGTTTCTCCCCCTCTACTCTCTTGTGATGAATTGAGTTTTCCTCTTGAAGTTATCTTATCGGATTGAGTCTTTAAGGATTTGAGAACACTTGATGTATGTCTTGCCGTGCTTATGTGTGGTCACAATGGGATATCATGTGCCACTTGATGTATGTTTTGGTGACCAACTTGTGGGTTCCTCCCATGAACCTATGCATAGGGGTTGGCACATGTTTTCGGCTTGACTCTCCGGTAGAAACTTTGGGGCACTCTTTGAAGTACTTTGTGTTGGTTGAATAGATGAATCTGAGATTGTGTGATGCATATCGTATAATCATGCCCACGGATACTTGAGGTGACAATGGAGTATCTAGGTGACATTAGGGTTTTGATTGATTTGTGTCTTAAGGTGTTATTCTAGTATGAACTCTATGATAGATTGAGCGGAAAGAATAGCTTCGTGTTATTTTACTACGAACTCTTGAATAGATTGATCCGAAAGAATAACTTTGAGGTGATTTCGCACCCTACCATAATCTCTTCGTTTGTTCTCCGCTATTAGTGTCTTTGGAGTGACTCTTTGTTGCATGTTGAGGGATAGTTATATGATCCAAATATGTTATTATTGTTGAGAAAACTTGCACTAGTGAAAGTATGAACCTTAGGCCTTGTTTCCTATCATTGCAATACCATTTATGCTCACTTTTATCATTAGTTACCTTGCTGTTTTTATAATTTCAGATTACAAATACCTTTATCTACCATCCATATTGCACTTGTATCACCATCTCTTCGCCGAACTAGTGCACCTATACAATTTGCCATTGTATTGGGTGTGTTGGAGACACAAGAGACTCTTTGATATTTGCTTGCAGGGTTGTTTGAGAGAGACCATCTTCATCCTACGCCTCCCACGGAGTGATAAACCTTAGGTCATCCACTTGAGGGAAATTTGCTACTGTCCTACAAACCTGTGCACTTGCAGGCCCAACAACGTCTACAAGAAGAAGGTTGTGTAGTAGACATCAAGCTCTTTTCTGGCACCGTTGCCGGGGAGGTGAGTGCTTGAAGGTATATATTTAGACCTTGCAATCGAATCTTTTTGTTTCTTGTTTTATCACTAGTTTAGTTTATAAAAGAAAAGTACAAAAAAAAGGAGTTAAGTTTGTCTCATACGCTTCGTCTTTTTAATATCTTTCGTGAGTATGATGAAAAGGAAAATTGTGCTCAAGTGCTAGAATAAGAAATCTATAGAATGTTTGACACTAAATCTTTGAATAATGAGCATGGTTTCAATGTTTTTAGTGCGAACTCCTTGAATATCCATAGTACTAATGATGATTGCACTAGTTATGATGAAAATGTCTCTTATAAGCATGTCGATTTTTGTGGAGAGCATTGGGTTTGCATAGATACACCAAATAGAGAAGATAGATATTGTAAGAGGCATAAGTATTTAGAAACTAAAAGGTTGCAAGAAAGTCTTGATGTTTGTGCTGAAAAATTCAATATTTTGCGCGCTCCTTGTGAACTTTGCAATGAACGTGGTCATTTAAATCTCCAATGCAAATTGTTTCATGACCAAATCGTATCCAAAAATTGTGATAATTTGATTACCCTTGGGCATCATAAAGAGCTTAGTCTTCTTTTGGGGTATGAAGAAATCAAATGTATAACCGAGGGTATTCCAAAATTTAATCTTGATAGATTTCTTGATTTTGATCTAGAGATGATTTATATGTTTTGTGCGGTGAATTGCATTGAAAATCCGTATATTGCCAATTACCTAAAGAAAAGAAAGCAAATAGAAGATGATGAGAATACTAATGAAAGGGAAGAGACTTCCCAATATCCTCCTATTATTTCTTATGATGAATCAGGTAATGAGGAGGAGCTTTCTATTCAACCAATCTCATCAATAAGGAGCTCAAAGAGGAAGGTTGAACTCACACATAATGTGAAGAAGAAAAAGAAAAGAAGGAGAAACAAATGTAGAAAGGTATCCCTCACAAATTATGTTGCTCCTACTACTCATTGTGATGATGATAATTGCTTTACTATTGATGATATCCATATTTTTAACGATGAGAGTGATTATGCTTATGATATGAAAGTGCCCAAGCTTGGGGAAGCTATGTTTGATGAGTGTGAAATATTTGAGCATATATTTGCTGAAATTAATGTTTGTCCCAAGCTTGGGGATGCTGTGTTTAATGAAGATGATATTTTTAGCATCCCAAGTTTTGATATGCAAAGTTGTTATGATGATAGCATGCCTCTTACCTATGATAATTATATTGATGAAAGTGGGTTCGGAAGAGTGTCAACTTTAGGAAGTAGTAAACCCACTATTTTGGAGGATGTTGAATCTTATTATGATAAATATGAAAGTGGATTTGGAAGAAAGTCAACTTTATTTAGTGATGATTCCACTATCTTGGAAGAGGTTTCAATCGATTATGATGAGAACGAAGTTCCTACTTATGATGATTATTGTGATGAAACTTATGCTATAAAAAGTAGTGATGATTATATTTATAAAACTTGTCATGATTATGATTACCCTTTTTCTGAACATTAGTCTTTTAATGTGGGAACAATTTTTAGTGTTGAAGTCTTTTATGATACTCTCACTATTTCGAATGAGAAGAGTTTTGCTTATGTGGAGAGTAGTAAATTTTCTATGCTTGTAGATCATGAAAAGAATGCTTTAGGTGCTGGTTATATTGTTGAATTCATTCATGATTCTACTGAAAATTATTATGAGGGAGGAACATATGCTTGTAGGAATTGCAATAATATCAAGTTTCCTCTCTATGTGCTTAAAGTTTTGAAGCTATGCTTGTTTTGCCTTCCTATGCTAGTTGTTTATTGTTCCCATAAGTTGTTTGATCACAAAATCCCTATGCATAGGAAGTGGGTTAGACTTAAATTTGCTAGTCATATGCTTCATGATGCTCCCGTTATGTTTCAATTCTTCTCTTTTATGTGAGCATCATTGCCATCATCATGCCTAGCTAGAAAGGCATTAAAGAAAAGCGCTTGTTCGGAGACAACCCAATATTTATCCCTACTGTTTTTATGTGTCCACATGATTATGCTACTGTTTTAATCATGTTTTATAGCTTTTGTTTCAATAAAGTGCCAAGTAGAACCTTTGGGAAGACTTGGGTGAAGTTTATGTGATCTTGCTGTAAAAAACAGAAACTTTAGCGCTCACGAGATTAACTGCCATTTTTTACTGGAGAGTGATTTTAGGTTGATTATTTTTTCAGATGATTAATAGACAAATTACTCAGGTACACCAATTTATTTCAGAATTGTTTGAGTTCCAGAAGTATTCGAATGATACAGATTACTACAGACTGTTCTGTTTTTGACAGATTCTGTTTTCTATGTGTTGTTTGCTTATTTTGATGAATCTATGAGTAGTATCGGAGGGTATGAACCATAAATAAGTTGGAATACAGTAGATGTTACACCAATATGAATTTATAATGAGTTCATTACAGTACATAAGTGGTGATTTATTTTCTTATACTAACGGAGCTTACGAGTTTTGTTTTGAGTTTTGTGTGGTTGAAGTTTTCAAGTTTTGGGTAAAGATTCGATGGACTATGGAATATGTAGTGGAAATATCCTAAGCTTGGGGATGCCCCAAACTTTAACAGTCTGGGTATTCTATGAAGATGCACTTCTCCGATTTGGATTCGAGCTTATCAGGTTGAAACTTTTTCACATAAGCATCGCAGCCCCAAACTTTAAGAAACGACAACTTTGGTTTCTTGCCAAACCACAGTTCATAAAGCATCGTCTCAACGGATTTTGATGGTGCCCTATTTAAAGTGAATGCAGCTGTCTCTAATGTATAACCCCACAACTATAGTGGTAAATCGGTAAGATACATCATAGATCGCACCATATCCAATAAAGTGCGGTTACGACGTTCGGACACACCATTACATTATGGTGTTCCAGGTGGCGTGAGTTGCGAAAATATTCTGCATTGTTTCAAATGTAAACCAAACTCGTAACTCAAATATTCTCCTCTACGATCATACTGTAGAATCTTTATTTTCTTGTTACGATGATTCTCCACTTCACTCTGAAATTCTTTGAACTTTTCAAATGTTTCAGACTTGTGTTTCATTAAGTAGATATACTCATATCTGCTCAAATCATTTGTGAAGGTCAGAAAATAACGATACTCGCCACGAGCATCAACACTCATTGAACCGCATACATCGGTATGTATTATTTCCAACAAGTCAGTAGCTCGTTCCATTGTTCCGGAGAACGAAGCTTTAGTCATCTTGCCCAAAAGGCACGGTTCGCAAGCATCAAATGATTTATAACCAAGTGATTCCGAAAATCCATCTTTATGCAGTTTCTTCATGCGCTTTACACCGATATGACCCAAACGGCGGTGCCACAAATAAGTTGCACTATCATTATCAACTTTGCATCTTTTGGCATCAATATTATGAATATGTGTATCACTACAATCGAGATCCAAAAACTATTTTCATTGGGTGTATGACCATCAAAGGTTTTATTCATGTAAACAGAAAAACAATTATTCTCTGACTTTAAATGAATAACCGTATTGCAATAAAAATGATCAAATCATATTCATGCTCAACGCAAATGCCAAATAACTTTTATTTAGGTTTAACACTAATCCCGAAAGTATAGGGAGTGTGCGATGATGATCATATTAATCTTGGAACTACTTCCAACACTCATCGTCACTTCTCCGTCAACTAGTCTCTATTTATTCTGTAACTCCTGTTTCGAGTTACTAATCTTAGCAACCGAACAAGTATCAAATACTCAGGGGCTACTATAAACACTAGTAAGGCACACATCAATAACCTATATATCAAATATACCCTTGTTCACTTTGCCATCCTTCTTATCCACCAGATATTCAGGGCATTTCCGCTTCCAGTGACCATTTCCTTTGCAGTAGAAGCACTCAGTTTCAGGCTTTGGTCCAGCTTTGGGCTTCTTTGCGGGAGTGACAACTTGCTTGCCATTCTACTTGAAGTTTCCCTTTCTTTCCCTTTGCCCTTTTCTTGAAACTAGTGGTCTTGTCAATCATCAACACTTGATGCTCTTTCTTGATTTCTACCTTCGTTCAATATCACAAAGAGCTCGGGAATCGTTTTCGTCATCCCTTGCATACTATAGTTCATCACGAAGTTCTACTAACTTGGTGATGGTGACTAGAGAACTCTGTCAATCACTATCTTATCTGGAAGATTAACTTCCACTTGATTCAAGCGATTGTAGTACCCAGACAATCTGAGCACATGCTCACTAGTTGAGCAATTCTCCTCCATCTTTTAGCTATAGAACTTGTTGGAGACTTCACATCTCTCAACTCGGGTATTTTCTTGTAATTTTAACTTCAACTCCTGGAACATCTCATATGGTCCATGACGTTCAAAACTTCTTTGAAGTCCCGATTCTAAGCTGTTAAGCATGGTGCACTAAACTATCAAGTAGTCATCATATTGAGCTAGCCAAACGTTCATAACGTCTGCATCTGCTCCTGCAATAGGTCTGTCACCTAGCGGTGCATCAAGGACATAATTATTCTGTGCAACAATGAGGATAAACCTCAGATCACGGATCTAATCCGCATCATTGCTACTAATATCTTTCAACATAGTTTTTCTCTAGGAACATATCAAAAATAAACATAGGGAAGCAATAATGCGAGCTATTGATCTACAACATAATTTGCAAAATACTATCAGGACTAAGTTCATGATAAATTAAAGCTCAATTAATCATATTACTTAAGAACTCCCACTTAGATAGACATCCCTCTAATCATCTAAGTGATCACGTGATCCAAATCAACTAAACCATGTCTGATCATCACGTGAGATGGAGTAGTTTTCAATGGTGAACATCAGTATGTTGATCATATCTACTATATGATTCACGCTCGACCTTTCGGTCTCAGTGTTCCGAGGCCATATCTGTATATGCTAGGCTCGTCAAGTTTAACCTGAGTATTCTGCGTGTGCAACTATTTTGCACCCGTAGTATTTGAACGTAGAGCCTATCACACCCGATCATCACGTGGTGTCTCAGCACGAAGAACTTTCGCAATGGTGCATACTCAGGGAGAACACTTATACCTTGAATTTTAGTGAGAGATTATCTTATAATGCTACCGTCAATCAAAGCAAAATAAGATGCATAAAGGATAAACATCACATGCAATCAATATAAGTGATATGATATGGCCATCATCATCTTGTGCTTGTGATCTCCATCTCCGAAGCACCGTCATGATCACCATCGTCACCAGCGCGACACCTTGATCTTCATCGTAGCATCGTTGTCGTTTCGCCACCTGTTGCTTCTACGACTATCGCTACTGCTTAGTGATAAAGTAAAGCAATTAGAGGGCGATTGCATTGCATACAATAAAGCGACAACCATATGGCTCCTGCCAATTGCCGATAACTCGGTTACAAAACATGATCATCTCATACAATAAAATATAGCATCATGTCTTGACCATACCACATCACAACATGCCCTGCAAAAACAAGTTAGACGTCCTCTACTTTGTTGTTGCAAGTTTTACGTGGCTGCTATGGGCTGAGCAAGAACCGTTCTTACCTACGCATCAAAACCACAACGATAGTTTGTCAAGTTAGTGTTGTTTTAACCTTCTCAAGGACCGGGCGTAGCCACACTCGGTTCAACTAAAGTTCGAGAAACTGACACCCGCCAGCCACCTATGTGCAAAGCACGTCGGTAGAACCAGTCTCGCGTAAGCATACGCGTAATGTCGGTCCGGGCCGCTTCATCCAACAATACCGCCGAACCAAAGTTTGACATGCTGGTAAGCAGTATGACTTGTATCGCCCACAACTCACTTGTGTTCTACTCGTGCATATAACATCTATGCATAAAACCTGGCTCGGATGCCACTATTGCGGAACGTAGTAATTTCAAAAATTTCTTACGCACACGCAAAATCATGGTGATGCATAGCAACGAGAGGGGAGAGTGTTGTCGACGTACCCTCGTAGACCGAAAGCGAAAGCGTTAGAACAACGCGGTTGATGTAGTCGTACGTCTTCACGGCCCGACCGATCAAGCACCGAAAACACGGCACCTCCGAGTTCTAGCACACGTTCAGCTTGATGACGTCCCTCGAACTCCGATCCAGCCGAGTGTCGAGGGAGAGTTCCGTCAGCACGACGGCGTGGTGACGATGATGATGTTCTACCATCGCAGGGCTTCGCCTAAGCACCGCTACAATATTATCGAGGAGTACTATGGTGGAGGGGGGCACCGCACACGGCTAAGAGATCAATGATCTGTTCTTGTTGTGTCTAGAGGTGCCCCCCTGCCCCTGTATATAAAGGAGCAAGGGGGAAGGGGGCATCCGGCCAGGGAGGAGGCGCGCCATGGGGAGTTCTACTCCCACCAGGAGTAGGACTCCCTCCTTTCCTTGTTGTACTAGGAGAATGGGGGGAAAGAGGAGGGGGAGAGAGGAAGGAAGGGGGGCGCCGCCCCCCTCTCCTTGTCCTATTCGGACTAGGGAGGAGGGGCGCGCGGCCCTGCCCTGGCCGCCTCTCCTCTTCTCCACTAAGGCCCACTATGGCCCATTAAGCCCCCGGGGGGTTCCAGTAACCCCTCGGTACTCCGGTAAAATCCCGATTTCACCCGGAACACTTCCGATATCCAAATATAGGCTTCCAATATATCAATCTTCATGTATCGACCATTTCGAGACTCCTCGTCATGTTCGTGATCACATCCGGGACTCCGAACAACCTTCGGTACATCAAAACTCATAAACTCATAATATAACCGTCATTGAAACTTTAAGCGTGCGGACCCTACGGGTTCGAGAACTATGTACACATGACCGAGACACGTTTCCGGTCAATAACCAATATCGGAACTTGGATGCTCATATTGGCTCCCACATATTCTACGAAGATCTTTATCGGTCAAACCGCATAACAAAATATGTTGTTCCCTTTGTCATCGGTGTGTTACTTGCCCGAGATTCGATCGTCGATATCTCAATACCTAGTTCAATCTCGTTACCGGCAAGTCTCTTTACTCGTTATGTAATGCATCATTCCGTAACTAACTCATTAGCTACATTGCTTGCAAGGCTTATAGTGATGTGCATTACCGAGAGGGCCCAGAGATACCTCTCCGACAATCGGAGTGACAAATCCTAATCTTGAAATACGCCAACTCAACATGTACCTTTGGAGACACCTGTAGAGCTCCTTTATAATCATCCAGTTACGTTGTGACGTTTGGTAGCACACAAAGTGTTCCTCCGATAAACGGGAGTTGCATAATCTCATAGTTGTAGGAACATGTATAAGTCATGAAGAAAGCAATAGCAACATACTAAACGATCAAGTGCTAAGCTAACGGAATGGGTCAAGTCAATCACATCATTCTCGTTATGATGTGATCCCATTAATCAAATGGCAACTCATGTCTATGGTTATGAAACATAACCATCTTTGATTAATGAGCTAGTCAAGTAGAGGCATACTAGTGACATTATGTTTGTCTATGTATTCACACATGTATCATGTTTCCGGTTAATACAATTCTAGCATGAATAATAAACATTTATCATGATATAAGGAAATAAATAATAACTTTATTATTGACTCTAGGGCATATTTCCTTCATAAGTCTCCTTCGGAAAAACATAGGTTAAACAAACGTGAGTACAAATGTACTAGGCAAGACTTACATCAGAACTAGATACATATGCATCAGTATCAACAAAGGGGTTGTGGAGTTTAACTATAGCAAGCCAGCTTTGACTCGGTGGCTATCATGTACTACAACTACCAGTAACTTCTTTGAGGTGAGAAAGCGCACACGAGTCCACATATTCACCATACCAATACACCACTATGGATCCGCTCCCATCTCCCTACGAGAAGGCCATCCATAGCACTCACACTTATCTTGCGCATTTTAGAGTATCCACTTCCAATTATATATGAACCATATAAGCTTTCCAAGTAGTCCATATCCGCAGACGCAGCTATTCGAATAGTTTGATAACCCTGCAGGGGTGTACTTCTTCACACACACTCTCACCACTTACCACCATATACACGTCATGTATCTCGGCAACCTTCAAGTGGAAGCCTACTGAGGGTGTTAGCCACAACTTGACTAGCCACATGAGAATCTAGTCTAGGTTTATCGCCTATTTGAGTTTGTATCCGCAAAGGAAGTCCGGGCGAGGTTTCACTCACAACCTCAAACGATCTGCGCAGGGTTCCCAAACCCACCAAACTAGTTCCTTGGTACGCTGTGCCATGTTGTCTATACCGCATCATAGCACATCCCTAAGGTCAGCGCTGTGCAGAGCCACCAACACATATCCTACAAACACCAGAAACTAGTTGCGACCAGTGGACAGAGACAAGGCAATTAATAAGTCAAGAGATGTTGGAGCGCCTGGAGCCTAGTGTGTGGTAGTAACTATCTTGGATCACAAACACATAACTCAGTTCCTGAGGACGGTTTCAATGAGACAACCCACCATGTACTCCTACATGGCCTCTCATCGCTACCTTTACCAAATCGTGTTCACATACTTAGCTTTCAACAGTAGGGCATGTTCACCACCATCCCAATCCATCCCAGATGAATCATACCTGACACGACTCTAAGCATAGCGAGCATAGCAAGCAAGCATGAATGAGTAGGCACATCATGGCTCAAACAACTCCTACTCATTCTAGTGGGTTTCAACTATTTACTGTGGCAAAGACAGGTCATGCAGAGGAATGGGTTCAACTACCGCAACATGCAAATGTTGAATCATTGTTGTCCTAATGCAGTAAAAGAGAGTGAAAGTGCAATTATCCCAAGGTGGTTTTGGTAATTCATAACAACATATAGCTCATTGACCTAATGCTATTCCAAGACTATTATTTTAGGAAAGCTCAATGAATGGCATGGCATGGATGATGAAAGTGGATCCCTCAAAATACTAAGGACAAAGGATTGGCTCAAGCTCAAAAGCTCAAGACTCTTCATTTTACATTTTAGTGATCCAAGATCACATTGAGTCTATAGGAAAAGCCAATACTATCAAGAAGGGATGAGGTGTTGCTTAATGAGCCTCTTGCTTCATGTGCTTAGTGATATGCTCCAAAACCCTCAACTACTTTCCCACATCCACAAATGACCTACACCTAAAGCCAAATTCGGTCACACCGATTCTTTCTATCTGGCGTCACCGATTCCAAAAGTCATAGCCACTGCCACAAACCCTAAGCAAATCGGTCTTACCGATAGGGATCTCGGTCTCACCGAGATGGGGTTGCAATCTCTCTGTTTCCCTTCGTAATGTTTCGGTCTAACCGAAGTGAGCGATCGATCCCACCGAGATTGAAATGTAAACTCTCTGTTTCCTTTTTATAACATTTCGGTCTCACCGAAAAGAGCAAATCGGTCCCACCGAGTTTACCTGACCAACTCTCTGGAAAGCTTATTACCAAATCGATCTCACCGAGTTTGTGTAATCGGTCTCACCGAGATTACGTTATGCCCTAACCCTAACCGAATCGGCCTCACCGAGATGCATGTCAGTCCCACCGAAAATCACTAACGGTCACTAGGTTTACTAAATCGGTCCGACTGAGTTTAACGATTCGGTCCCACCGAGTTTGGTAAATTGTGTGTAACGGTTAGATTTTGTGTGAAGGCTATATATACCCCTCCACCTCCTCTTCATTCATGGAGAGAGCCATCAGACTAAACCTACAATTCCAACTTACCATCTCTGAGAGAGAACTACCTACTCATGTGTTGAGGCCAAGATATTCCATTCCTACCACATTAATCTTGATCTCTAGCCTTCCCAAGTTGCTTTCCACTCAAATCATCTTTCCACCAGATCCAAATCCTATGAGAGAGAGTTGAGTGTTGGGGAGACTATCATTTGAAGCACAAGAGCAAGGAGTTCATCATCAACGCACCATTTGTTACTTCTTGGAGAGTGGTGTCTCCTAGATTGGCTAGGTGTCACTTGGGAGCCTCTGACAAGATTGTGGAGTTGAACCAAGGAGTTTGTAAGGGCAAGGAGATCGCCTACTTCGTG
The DNA here is from genome assembly GCF_018294505.1 of Triticum aestivum. Taxonomy (NCBI): domain Eukaryota; kingdom Viridiplantae; phylum Streptophyta; class Magnoliopsida; order Poales; family Poaceae; genus Triticum; species Triticum aestivum. The sequence continues at coordinate 203,301,263 of NC_057813.1, read as the reverse complement.
AAGATCTACCGCTAGTGAGGCAAGTCCTTCGTGGGCGACGGCCATGGTGGGATAGACAAGGTTGCTTCTTCGTGGACCCTTCATGGGTGGAGCCCTCCGTGGACTCGCGCAGCCATTACCCTTCGTGGGTTGAAGTCTCCATCAACGTGGATGTACGATAGCACCACCTATCGGAACCACGCCAAAAACATCCGTGTCTCCAATTGCGTTTGAATCCTCCAAACCCTTCCCTTTACTTTCTTGCAAGTTGCATGCTTTAATTTCCGCTGCCTATACACTCTTTGCATGCTTGCTTGAATTGTGTGATGATTGCTTGACTTGTCCTAAGATAGCTAAAATCTGCCAAACTCTAAAATTGGGAAAAGGTTAAGTTTTTAATTGGTCAAGTAGTCTAATCACCCCCCCCCTCTAGACTTACTTCAAGGTCCTACAAGTGGTATCAGAGCTTTGGTCTCCATTTGCTTTGATTTCCATAGCTTTTGGTGGTCATAGCCTTGGTTTCACAACCTAGGAGAGTATGGCGTCTAGCGAGGGAAATTATCACCGTAGAGGTCCTTACTTTGATGGTACTAATTTTGCTAGTTGGAAGCATAAGATGAAAATGCATATTCTCGGACATAACCCCGCCGTTTGGGCAATTATTTGTATTGGCTTGCAAGGTGAATTCTTTGATGGGAGAGAACCGAACCGTGAAGCGAATGCGGAAGAATTGAAGATGCTGCAATACAACGCTCAAGCCTGTGATATCATCTTCAACGGATTGTGCCCCGAAGAATTCAATAAAATCAGCCGTCTTGAGAATGCAAAGGAAATTTGGGATACTTTGATTGATATGCACGAAGGATCCGAATCCGTCAAGGAATCCAAGTTGGATGTGCTCCAAAGTCAGCTTGACAAGTTCAAAATGAAGGATGGTGAAGGTGTCGCTGAAATGTACTCTAGGCTTGCACTTATCACAAATGAGATTGCCGGCTTAGGGAGTGAAGAGATGACCGACAGATTCATCATCAAGAAGATCCTAAGAGCATTGGATGGAAAGTATGATACCATGTGCACATTGATCCAAATGATGCCAAACTACAAAAATCTCAAGCCAACAGAAGTCATTGGAAGAATTGTTGCTCATGAGATGTCACTCAAGGATAAGGAGGAACTTCACAACAAGTCAAGTGGTGCTTACAAAGCCTCAAGTGAAGCCCCCACATCATCAAGTGAGAAACAAACCTTCAATGAAGAATTGAGCTTAATGGTGAAGAACTTCAACAAATTCTACAAGAGTAGAAGCAAAGAAAGAAGCTCCAAGTCAAGGTCTTATCATGACAAGAGATCTTCTAGTCGAGAGCGCAATTGCTACAATTGTGGGAAGCCTGGACACTACTCCAATGAGTGTACGGCACCCTACAAAAGAAGAGAAGATTCTCCAAAAAGAAGAAGCAAAAGAGAAGAATCACCACCAAGAGAGAGGAGGAGTAGAGATGATCGTTATGAACGAAGACCCTCACGGAGAAGCAAGGATTCGGAAAGGAAGGACAAGTCATCAAGGAGCTACACAAAACGAAGACATCAAGCTCATGTTGGTGAATGGGTATCCGGCTCCGACTCCGACAATCACTCCGAGAGAAGCTATCACTCCGACTCCGAACATACTCAAGATGAAGGTGTTGCCGGTCTAGCACTTGTGTCAACCAACTCCTACAACATATTTGATTCACCAAATGAAGGTGTTGGAAGATGCTTCATGGCCAGAGGTCCAAAGGTAACACATCCCGAGTATGTTGATTTTAATAGTGATGAAGATGACTTGCTTGTGGATGATGATTTACTAGTTGACAACTCTAGTGATGAATACTATGATGAAACGTCAATTAATCATGCTAATCAAACGAATGACAATGATAAGGAGAAAATTGAGCTTCTAACTAAAGAACTAAACACTCTTAAGTTGGCTCATGAAACTATCTTCGAAGATCATCGAGAACTTTTAAGGGCTCATGAGAAGTTACGCTTTGAAAAGCTCAATCTTGAGCAAGAGCATGAGTTCTTAAAGGCAATCAATGATGATCTCCGCAAGAAAAGTTCTTCTTACATTGCCAAGCGTTTACTCTTATCTACTTACATGCCTCAAGTCAAGTCTAGTAACAAGTACAAGAAAGATACTTCCTCTAGTAGTAACAATAATAATGTTAAATCCAATGTTGTTGCTTCTAGTAGTTCTCTTGATTCCACTAATGATTCTCTTAGCCAAGTTACACTTGAGCAAGAAAATAGTTTATTGAAGGGAATTATAGAGAAAGGTGTTTACAAGAGCCTTGCCGGGAGTAAGCAATTCGAGGAAATTGTACGCAAGCAAGGAAGGCACCGGAAGAATCAAGGTGTTGGTTTTGAACGAAAGTTCAACGCCAATGGAGTTGAGTGGGAAGAAGATCAATACCCCAAGACAAAGTTTGTTCCTCAATAAGAGAAGTATGATCCTACTTCCTTCAAGGGGACACAAGCTCAAGATGATCTTCCACCACAAGACCACAAGAACAAAGGCAAGGACAAGCTTCAAGAAGAGATTGATGCATTTGAAGAAGCACCTAAAGCCTCGTTCAGTTGGGTCCCCAAGACTACGTCAAGTTCTACTTCATCAAGTACAACTACAACTCCAAGGATTCCCATCAAGATGATGTGGATCCCGAAGAAGAAGAACTAGAGAGTTCTTGAGGGTGACTCCGCCAACATTCTTCACTCATATCATTTTGGCAAGAACAAGTGCAATCAACTTTCACATCTTGCACTAGTTCAAGGAGTCACAAACCCTCTTGTTGGTAAGGCAAGGGACAAGGTAACCTAATGATTTCATGGACATCATCTTGTGTGTGCATCACTCTATGTCTATGGATATTCTTGTTTGTTCCTTGTGGGACTAACCCATGTAGGCAAGTTGAAAGTGCAACTCACTCCAAAGGATTGCTCCAAATGATCTACATCAACATTGAGCATCTACATCTTCAACACCTACATGAAGTCATCATCGACAAAACCCAAGGTTAGTTCATCCCTCTAAGGGGGGATCTCACATCTAGGGGGAGCTTAACTCTAAAATTGAGTCAAAGCAACTCTAATGGTGTGAACACATTAATGCATTATGTAAAAGTGGTAACCCCACTTGAGCTTAAACGATGAGTATGACCTATGATCAAATGTTCTCATTTGACTCCTAAGTCAATATACTCATATATAGATGACCTAGTCATCGCCAATTGTTTGATAGATGCTAGAATTGGTTGTGCATGCTTTGCCACATATTTCATTTGCCATTTTATTGTGTGAGCATGTTGGTGCATATTTTACTCATTCAAGGACATCCACTTGTTGTTTTGATTGTTTGGTTCTTTCTTCTTTTGGCCAAGTGGATGGACAAGAATGCCTAAGAACCTTCTTTAGCTATCTATGCTTTTCTCGTCTCAAACTATATTCATGCTACATCACAAAATTTGATCAAGTCAGATTCGAACCACTCTGTGTGAGGAGCACTCGGAGTCCCCGATTCGTCATAGACTTAAACTTCCAAAACCTCTTAGTGATTCTCGGTCTGACCGATTCTTCCATTTCGGTCCTACCGAGATCATCAAGTTGACCTGAGTTTTCAATCTCGGTGCAACCGATTTGAACTTTTCGGTCTCACCGATTTGCTGTAACTGAACATAGTTATGCATCTCGGTGCCACCGAGTTGTTCCACTCGGTCACACCGACAGGGTTGAGCTATATATAGCCACGGGCAAAATTTTGGAAATTTCTCCAAAACCCTTCGCCCGCGCAACAGCTCGCTCTGCCATCGTGGTCTCCGGATCGTCTCCTCATCGCCAGCAGCCTCCTGTCGCTGGTCTCCGCCGTCGTCAACAGATTTCGTCCCTGCCGTTACCGTCGTAGCAAGTCCACCGCCAAGTTAGGGTATGGACTTAATCTTTGTGCTATCCACGTCGGATTCCTGACACATTGTTTTCATATTGATTCTTGCCGCAATTGAAACTCTTCTATCCAGCCAAAGTAGTTCATAGATTAGATGTGATTCAAATTTTTAGGGTTAGGTTTCCGCCGAAACCATCTCGGACCCACCGAGTTGAAAAACTCGGTCTCACCGATTTGGCTTATGCCATTGCACTAGTGACTCTCGGTCTGACCGAGAATTACTAATCGGTGCAACCAATTTGAGGATTCTGTGAAACCCTAGCAGTCTCGGTACCACCGAACTAAAACTCGGTCCAACCGAGATCATCAGTTTAGGTTCCAAAACTGCTTCGGTATCACCGAGTTTGAAAATCGGTGGATCCCAAATGCTTTCTGTGGAAAACTAAGACTGAACTTTTGAGTCATTCTTTTGCAAAAACCTCTGCATTTTGTGATGCTCATCTTTTCTATCTCATCTATAACTCTTCACAGGGTCAGCAGTCAGCTTTTGCAGTATGTCTGATCAAAGTGACAGCCAGAACAGGTCAGAAGAGCAGATGGACTTGAGTGAGGGCACTAGTCCCTCAACTTCAGATGAAGGGAGCAGAAGTACTCCTAGCAATTTGCCTAAGGCTGCAACTAGGCAAAGGAGGAAAAGAACTTCAGATTCAGAGGATGAAGATTACAAAGCTGAGGAAGATGAGGCTACTTCCAAGAAAGTGGTGCTCAAGAAGGAATATGGCTCAGCAAAGGATATAAAGCCAGGCAAGAAGATTAAAAGGCCTGCAAGAAGGCAACCTATGCCCAAGGCCAGAGCATCAACTCAACTGCCTGAAAATCCTGATCCCAAAGAGCCAGCTGATGAAAGCAAGAAGAGGAAGGAAAGGGTCAAGAAGACCATGGCCAGAGTTGTTGGGCAACCTTCCATGATGGAAGAGGAAGAGCTTTCTGCACCAGCACCAAAGGCACCAAAGCTTATGGGTGATGCTATTAAATCTGGGGCTGCAACATCTAAGCCCAAGGAAGCACCCAAAGATGCCCCCAAGGCCAAGTCTGCACCAAAGAGGAATACCAGGAGTATTCCAGCTGCTGAGAAGAACAAGGCCCCAGTGCCCAATGTTGCTGAAGATTCAGATGAAGAAGGACAGGTTCTAAGGAAGCTCAAGCCAAAGATACCAGATCACAATGATGCCCATCCTGTGGCTGAGGACATGAGAATCAGGAAGGACTCAGGATTGAGGATATGGAGGATGGCAGATCCATATGCCACAAGGAGAAGAACTGCTGTTGATTACAGGTTCCATACAAAGGAACATCAGGACTTCTATGAAACAATTCTGTTGGACAAGAAGCCCATAGTCTGTGACATGAGGTGGGTTGACTGGAAATTCATCAAGGAAAATGAACAGCACTATCCTGGAGTGCAAGACAGCTTTGTTGCTTGTGGAGTTGCAGATTTTGTTGGACAGAAGTTCACCAACTGGAATGATGAGCTTATCATGCAGTTCTACTCCACATCACACTTTTATCCAGATGGAAGAATAGTTTGGATGTCTGAAGGTACAAGGTACCAGTCCACTATTGAAGAATGGGCAAGTCTGATCAATGCCCCCAAGGAGAATGAGGATGACCTAGACATTTATGCAAAGAAGAAGTTGGGTCACAATTCAATGGCTCACATGTACAAGGAAATTCCAGACAAGGCATTAGAGACTCACAAGTTTGGATCAGTTCACTTTCTGCTGTCAGGGTTGCCAACCATAAATTGGATTCTGAGGCACACTTTGTTGCCCAAGTCTGGTGACCATAACATGATCAGAGGGCATGCCATCAACATGTTGCATGTGTTTGATGTGCCACAGAAGTTCAAAGTCATGAGCCTGATCATTGAAACAATCAAGAGGACTGCAGCAGATCAGAAGAGGAGCTGTGGATATGCACCTCAGATTCAAGAATTGATAAACTCAAAGATGGGCACAGGAAAATATCAGTTGGATAAGGAACACTTTCCACTTTATCCAGACTTTGAGGACAATGAGGTTGTCATGAATGAAGATGATCCACAATCAGTTCAAGCTCAGGAGAAGAAGGAGAAGGCAAAGAGGGAGAAGGCTGCCAAGATGCCAACTCAAGAGGAGGCATCTGAATATTTCTTGAAAACCAAACAGGAGCAGCTTGGTTACTTGATAGCATCATCTCTGAGGATTGAGAAGGGGTTGGCCACCCTAACTCAAAACCAGGAGAGCCTGGAAAGAATCATGGAACAAAAATTCTATGATCTAGATGTCAAGGTAACTGAGATTCAGTCAGTTGTGGAGCAGCTGCAGGATGACATGCAGGAGAGGAAGGGCAAGACTACCACCAATGTGTTTGCCAGAGTGCCCAGAGCCCAGAGGTCAGTTGCAGTGCCAGTGACAGACACTAGAGCAACAACTTCAGCACCAGCCACTGCCCCTACAGTTCCAGTGCAACCAGCTCCAGCACCAACTCCTCCAGCTCCATCCACTTCAACTGAAGCCTTCATCCAAGGAGCCATCTCTACACCACCACCAGAAGATCAAGCCTGAGAGTCGATCTAGCACTATGCATTTTCTATGAACTTTTTGGTAACTTGTTGCCAAAGGGGGAGAAAAATGTATAGATCATAGGCTTCGAGAGAGAGAGTGTTGCTTTTGTTCTCTCTTGCTTTATTTGGTGGTTTTTCAATCTTTGTTTGCTTTTGGTTGAGATACTATGCTTGTGAGACATTGATGATCATGTGTTTGATCATAAGCTACACTTATGCATGCTTGATATTATCCTATCTATCTTATGTGATCACTCACTATGCTTGGTGATGAGTGCATGTATTCATTGTTTATTATTTTGAGCGCTCCACCAAGATGTATGTGACATGGAAGAGTAACCCATGAGCCTAATTCATTGTGCATTTGCAGTCCAAAGCAAATCTAAAACTATGCACAAATTTAGGGGGAGCTCTTGCTTATCACATACTTCTCAAAGCGACGATGTTATTTAAATTTTATTATCATTTGTCGAAGCTTTGATCTATATGTTGTCATCAATTACCAAAAAGGGGGAGATTGAAAGTGCAACTATCCCTAGGTGGTTTTGGTAATTCATAACAACATATAGCTCATTGAGCTAATGCTATTCCAAGACTATTATTTCAGGAAAGCTCAATGAATGGCATGGCATGGATGATGAAAGTGGATCCCTCAAAATACTAAGGACAAAGGATTGGCTCAAGCTCAAAAGCTCAAGACTCTTCATTTTACATTTTAGTGATCCAAGATCACATTGAGTCTATAGGAAAAGCCAATACTATCAAGAAGGGATGAGGTGTTGCTTAATGAGCCTCTTGCTTCATGTGCTTAGTGATATGCTCCAAAACCCTCAACTACTTTCCCACATCCACAAATGACCTAAACCTAAAGCCAAAATCGGTCACACCGATTCTTTCTATCCGGCGCCACCGATTCCAAAAGTCATAGCCACTGCCACAAACCCTAAGCAAATCGGTCTTACCGATAGGGATCTCGGTCTCACCGAGATGGGGTTGCAATCTCTCTGTTTCCCTTCGTAACGTTTCGGTCTAACCGAAGTGAGCGATCGGTCCCACCGAGATTGCAATGTAAACTCTCTGTTTCCTTTTTGTAACATTTCGGTCTCACCGAAAAGAGCAAATCGGTCCCACCGAGTTTACCTGACCAACTCTCTGGAAAGCTTATTACCAAATCGGTCTCACCGAGTTTGTGTAATCGGTCGCACCGAGATTACGTTATGCCCTAACCCTAACCGAATCGGCCTCACCGAGATGCATGTCAGTCCCACCGAAAATCACTAACGGTCACTAGGTTTACTAAATCGGTCCGACCGAGTTTAACGATTCGGTCCCACCGAGATTGGTAAATTGTGTGTAACGGTTAGATTTTGTGTGGAGGCTATATATACCCCTCCACCTCCTCTTCATTCGTGGAGAGAGCCATCAGACTAAACCTACACTTCCAACTTACCATTTCTGAGAGAGAACCACCTACTCATGTGTTGAGGCCAAGATATTCCATTCCTACCATATGAATCTTGATCTCTAGCCTTCCCCAAGTTGCTTTCCACTCAAATCATCTTTCCACCAGATCCAAATCCTATGAGAGAGAGTTGAGTGTTGGGGAGACTATCATTTGAAGCACAAGAGCAAGGATTTCATCATCAACGCACCATTTGTTACTTCTTGGAGAGTGGTGTCTCCTAGATTGGCTAGGTGTCACTTGGGAGCCTCCGACAAGATTGTGGAGTTGAACCAAGGAGTTTGTAAGGGCAAGGAGATCGCCTACTTCGTGAAGATCTACCGCTAGTGAGGCAAGTCCTTCGTGGGCGACGGCCATGGTGAGATAGACAAGGTTGCTTCTTCGTGGACCCTTCGTGGGTGGAGCCCTCCATGGACTCGCGCAGCCGTTACCCTTCGTGGGTTGAAGTCTCCATAAACGTGGATGTACGATAGCACCACCTATCGGAACCACGCCAAAAACATTCGTGTCTCCAATTGCGTCTGAATCCTCCAAACCCTTCCCTTTACTTTCTTGCAAGTTGCATGCTTTTTCCGCTGCCTATACACTCTTTGCATGCTTGCTTGAATTTTGTGATGATTGCTTGACTTGTCCTAAGATAGCTAAAATCTGCCAAACTCTAAAATTGGGAAAAGGTTAAGTTTTTAATTGGTCAAGTAGTCTAATCACCCCCCCTCTAGACTTACTTCAAGGTCCTACAAAGAGCAAGAGTGAGAGAGTGGGATTGTATCAGAATGATCAAGGTTTTTTTGCTTGCTTGGCACTTCTAAAGATAGTACCGCTCTTCATCAGTGACAACGATCACAACGTCGGAAACGTCGGCTACCGAGAAGGAACAACACCGACTAGCAAAGAATGAACACAATCAATGCAATGCACAGTCAAATGCATCATATGGCATTTCAAGGTACTGAATCCATCTAATGCAACATTAAGTCATTTTAATTGAGGTGGAATTCAAACATATAGCAAATTCCAACTCCAAAACTAATTACCATATATTCCATAATCATGAAATGTCCTAGTTGGTGACGTTAACTAGCTCAAACATGCATGAACATGGCATAAACAGATTCTTCATATTTTTCTGATAATTTTTCATATATAAATTATTTTCATCTGAGCTACGGTTAATTTCTATTGTTTTTGGAAGTTTATGCAAATTTCTGAAATAACTAAACCATTTAGATTTATTTAAAATCTAGAAATCCTTTATTGCGGAGCATGAGGTCAGCACTACGTCATATGGTCAACAGGGCTGGTCTAGGTCAAACCTAACATGCGGTGTCCACATGTCATTGACACACTGGTTAACAGAGGGTTAATTAACACCTAAGAAAAGTAATTTGCAGGTCGGGGCCCACCGTCACTGACCTAAACTAACTGTAATTAGTCTAACTAATGTCGTCACGTCATCTAAAATAGTGGTTAGTCGCCGGTGATAAATAGGACGCATCGGAGCTCGCCGGCTGGCCGGCCAACTCCGAAGACGAGAGGTTGCACGGACAGGCTTGCTGGAGCGCACAACGAGGCGCGTCGGGTGGTGGCAGTGGCTAGTGGCATGGAGGTGTATAGTGACGGTGGCGGCTACATCAGTGGCAACCGAAGCTCGGGTCTATGCGAGCGCGTTGTTGCAACGTGGAAGGGAGTAGGATGGGACGCGGGTTAGGATCCTAGTGGTGCCAGGAGCACGCCCACGTGCTCGGACGCGATGTTTGTCCGTTGTAACGCCGGCGACAACATGGACGCCGATGCTGAACTCACAGGTGTGGCGGCTAGCGCGGTTAGAGCAGGCGCGCGAGCGAGAGGACGGGAAGGGAAGCAGGAGGAGCTCACATGGGTCGTAGCAGCTGGTCAATGGCTTTGGGGGCAGCCGAATGGGGTTCGGCGTGACGGTGGATCTCCCAGACATGTTGGCGCGGCATCTCGTCGATGGTAGCCATGTAAACAGAGTTCGGCGAGTGGTGGATGCCCTTGAGGTTGCTCGGAACCGAGCGCTGGAGAGAAAGAGAGGGACCAGGGGGAGGGGAACGACAGAGGGGCTCGAGGGGGCCTTCCAGGCGAAGGGGATGGGCACGAGGCAGGCTGCTGCATGGCAAGCGTGAGGTGGACGCGGTGCGTGCGCGAGCGACACGCAGGTAGGAGGTACGAGACGCTGGCGAGGAGATGGGCTGGGCCAGCTATAGTGTGGGCCACACAGTAGGTTGTGAGTTGACTCTTTCTCTCTGTTTTCTATTCTGTTTTTCTGTTTTCAATTAATTATTTTGCCACTGTTTGAAAATAATAAAAATTCAAACCAGTGCCGAAACTTTCTGTAAATATTTATGTCACTTAGCTGGACCTTCCCAAATGCACATAAATATTTCAGAGACATTTGAAGATATATTCTAACAATAAGAATATAAATTCTAATTCAAATACAATAGTGATTTAAATTTCAAGGACCAAAATATTTTGTAAAAATAGTTCATCGTTTTTGGTTGGGCACAAAACCTTTGCCAAACTATAACCAACATTATTTAAGGTCATTTTGGAATCATTGAATGCATTTTCAGGGTTTTTGCCCTTTATTTAAAATTTGGAGGCTTTAAATTTCCTCATTTCAAATTTCACTAAAATTAAATATGATGCATGATGCTCTCTAATGCAACTATTTACAAGCAACAATCTAGGGTTGTGATAGCAGAATAGGTATCTCTAATATAGCTTTTTCAGGTCCAAAATTTCAGCTGCCGGTAATCTCCCTCTTTATATAAATCTTATAATTTAAGAGAAAAAAGACATTAAGATGAGCAAACATAGTGTGTACTTGAAAATGCTCTAGAATAGCGCGGAGAAAGCTTGAGAAGGGCGGCACCAGACCCTCGACGAGAAAGACGGCGAAAATCAAGGCGTCTGTGATGTCAACCTCCCTCCCTCGCGCCGGCCACCTTGAGCTTGGTCGGACCCCATTTATTATCGGCCCCACCCACGAAGTGTCAAACCCTGTCCAGCCCCTTGGGGTTGATGATTCCTAGGAGGTGCAGGGCCCACGGCGGGACCACCGGGCGAGGCAGTTTCTTCCACTTCTCCTTTGTCGCCGAGATCATTTTGTCACCATATCATTAACACCATATCATTATCAACCATCTGTAAACAGAAAGGGATCTGTTTTGACGTCACAATTAGTTCACGAATACGAGACTCAAGTGCCCACCAAAAGCCTCACTATCTAAGCAAACACCATATTGTCCAATGGCTAGTGACAACAAACGCGAGTAGCGCATTGAGAGAACATTTCACATTTTCACAACAAGTCTGAAACACAACAAGCCTGAACCAGAATTCAACAATGTTATGACGGCACTCCCAGGAGTCGACACCCCTCCTACTTCTTTGTTTTGTCATAAACCTCAATATATCTCTTCGGAACACCGTGATGGTCAACGAGGTGCTTTGCAAGGTTTTCAATGACTCCGCCTTGAATCAAGACCTCATGTTGCCCCTTTTTACCTGAAATGATAATGTAAATTGTAATGCATATACATATATCGGTTGCACACCTTCACGAACTTTTTCCCTATCAAGAAACAGGTGGACAAGGGTTGGGTACAAAGCAATAATACCTGGAAGCTCAGCTGTGGTGGTGCTGCAAGCAAATTTCTTTTGTAGTTCAGAAGCCAAGGAGTCAGCATCCAGCAAAAAGCATTCCAATCCAGAGACTCGGGTCATCTTCTTGTTCCCTTGCCTTCTTTCTGTCATGATTTGAACAGTGCGTATGGCGCCCTTGCGAATGGCCACCTCATTTCCTCTAGCTACTCTATGATGAATTTGCATACGGTTAATAAATGTTGACCCTAAATCCTTCTTGTGGATCTCACTTGGGTATGCTGAACCCTTCTTCACAGCCCCTTTGTACAGAGCATCACATAATGTAGCATCCAGAATTACTTTGGCCTTGTCTGTTTGCTTGACCAAATTTTCCTTCTCCACATACCTTCAATCATATGAGAATAAAATTAGTTGAAATGTCAGAAACTTGCAGTCTTCCCGCTTTACAAACATAGAACTTGTAGACTACGAGAATCAATTGCTGTACCAGAAACAAACCTGAAAACCACATCAAACGCCTCTGATGCACTGTAATACTTCCCTGTGTCAGCGTCAACAGCCAAAAATATGGGGTTGACATGCGAACTTGGCTTATAAATTTCATCCACTTCCAGTTGCTTTGTACTGCTGCCATCGGCAACAATGTTATCATGCTGTTCAACTGGCTCCTGTACCCTCTTATGATGTTTGAAGGCCGTGTAGTCTGGATGTTTGCGACTGATACCTATCAACATGACTTCCTTTTTATGCTTGTCCTCTTTCACTGAGATCTGTAAATTTAATGGACATTAGATAATCTTGAGGAATTTAAAAACTGGATTAGTTCCAAACATGGGTAGTATGTACTGATAATTCGTAAATTAAACTTCATTTTGATACGATACCACATTACCACACATCAATGCATCATCATCATGACTCTTTCTAAATCTTACAAGTTCGTAAGAGAACTGTATATAGTAAGAAAGATTAATAAGCGCACGACCTTCAATCACACATGCTCTATTCCAGATGTTAGAATGAGTGTAGCACTTTTGTACCAAGTTCGACAAAACCATGTGAGCAAAACCTTTCACAGGTTCCAACTGTGCAAGGAGTTCACAACCAAGGGATAGGATACATCAGCTCTACTCGACTAAACGTGCTGAAAGACATGGAAGATGAATAAATCAAACCCTAGCGTGTAAGTTAACTTCTTAGAAATCCTTAGGAACCCTATCATGTTCTGCTTACTTAAAGGGCTTAAATAGTTACTAGTTATCAGATACATGACAATCTAGCGAACAATAATGTATTCTCGACATTTAATAGACTTCTAATTTACCATGAATGAAAAAAGGACAGGCCCAGTGCATAGAAGCTCCCACACAAGGTGGGGTCTGGGGAGGGATTATAGGAACCTAGTCTTACCCCTGCAAGGTGCAATGCAGAGAGGCTGGTTCGAACCCAGGACCTCTTAGCACAAGTGTGGAGGACTTCACCACTGCGCCAGGCCTGCCCTCTAATTTACCATAAATGAAGCTTAAAAGAAAAGCTTTGCCCAACTAGCTTACAAGGCCAGAAGAAGATTTTGACTGCAACCACTTGGATAGTTTTTTATGTGATGACTTCTTAATATCAAGGGTAACACCTGGAGGTCTGCATGGGAGAATGTGATTTGACCTACACAGAACAGTAAACAGAAGATGAACAAGATAATAGTTATGCATCATAAAAAAATGCAGGTTATAGGAGAGTTGGATATCTTGGTGAAGTCACCCTGCCAAATTATCATTTACTAGATGTAGAAGATCAGTATCAAGATCTATTTTCTCAAAGCAATGCCAATATTTACTGATGTAGATTAGAGTGAAACATGGTTTTGTTGACTATCAAAAGACTTGGTAATGAGACTCAGTATAAAGCTGTGCGAATAACTCATCTCAATCATATGACCGGATGGAAAACAATTAGTGTCACATGAACCTACTCAGAAAGGACAGAATAACAAATTGTTCATCAATGTGAAATTACTATATATATACATACCACAATATACTTCCTGGCATGGGGAGGTCTTTATCTTTTACGTTCATGTGTAATGCTTGCAGAAGGCATATGTCCAAGAGAGAGTCAATTTCTTCAGTAGACAAATGTTGATGTTCCTTCTCCTCGGTCTGTTCCTTGGTGGTTTTCTCTTGAGGCAAATTTAGCTCGCTTGTGCTAGCTGTTACATTCTCTATGGTTTCACTGTTAATGGCATGATCTTCAGTAAGACACTCCGAGACATCAACAGCTGCTTTGTCTTGCTTTCCTTCTGAAGGCTCTTCGGAAGAGTCAATATGTTGAGAAGCGGAAGCAAAATTAGGATCTTCAATAACCATGTCATCATAGAATCCTTCATTTGGAACATAACGACCATCAGCAGAAGCCCTGCAATAATATTTAACAATTATTTATAGAAGTGAAGATAAACTCAGGTATGCATTAATAGCATTGAACTTGCCATAACAAATCTTTATAGTAATGTGCAATCCGCAAAGCCTTGCCACGTAATCCTGCCTTTAGTGCTTCGGTATTGCTCATAGTTGTGGTCCCAACCTGTGTAGAGCGTGTAACAGAACCAGAAGTTGAACTTGTACATCTTTGGCAAGATTACTTGATAAAAACTACGAGCCAAACTAGTGCAAGAGACCATGAGAAACTTACAGCAATTGGAGCAGGGTTACCAGGGACTTTAACTGACCATGGCTGGCCAGCTTGGAAAGAAGGTAATCCTTCTGGAGGTACGCTGATACCAGGAAACATAAGATCGGCGCCACCAAGAATGAAGTGTGAAACTTCACCACCCTTAAGTGTAAAAGCTGGCAACAGATAAGGAACCTTCCAGAGTGCATAAACTGCAACATTTTCACCAATTAAATAATGCTACAAAGTAGAGAATGAGGAATCCACTTATCTTGAGATCTAAAACGCACAACAAGCTGTGATCACATTTGAGGCCAACTCATAAATTTATCAACAAAATTAAAGCACTTTAAAGATGGATCCCACAGTTTGTAGCTCAGCTATCCCAAGCAGAAGCATAATATTTTCACCTATTTGATAAAAACAGAAAATTAAGCCATTCAAAACAATAAATAGACATATCAAAAGTTCCTCTTGCTGGCTTAGACACATATGCCCTCCTGTATTCTACAAAGTTCGGGTTGGCTTTCAACGTCAGTGCATTATTTGTTTCCCTACATCCCTACTATGGTACCCATACACTCTTGGAAAAAGCAACTTGCAGAATGATAGCACGTCAACAAGAATTACTACGTATGAATTTACCATTCCAGTCACTTTTCATGCAAGCTAGAGTGTGTAGTTAGTGGCGCATAAAATTAGAATTAATTGAAAACCAATAAATCAAACAAAGAGTTCAATTGGTTAGAAGCACATGAACTATCACATTAAAGAATCAATTATTATAATAGTTAGAAAACAACAGACTGAGGACTACACTCATTGCTTGAAGCATTAGCATGTTTAGATTCTCTTCCTGAATTTTGTTTTATACATGCACAATCAAAATAAGCATTTCAAAAATTGCAATAACAAAAAAGGCACAACACGGTGGAAATGAGAAGGGTTAAGATTACTAGATGAAAATAAATGTACTACTCTGCAATCTGGAAATAAAGATAACCTGTTGGAAACAGCTCATGGCCTCTTCCATCAATGTCGAATAGCATTGGCAGTTCGCCCTCTATGCCATAAACAAGAGTCCGGCTTGGGTACTTAGCGACTGTTATCTCAACCTATCCACAACGCAATATTTTCACAAAGTTATGAAGAAGATATAAATGCAACAAATAATAACTAAGTTTGAATGAAAAGATATATACAGTTCACTCTTCCGTAAACTGGCAACACCACAAAATATAAGGTAGATAATAATACAGTTAACTTCACTTGATAAACAAGACAGGCCAGTTAGATAGGTGGGTGGGGATGAATGCTGAAAATTCACAGCTATCGCATGTAAAAGTAGACCAGTCTATCTATTGTAAGTACAATTATATATTTTGATGCAATATAACTTGAACCACTTGGCGAGCTAAAACCATGTAACATATTTTCAAGACTTAATACCTTTGGAGGAAGCATGTTATAGGGTTATACTGCTATTACTCCACATACTGATAAGAAAATTCATTACCTTTGGAGGAAGAATGGCATCCAGATCATCATCAGATGCTTGCGGAAACCTTTGCTTGGCGGTTCTTCTCAGCTTCTTTTTGTCAGCGCCTGACAAACGTTGTAGAGCTTTTGCATCAACATTCTTCTTGAACATGGTTTATGGGTTATCAAACAAGATTCCAGGCTGCAAAAAAAGCATCAAACAGGTCATCAAATGGAATATAGACCGGTAGAGCAATACATCCATCCATCAAAAAGTCCTGCTGCATTCAAACTTCTGGGAAGGAGCAGAACATAAGGAAACATGTAGCAGAATTCCAATTTCGTTGTACCCTATAATAGTCACAAGGGCTACATTACACAAATCATAACCCTCTTAGGATAGTACCAGTTTATCATTTCAACCAACCTCAATCTGGAAAACCTCCATCTTCTTGGTTAGAAGGAAAACAAGCGAAATTGGCAAGCTCTCCACGCGAATAGAATAAGAGAAGTCAAAGAATTGCAACTTCAAAAAAAAAAGTCAAAGAATTGCATCATTCCATTGCATCCCAAAACTTCGTACTTCCGGAACTACAAGGAAGCTACGGATTCACAGCGGAGAGACCACACCAATATCACCGACCCTATCCAATAACTCGGAAAGGCGGCAGATTGTAACAATCGAGTGAAAAGGAAAAAAAAAAAAAAAGAGGGCAAACTTTTCACCGTTCGCCCGAGCAAGGGCCGGCGAATCGAGAGACTACGAGTGATGGAGGAGATGAGCGAGGCGAGAGACAGAGAGACAAAGAGGGAGAAAGGCTTCGTTACCGGCGGCGAGGCGATCGGATTGGAGGAGCGCGGAGGCGGCGATAGGACTGGACGGATCGGGAAGCCTCCGGGGATGGAAACCTCTCAGAAGTCCAAGGGCAAACCCTATTTGGCGCTCATCTGGGCCGGCCCATCTAGGTATTTTGTTCTGTGTTTAAAACCGCAAAAAACAAGGGAGCAACTAATTAACGAGCGCTCCTTCGGGAGCCTCGCAAAGATCAGCGTCACTTAGCGCTCTCAGCCATTTCCCATGTGTCGCGCTCTGGGCACTCTCTCTGGATTTCATTTTTTTATTTTTCCGCGCGTGTTTTCGGCTTTTAAAACCGTTTTTTTCTGGTGTTTTATACGTTTTGGTTTTCTACCGGTCTTCCCTAGCTTTTGGACAAAAAAAATCGAAAAAATAATTTTTTTGCGCAAAAAAACGCATTTTTTTCGCGAGAGTCACGTTTTTGTTTTCGCGAGAGGCACGGTTGTGCTTTCGCGAGAGGCACGGCCGTGCCTCTTGGAAACGAAAAAAAAACGTGTTTTCTGTTTTTTTTCTTTCGTAAGAGGCACGATTTTGCTTCCGCGAGAGGCACGGTTGTGCTTTCGCGAGAGGCACGGGCATGCCTCTTTCGGAAAAGGAAAAAAATGCATTTTCTGTTTTTTTTTCGCGAGAGGCACGGTTTTGCTTCCGCGAGAAGCACGGTTGTGCTTTCGCGAGAGGCACGGGCGTGCCTCTTTCGGAAAGGGAAAAAAACATGTTTTCTATTTTTTTTCTTTCACGAGAGGCACGGTTTTGCTTCCGTGAGAGGCACGGTTGTGCTTTCGCGAGAGGCACGGGCGTGCCTCTTTCGGAAAGGAAAAAAACGCGTTTTCTGTTTTTTTTCTTTCGTGAGAGGCACGGTTTTGCTTCCGCGAGAGGCACGACTGTGCTTTGCCGAGAGACACGGGCCTGCCTCTTTCGGAAAGGGGAAAAACGCGTTTTTTGTTTTCTTTTCTTTCGCGAGAGGCACGACTTTGCTTCTGCGAGAGGCACGGTTGTGCTTTTCGCGAGAGGCACGGGCGTGCCTTTTTCGGAAAGGGAAAAAACGCGTTTTTTATTTATTTTTTTTTCACGAGAGGCACGGTTGTGATTTCGTCAGAGGCACGAGCGTGCCTTTTTCGGATAGAGAAAAAACCCGTGTTGCCGGTTCGGTTTTTTCGTCGGTTTTTTTCGTCTGGTTTTTTCGTGAAAAAAAAGTTCGTCAAAACCTATCAACATGGGATCTAGTTTTGAAGTTCTCAACGCGAGGAATCCAACGGCGAAAGCGGTTCGAGATTTGGACGCACGGTTTAAGAGATAAACATTTTGAATAAACGAATCTACGAAAAAAGGGAAAACTCCCAGGTTGCGACAAGTGACGCACATGCAGCACGCCACTTGTCGCAACCTGGGAAAGTTGGAGTAATCTCCGCAAGGAGTACTCCTTAACTAGTGATTTCGAAAAAACAAAGCGACGCGCTGGAACCACCATGCCACTATGCGAGATCTGCTAAAAGCAAGCTTTCTCCTTCTTTTACCTTTTTACTTTTTTCCTTTTTTCATTTTCCTTATTTCTTTTTCGTTTTCAGTATTTTTTCATCCTGGTTCATTGAATTTGTTTGCAAATACGTGAACTTTCCTTTTAATTTGACGATTTTATTTGAAATTAGATGAACTTTTTTCAAATCGATGAATTTATTTTAAATTTTTGAACATTTTTCCAAATTGACGAAATTTTTTCAAAGTTGGTGATCTTTGTTGAAAACCAATGAACTTATAAATTTGGTGAACTTTTTTTGAAATCAATAAACTTTTTCAATTTTGATGAACTTTTTTTCAAATTCGATGAACTTTTTTCGCATATGATGAACTTTTCTTTGAAATTCGATTAGTTTTTTTTCAAAATCGATGAACTTTTTCACATTTTGTGAATTTTTTTCAAAATCAGTGAACTTTTTTTCAATGTTGTGACCTGCTTTTTCTATATTGATGAACCTTTTTCGAATTTCATGAACTTTTTTAAAAAATTTAACTTTTATCCGTACTGGTGAACTTTTTTTATTACAAATCTATGATTTTATTTTTCAAACTTACATTTTCTTTTTCTGAAATGATTTATGTGTGTCCAGAATTTATGTACTGTAATTGAAGAAGTATTAAATAGGTTTGGTTTTGGACTGTAAACAGCGAAGCTGTCCTGGTGCAGTGATTGTTGCGTCGTTTCCTCCGGCCTAATACAATATGGTGGGTGGGTTCGAATCCTGTCTTCTGCAATTATTTTTTCTATCTTCCTCTGCTTTTGGAAGAGGATGTTGGGCCGGCCCGCAAGGAGGCGCGCGCGAGCACCAGGAGCTCGGCGTAGAAGGCGCCGAAAAGGGGGAAATTCTATTTGACGCTAACTGCGTCAAAATGTCGAGCATTCGCACAGGGCGATCCCCCGAGCGCGACTATTGGGTCGGCCCACTTCCCCACAGCGAGGCAGCCGGTTTTGGAAACCTTCCAGAAGGTTCCCCGAACCGGTTTTTTTAATCTTTATACCAGTTTTATGGTTTTCTTTTGTTTTTCTTTTTCCTTTTTCTGTTTCATTTCTTTTTTCCGTTCTTCTGATTCTTTTTCTTCTTTCTTCTTCTTTTTCCGTTTTTTATTTCTTTCAAAATAGTTCGGAAAGTTCAAAATTTGTTCGTGTTTCAAAAATGTTTGAAAAAATTAAAAATGTTCGTGTTTAAAAAGATTGTTCATAAATTATGAAAATGTTCGCATTTTTCAAAAAATTGTTTGGGCATTTCAGAAAATATTCTTGTTTCATAAAAAATATTTGGGACATTTTTTTTCAAGTTTTAACAATTTTTTAGTAAATGTTCCTGTTTTCAAAAAATAACCACAGCTTCTAAAAATCGTTCATATTTTCATTATTCAGCAGTTTCAAAATATGTTTCAGTTAAAAAATTGTTCACAAGTTAAAACAATCGTGTTTGCAAATTTTGTTCAGTAATTTCAAAATATGTTCACATCTCAAAATTTTGTTTTGTAATTTGGAAAAATGTTCCCGTTTCAAAAAATTGTTCATGATTTTAAGAAAATGTTCTCATTTTCAAAATTTGTTTATAATTTCAAAAAAATAATCTGTTTTACAAAGTTGTTCCCATTCTCAAAATTTGTTCACAATTTTAGGAAATGTTTAGTATTTCAGAAAATGCTCTCTTTTAAAAAAATGCTCAAATTTATAAAAAATGTTCATGATTCATGATTTTTTTAGGAATTTCAATTTTTTTAATGATTTCAACATTTGTTTTGCATTCGAAAAAAATGTTGCCGTATTTCAAAAAAATGTTCGAGTTAAAAAAATATGTTCTTCTACTACAAATAATGTTCAGATATTTTCAAAATATTTCGAAATTCTAAATTTTGTTCCTATAATTTATAAACTATTTTAAAGTTTCAAATTTGGCTCACATTTTCCAAAATTTCGTTTGTGTTTTCTGAAATCTGTTTAAAACAATTGAATTATCTGCATGCTACAGTAAATAGGACGTTAGAGTAAATATCACGTTATAGTTAAAAAGGGTTCACTCTGTCAATTGTCAACGTCGTCCATAAGGCTTTGGCTAGCAGCACGTGATCGTAATTGTGAGGTCGCGAGCTCGATCCTGGCAGCCGCGTTTCTTTTTTGCGAGTTCCCCCGCGATAGATGGGTCGGCCCTGTTGGAGAAAGTCATGTGCGTGAGGCCGCCTGTTTGCCGCAGTTAGCGGCGTATAGGAGCTCCCCGAAAAAGGAGCTCCATCTACGCCTAGGCAATTCCTATTTGGCGCGTGAGGAGGATCAAACTCGGGAACCTCAAGGGTAGAACTATGCGCCAACAACCACCGCGCCAGCATGCCCGAAGTGATATCCTGCGGGTTCGATTCCTGGTACCCGCACCTTTTCTGTGTGCATTTTTCACGAGACTTTCTTTTTATTATGATGCGTGTTCGTCGTGGGCCGGCCCATGAGTTCACGAGCTGGGCGCGCTGCAGGCGCCAGCTACCTGTTCGGGCACTTAAGGCGCCGAACAGGAGCTCCCAAGTCCAAGTGCCTGTTCGGTTACCTGCACTTAGTCCCTTCATCTCCAGCCCAATAGAGATTTTTGCCCCCTTAGTCTCCGGTCCAATGAAGCCTGACTGAACTCATAGGGTATAGACCATGCTTTTGGTAAGGGAACACAAAGTATCTGTACCTAATCTGGAGCTTCAATCTCTTGTCAAAAGAAAAATGACTCATGAAATGAATAATGTTCTTCTCGCCAAGTTCAAAAAAAATGTTCTTCTCACCCTTTGTACGGAAGAGGGGGTTCGGAAGGCCCTCTTTGATATTGGAGACTTAAAAGCCCAGGTCTGGATGGTCTACACCCTATTTTTTGGTAAAAATTTGTGATCTATGTTGGGGGATGATCTGACTAAAGAGGTACTTCAGGCGGTAAATACTTGTTCTATACCTGATGGCCGGAATGATACTGCAGTTGTAATGATCCCAAAGGTGAATTCTCCATAAAAGGTAACTCAGTTTAAACCAATAAGTTTGTGCAATATGGTGTATAAGGTTATGTAAAAAATGATTGCGGCTCACTTGAAGATAATCCTATTAGAAATTATTAGCATGACTCAAAGTGCTTTTGTGCCCGGACGTATGATTACTGATAATATTTTAGTGGTGTATGAGTGCTTTCATACAATAAAGAAAAAAAAGAATGGTAAAGAGGGCCTATGCGCCATCAAATTGGACATGCACAAAGCGTATGAACGAGTAGAGTGGCCTTTTTTAAAGGAAATTGTTTTCAAATTGGGATTCAGAAAGAACTGGGTTAATCTGATTATGCAATGTGTATCCTATGTGGAATACCAGGTTCGTTTTAATAGGAAAGAAACTGAGAGTTTTAAACCTACTAGAGGATTGAAGCAAGGAGATCCTCTCTCTCTCTCTCCATACTTATTCTTGTTATGTCTAGAGGGACAGATTGCCCTTTTAGCAAATGTGGAAGAGAATCGAAATATTTCTGGAATAAACATTAGCAGAGATGCACCCTCGGTTTCAAACCTTCTTGTTGGTGCAATGATAGGCCCCTTATGTTTTGGAGTTTGTTGACATAAACAGTTTGGGACTTATGTGTTTGCTAGTGCACACAGAGTAACACGTCTCTAAAGTATCAAGGAGTTTGATGCAAATGGCAAAGATAATCTCCCTGCACGGTAGCGAAGGTTATCACCGAAGATAAAGCTGACATGAGTGACCCCTAAAAATTGCTGAAGTTTAAGCAATTGGTTCGGTGTATGTTTGAAGCAAATGACTATGTTCGAGGAAGAATGAAGACAAAGTGAAGACGTAGCATTTATTTCGTTGTTTTTCTTCTTTCATTGAGTCATAGGACCACCATACTATTAAGAGGGGTGTAGCGTTCGAAGCTTTGGTTCTCTGATGCTAAACCCAAAACCTATGAAAGCTGCGAGAGAAATCTCTTTGTGCTCCGAGCAAATACTTGCCAGCAAGAGACTGTGATCTTCTTCGCTGCGAGAGATTCGACACGGACCGAGGAGTTAGCATTACTTGTTCCTCAAGTAATGTTACTGTTGCTCCAAAATCCGACCGTTGTAAACGTGTCGGTTGGCCATCGGCTGGACCTCGTGTCCAAAATGGTCATTTCCCATCTGGGAAGGCTGCGGCTATAAATAGCCACCCCATGCCGGCTTTGTCCGGCGGCTGCTCCATTTGATTCTGAGAAGATTGTTGAGCAACCCACTCTCTGAGTGATTTGAGTTTAAAATCCACTGAGATAAAAACCTTAGAGCCGAAGCATTAGATAGTGGTTCAGCATCACTGGAATCTAAGTTTAGTACGCTCTGCCTATTACTCTTGAGAGCTGCAAACTCTCTAGACGGTTAGGTGTCAATTCCTTCAGAGACCAAGAGTGATTGTGATTCTCGAAGAAGAAGTCTGTAATGTTGGGGAACGTTGCAGAAAATTAAAAAAATTTCCTACGGTTTCACCAAGATCCATCTATGAGTTCATCTAAGCAACGAGTCGAGGGAATGAGTTTGCATCTACATACCACTTGTAGATCGCGTGCGGAAGCTTGCAAGGTGATGATGGAGTCGTACTCGACGTGATTCGAATCACCGATGACCAAGTGCTGAACGGACAGCACCTCCGCGTTCAACACACGTACGGGACGGGAGACGTCTCCTCCTTCTTGATCCAGCATGGGGAAGGAGAGGTTGAGGAAGACAGCTCCACCGGCAGCACGACGGCGTGGTGATGGTGGAGAAGCAGTACTCCGACAGGGCTTCGCCGAGCACACAACGGAGGAGGAGAGGTGTTGGGGAGGGGAGGGCTGCGCCTTGGAGGGTGGTACGGCTGCCCTCCCCTCACCCCTCTATTTATAGGGGGAAGGGAGAAGGGGGCCGGCCCCTCTAGATCCCATCTAGGGGGGGGGGGCAGGCCAAGGGGAGAGGGGGAGAGGGTGGCTTGCCCCCCAAGCCAAGGGGGCGCCCCCTCTAGGGTTCCCCCCTCAACCCTAGGCGCAAGGGCCCAAGGGAGGGGGTGCGCCCAGCCCACCAGGGGCTGGCTCCCTGCCCCACGCAGCCCATGTGGTCCCCCGGGAGGGGTGGCCCCTCCCGGTGGACCCCCGGAACCCTTCCGGTGGCCCCGGTACAATACCGGTATGACCCCGAAACTTCCCGGTGCCAGTTTGACAACTTCCCATATATAAATCTTTACCTCCGGACCCTTCCGGAGCTCCTCGTGACGTCCGGGATCCCATCCGGGACTCCGAACAACATTCGGCAGTCACATACTAGTATTCCTAATAACCCTAGCGTCACCGAACCTTAAGTGTGTAGACCCTACGGGTTCGGGAGACATGCAGACATGACCGAGACGCTCTCAGGTTAATAACCAACAGCGGGATCTGGATACCCATGATGGCTCCCACATGCTCCTCGATGTTGTCATCGGATGAACCACGATGTCGAGGATTCGATCAAATCCTGTATACAATTCCCTTTGTCAATCGGTACGTTACTTGCCCGAGACTCGATCGTCGGTATCCCAATACCTTGTTCAGTCTCGTTACCGGCAAGTCACTATACTCGTACCGTAATGCATGATCCCGTGTCCAACACCTTGGTCACATTGAGCTCATTATGATGATGCATTACCGAGTGGGCCCAGAGATACCTCTCCGTCATACGGAGTGACAAATCCCAGTCTCGATCCGTGTCAACCCAACAGATACTTTCGGAGATACCTGTAATGCACCTTTATAGTCACCCAGTTACGTTGTGACGTTTGATACACCCAAGGCACTATTACGGTATCCGGGAGTTACACGATCTCATGGTCGAAGGAAGAGATACTTGACATTGGCAAAGCTCTAGCAAAACGAACTACACGATCTTTTATGCTATGCTTAGGATTGGGTCTTGTCCATCACATCATTCTCCTAATGAGGTGATCCCGTTATCAACGACATCCAATGTCCATAGTCAGGAAACAATGACTATCTGTTGATCACAACGAGCTAGTCAACTAGAGGCTCACCAGGGACATATTGTGGTCTAAGTATTCACACGTGTATTACGGTTTACGGATAATACAGTTATAGCATGAACAAAAGACAATTATCATGAACATTGAAATATAATAATACTTTTATTATTGCCTCTAGGGCATATTTCCAACAGTCTCCCACTTGCACTAGAGTCACCAATCTAGTTACATTGTGATGAATCGAACACACATAGAGTTCTGGTGTTGATCATGTTTTGCACGCGAGAGAGGTTTAGTCAGCAGATCTGCGACATTCAGATCCGTGTGCACTTTGCAAATCTCTATGTCTCCATCTTGAACTTTTTCATGGATGGAGTTGAAACGACGCTTGATGTGCCTGGTCTTCTTGTGAAACCTGGGCTCCTTGGCAAGGGCAATAGCTCCAGTGTTGTCACAGAAGAGTTTGATCGGCCCCGACGCATTGGGTATGACTCCTAGGTCGGTGATGAACTCCTTCACCCATATCGCTTCATGCGCTGCCTCCGAGGCTGCCATGTACTCCGCTTCACACGTAGATCCCGCCACGACGCTCTGCTTGCAGCTGCACCAGCTTACTGCTCCACCATTCAACATATACACGTATCCGGTTTGTGACTTAGAGTCATCCAGATCTGAGTCGAAGCTAGCGTCGACGTAACCCTTTACGACGAGCTCTTCGTCTCCTCCATAAACGAGAAACATGTCCCTCGTCCTTTTCAGGTACTTCAGGATATTCTTGACCGCTGTCCAGTGTTCCTTGCCGGGATTACTTTGGTATCTTGCTACCAAACTTACGGCAAGGTTTACATCGGGTCTGGTACACAGCATGGCATACATAATAGATCCTATGGCTGAAGCATAGGGGATGACACTCATCTCTTCTTTATCTTTTGCCGTGGTCGGTGACTGAGCCGAGCTCAGTCTCACACCTTGTAACATAGGCAAGAACCCCTTCTTGGACTGATCCATTTTGAACTTCTTCAAAATCTTATCAAGGTACGTGCTTTGTGAAAGACCTATGAGGCGTCTCGATCTATCTCTATAGATCTTGATGCCTAATATATAAGCAGCTTCTCCAAGGTCCTTCATTGAAAAACACTTGTTCAAGTAGGCCTTAATGCTGTCCAGAAGTTTCGTATCATTTCCCATCAAGAGTATGTCATCTACATATAATATAAGAAATGCTACAGAGCTCCCACTCACTTTCTTGTAAACGCAGGCTTCTCCATAAGTCTGCGCAAACCCAAACGCTTTGATCATCTCATCAAAGCGAATGTTCCAACTCCGAGATGCTTGCACCAGTCCATAAATGGATCGCTGGAGCTTGCATACTTTGTTAGCGTTCCGAGGATCGACAAAACCTTCCGGCTGCATCATATACAGCTCTTCCTTAAGATGTCCGTTAAGGAATGCCGTTTTGACGTCCATCTGCCATATCTCATAATCATAGTATGCGGCAATTGCTAACATGATTCGGACGGACTTCAGCTTCGCTACGGGAGAGAAAGTCTCGTCGTAGTCAATCCCTTGAACTTGTCAATAACCCTTAGCGACAAGTCGAGCCTTATAGATGGTAACATTACCATCCGCGTCCGTCTTCTTCTTAAAAATCCATTTGTTTTCTATCGCTCGCCGATCATCGGGCAAGTCTGTCAAAGTCCATACTTTGTTTTCATTCATGGATTCTATCTCGGATTTCATGGCTTCAAGCCATTTGTTGGAATCCGGGCCCGCCATCGCTTCTTCATAGTTCGAAGGTTCATTGTTGTCTAACAACATGATTTCCAGGATAGGGTTGCCGTACCACTCTGGTGCGGAACGTGTCCTTGTGGACCTACGAAGTTCAGTAGTAACTTGATCCGAAGTACCTTGATCATCATCATTGTTTTCCTCTTCAGTTGGTGTGGGCATCACAGGAACGGTTTCCTGCGCTGCGCCACTTTCCCGTTCAAGAGGTAGTACTTCATTGAGTTCTACTTTCCTCCCACTTACTTCTTTCGAGAGAAACTCTTTTTCCAGAAAGCATCTGTTTTTGGCAACAAAGATCTTGCCTTCGGATCTTAAGTAGAAGGTATACCCGACAGTTTCCTTAGGGTATCCTATGAATACGCATTTTTCCGACTTGGGTTCGAGCTTTTCAGGTTGAAGTTTCTTGACATAAGCATCGCATCCCCAAACTTTTAGAAACGACAACTTAGGTTTCTTTCCAAACCATAATTCATACGGTGTCGTCTCAACAGATTTAGACGGTGCCCTATTTAAAGTGAATGTAGCTGTCTCTAGAGCGTATCCCCAAAATGATAGCGGTAAATCGGTAAGAGACATCATAGACCGCACCATATCCAATAGAGTGCGATTACGACGTTCGGACACACCGTTTCGCTGAGGTGTTCCAGGCGGCGTGAGTTGTGAAACGATTCCACATTTTCTTAAGTGTGTACCAAATTCGTGACTTAAGTATTCTCCTCCACGATCTGATCGTAAGAATTTTATCTTTCGGTCACGTTGATTCTCTACCTCACTCTGAAATTCCTTGAACTTTTCAAAGGTCTCAGACTTGTGTTTCATTAAGTAGACATACCCATATCTACTCAAGTCATCAGTGAGAGTGAGAACATAACGATATCCTCCGCGAGCCTCAACGCTCATTGGACCGCACACATCGGTATGTATGATTTCCAACAAGTTGGTTGCTCGCTCCATTGTTCCGGAGAACGGAGTCTTGGTCATTTTGCCCAAGAGGCATGGTTCACATGTGTCAAACGATTCATAATCAAGAGACTCCAAAAGTCCATCAGCATGGAGCTTCTTCATGTGCTTGACACCAATGTGACCAAGGCGGCAGTGCCACAAGTATGTGGGACTATCGTTATCAACTTTACATCTTTTGGCATCCACACTATGAACATGTGTAACATTACGCTCGAGATTCATTAAGAATAAACCATTGACCATCGGAGCATGACCATAAAACATATCTCTCATATAAATCGAGCAACCATTATTCTCAGACTTAAATGAGTAGCCATCTCATATTAAACGAGATCCAGATACAATGTTCATGCTCAAACATGGCACTAAATAACAATTATTAAGGTTCAAAACTAATCCCGTAGGTAAATGTAGAGGCAGCGTGCCGACGGCGATCACATCGACTCTGGAACCATTCCCGACGCGCATAGTCACCTCGTCCTTCGCCAGTCTCCGTTTATTCCGCAGCTCCTGCTGTGAGTTACAAATATGAGCAACGGCACCGGTATCAAATACCCAGGAGTTACTACGAGTACTGGTAAGGTACACATCAATCACATGTATATCAAATATACCTTTGGTGTTGCCGGCCTTCTTATCCGCTAAGTATTTGGGGCAGTTCCGCTTCCAGTGACCCTTCCCCTTGCAATAAAAGCACTCAGTCTCAGGCTTGGGTCCATTCTTTGACTTCTTCCCGGCAACAGGCTTACCGAGTGCGGCAACATCTTTGCCGTCCTTCTTGAAGTTCTTCTTACCCTTGCCCTTCTTGAACTTAGTGGTCTTATTGACCATCAACACTTGATGTTCTTTCTTGATTTCACCCTCTGCTGACTTCAGCATCGAGAACACTTCATGAATGGTCTTTACCATCCCCTGCATGTTGTAGTTCATCACAAAGCTCTTGTAGCTTGGTGGGAGCGACTGGAGGATTCTGTCAATGACCGCCTCATCTGGGAGGTTTATGTTCAGCTGGGTCATACGATTGTGCAACCCAGACATCTTCAGGATGTGCTCACTGACAGAACTGTTTTCCTCCATCTTACAACTGTAGAACTTGTCAGAGACATCATATCTCTCGACCCGGGCATGAGCTTGGAAAACTAGTTTCAGCTCTTCGAACATCTCATATGCTCCGTGGTGCTCAAAACGCTTTTGGAGCCCCGGTTCTAAGCTGTAAAGCATGCCGCACTGAACGAGGGAGTAATCATCAGCACGAGCTTGCCAAGCGTTCATAACGTCTTGGTTCTCTGGGACGGGAGCGTCACCTAGCGGTCCTTCTAGGACATATTGCTTTCTGGCAGCTATGAGGATGATCCTCAGGTTCCGGACCCAGTCCGTATAGTTGCTACCATCATCTTTCAGCTTGGTTTTCTCTAGGAACGCGTTGAAGTTCATGTTGACATTAGCATTGGCCATTGATCTACAAGACATATTTGCAAAGGTTTTAGACTAAGTTCATGATAATAAAGTTCTAATCAAATAATGAACTCCCACTTAGATCAGACATCCCTCTAGTCATCTAAGTGTTACACGATCCGAGTCGACTAGCCCGCGTCCGATCATCACGTGAGACGGACTAGTCATCGTCGGTGAACATCTTTTGGTGATCGTATCTTCCATACAACTCGTGTTCGACCTTTCGGTCTCCGTGTTCCGAGGCCATGTCTGCACATGCTAGGCTCGTCAAGTTAACCCTAAGTGTTTTCGCTGTGTAAAACTGTCTTACACCCGTTGTATGTGAATGTAAGAATCCATCACACCCGATCATCACGTGGTGCTTAGAAGCAACGAACTATAGCAACGGTGCACAGTTAGGGGAGAACACTTCTTGAAATTTTGTAAGGGATCATCTTATTTACTACCGTCGTCCTAAGTAAACAAGATGTATAAACATAATAAACATCACATGCAATTATATAGTTGTGACATGATATGGCCAATATCATAAAGCTCCATTGATCTCCATCTTCGGGGCTCCATGATCATCTTGTCACCGGCTTGACACCATGATCTCCATCATCATGATCTCCATCATCGTGTCTTCATGAAGTTGTCACGCCAACGACTACTTCTACTTCTATGACTAACGTTTAGCAATAAAGTAAAGTAGTTTACATGGCGTTTATTCAATGACACGCAGGTCATACAAAAATAAAGACAACTCCTATGGCTCCTGTCGGTTGTCATACTCATCGACATGCAAGTCGTGAATCCTATTACAAGAACATGATCTCATACATCACAATTCATCATTCATCACAACTTCTGGCCATATCACATCACATGATCAATCGCTGCAAAAACAAGTTAGACGTCCTCTAATTGTTGTTGCATCTTTTACGTGGCTGCGATTGGGTTCTAGCAAGAACGTTTTTTTACCTACGAATCACCACAACGTGATTTTGTCAACTTCTATTTACCCTTCATAAGGGCCCTGTTCATCGAATCCGCTCCAACTAAAATGGGAGAGACAGACACCCGCCAGCCACCTTATGCAACTAGTGCATGTCAATCGGTGGAACCGGTCTCACGTAAGCGTACGTGTAAGGTTGGTCCGGGCCGCTTCATCCCACAATACCGTTGAGCAAGAAAAGACTAGTAGAGGCAAGTAAGTTGACAAGATCCACGCCCACAACAAATTGTGTTCTACTCGTGCATTAGAGAACTACGCATAAACCTGGCTCTGATACCACTGTTGGGGAACGTTGCAGAAAATTAAAAAAAATTTCCTACGGTTTCACCAAGATCCATCTATGAGTTCATCTAAGCAACGAGTCGAGGGAATGAGTTTGCATCTACATACCACTTGTAGATCGCGTGCGGAAGCTTGCAAGGTGATGATGGAGTCGTACTCGACGTGATTCGAATCACCGATGACCAAGTGCTGAACGGACAGCACCTCCGCGTTCAACACACGTACGGGACGGGAGACGTCTCCTCCTTCTTGATCCAGCAAGGGGAAGGAGAGGTTGAGGAAGACAGCTCCACCGACAGCACGACGGCGTGGTGATGGTGGAGAAGCAGTACTCCGACAGGGCTTCGCCGAGCACACAACGGAGGAGGAGAGGTGTTGGGGAGGGGAGGGCTGCGCCTTGGAGGGTGGTACGGCTGCCCTCCCCTCACCCCTCTATTTATAGGGGGAAGGGAGAAGGGGTCCGGCCCCTCTAGATCCCATCTAGGGGGGGGGGGCGGCGGCCAAGGGGAGAGGGGGAGAGGGTGGCTTGCCCCCCAAGCCAAGGGGGCGCCCCCTCTAGGGTTCCCCCCTCAACCCTAGGCGCAAGGGCCCAAGGGAGGGGGTGCGCCCAGCCCACCAGGGGCTGGCTCCCTGCCCCACGCAGCCCATGTGGTCCCCCGGGAGGGGTGGCCCCTCCCGGTGGACCCCCGGAACCCTTCCGGTGGCCCCGGTACAATACCGGTATGACCCCGAAACTTCCCGGTGCCAGTTTGACAACTTCCCATATATAAATCTTTACCTACGGACCCTTCCGGAGCTCCTCGTGACGTCCGGGATCCCATCCGGGACTCCGAACAACATTCGGCAGTCACATACTAGTATTCCTAATAACCCTAGCGTCATCGAACCTTAAGTGTGTAGACCCTACGGGTTCGGGAGACATGCAGACATGACCGAGACGCTCTCAGGTTAATAACCAACAGCGGGATCTGGATACCCATGATGGCTCCCACATGCTCCTCGATGTTGTCATCGGATGAACCACGATGTCGAGGATTCGATCAAATCCTGTATACAATTCCCTTTGTCAATCGGTACGTTACTTGCCCGAGACTCGATCGTCGGTATCCCAATACCTTGTTCAGTCTTGTTACCGACAAGTCACTATACTCGTACCGTAATGCATGATCCCGTGTCCAACACCTTGGTCACATTGAGCTCATTATGATGATGCATTACCGAGTGGGCCCAGAGATACCTCTCCGTCATACAGAGTGACAAATCCCAGTCTCTATCCGTGTCAACCCAACAGATACTTTCGGAGATACCTGTAATGCACCTTTATAGTCACCCAGTTACGTTGTGACGTTTGATACACCCAAGGCACTATTACGGTATCCGGGAGTTACACGATCTCATGGTCGAAGGAAGAGATACTTGACATTGGCAAAGCTCTAGCAAAACGAACTACACGATCTTTTATGCTATGCTTAGGATTGGGTCTTGTCCATCACATCATTCTCCTAATGATGTGATCCCGTTATCAACGACATCCAATGTCCATAGTCAGGAAACAATGACTATCTGTTGATCACAACGAGCTAGTCAACTAGAGGCTCACCAGGGACATATTGTGGTCTAAGTATTCACACGTGTATTACGGTTTCCGGATAATACAGTTATAGCATGAACAAAAGACAATTATCATGAACATTGAAATATAATAATACTTTTATTATTGCCTCTAGGGCATATTTCCAACATGTAAAGGTTCAGAGATCGGCTTCAAGTATCTACCATGAGTGATTGGCATCGGTTGACGAATCGATTGTCGAGGAGAACAGGGTGAAGAGAGTTTATCTTCTGTGTTAAGTCACAGCCCCTCCAACCAGGCGTAGTCCTTGTGCAGAAGGACGAACTGGTCGAAAAAATACCTTGTCGCCATCGAGCATCATCGGTTATCTTTTTCACTCATGTTTACCTTCGATGCATTTTCATTCGTATGATTTACTTTGATGCATGTCTTAGTTTTCCTTCGGTACACTGTTCTAGTCCACTGTAGTTTGTTTTTCATTCATTCCGCTGCTGGGTTCTGGGAGATTTAAGTTTTTCGAAGAAAATTTAAAACTCCCATTCACCCCCCTCTGGTATACATACTTTGTTCCTACAATTGGTATAAGAGCAAGGTACTCCTTGACTCTGCTCATTTTAGTCTAATGACTTTGGAGTTTTAAGTATGTCTTCAGTGAACTACAAAACACATCTCAAGATTCCCATATTCGATGGGACGAACTATCCCTTCTGGAAGGAGAAGATGAAGATGTGTATCCATGCTATAAATGATGACATGTGGAACGTGGTGCAGTTTGGGCTCACAATCGTTGTACCTCAAGCCCCTTCTGACAAAGAAAAGAAGCTCATTCAACTGGATGTTCAAGCCAAAGATGAAATTGGTGTCCATCTCTCTCAGGCACAATTTCTTCGATATTGCTAGTGTGAAACTGCGAAGGATCTGCGGGATGTCCTCGAAAAGATCAAATGAAGGAGTTTCAACTCAGAAAGAAGCTCGAATTGATACTCTTCGAGCAAAGTTCAATCGCTTCAAGCGCATTGGAAATGAAAGCTGTCAGCAAACCTTCGACCGCCTTAGTGACATAGCAAATAAACTTCAAGGACTCGACGCCGAAGACATCACTGACCATGAAGTTGTGAAGAAACTACTTCGATCACTTGACACTTCATTTGACACGCTCGTTCTGATGATTCGCGAGCATCCTAACTTCAAAGACCTCAATTTTGTTGATGTCATGGAAAGATTGAACACTCACGAGAACAAGAAGAAGAGAAGAGAGATCTGTATGGCTCAACTCAACACAAAAATCATGCTCTCAAGGTTGTGGATGATTCGTCCTCAGATGGAAATGCCGTAGAAGATTCAGATGATCCAGAAAGACTCAGCAAGGATCTCGCACCGATCACAAAAAGATTTCAACGCTTCCACAAGAAGAGCCAGTTTTAGAAAAAAAAGTTTTAAATCTTCAAATTCCGCTGGAGAATACACCTGCTTCAAGTGCAAAAGGCCTGGACACTTCATTTCAGACTACCCTCTCTGGGAAGCTTAAATCCGTGATAGTGGGAAATATGATTCGGGTAACTATCGAGGCAAAAGCAAGAGCAAGAACTACGACTCCAATGAAGAAAAGAAAACGAAGAAATTCTTCAAAAAGAAGGATAAATCCACTTCAAAATCTTTGTCAATATCTTCATCAAGGAATCCTTCCAAGTCCTCCTCCAACTGCAAGAATACTTCTCCAAGGCCAAGGCGTACATCGGCAAGGAGCTATCATGAATCACTTCATCAATTTCTTCTTTCAACACTTCATCACAATTTTCAGATTCATAAATCTCAAGCAGAACTTCATAAATATAATCTAGTGAACTCAATTCACTAGAAATTGGTTCATCATAATTGGATCTCTTGAAAAGACTAGCAAGTGGCTGAGGATCCATATCAACATATTTTTAGGAAGCGGAGATGCAAGCAAATAGAAGACACATGGTCACACAAGCAAATAAGAGATCTAACAAGAAAAATGGCGAACGAAAAAGAGGGCGAATAAAACGGCAAATTTTGTGAAGTGGGGGAGAGGAAAACGAGAGGCAAATGGAAAATAATGTAAATTGCAAGGAGATGAGATTTGTGATTAGGAACCTGGTTGATGTTGATGATGTCTCCCTGGCAACGGCGCTAGAAATTCCTTTTGATGTCTGCTAGAACTACGTCGGTATTTCCCCAAATAGGAAGGGATCATGCAGCATAGCGACGGTAGGTATTTCCCTTAGTGATGAGACCAAGGTTATCGAACCAGTAGGAGAACTATCCAACACAACATAAACAACTCCTGCACACGCATAACAAATACTCGCAACCCGACTATTAAAGGGGTTGTCAATCCCTTTCGGGTAACGGCGCTAGAAGGTACGGAGACGGGAGAAAGTTGTAATAGATTGGATAAATAGATCACAAATAAAATAAAGTGCAGCAAGGTATTATTTTATTTTTGATTTAATATATCTGAAAATAAAAGCAGATAAAAATAAATCGCGAAGGCAAATATATTAAAGAAGAAACTCGGGGGCCGTAGGTTTCGCTAGTGGCTTCTCTCGGGAAAAATATCAAACGGTGGGAAAACAATTACTATTGGGCAATTGGTAGAACTTCAAATAATCATGACGATATCCAGGCAATGATCATTATATAGGCATCACGTCCAAGATTAGTAGACCGACTCCTGCCTGCATCTACTACTATTACTCCACATATTGACCGCTATCCAGCATGCATCTAGTGTATTAAGTTCATGAAAAAATGAAGTAATGCAATAAGAATGATGACATGATGTAGACAAGATCTATTTATGTAGAAATAGACCCTGTCTTGTTATCCTTAACAGCAACGATACATACTTGTCTTTTCCCCTTCTGTCATTGGGATCAAGCACCGTAAGATCGAACCCATCACAAAGCACCTCTTCCCATTGCAAGATAAATAGATCAAGTTGGCCAAATAAAACCCAAATATCGGAGAAGAAATACGAGGCTATAATCAATCATGCATATAAGAGATCAAAGAAGACTCAAATAACTTTCATGGATAGAAACATAGATCTGATCATAAACTCAAAGTTCACCGCATCCCAAAAACTGCACCGCAAAAAGACTTACATCATATGGATGAGACCATTGTATTAAGAACCAAGAGAGAGAGAGAGAGAGAGAGAGAGAGAGAGAGAGAGAGAGAGAGAGAAAGCCATCTAGCTACTAACTACGGACCCGTAGGTCTACAAAGAACTACACAGGCATCATCGGAGAGGCACCAATGGCCATGATGAACTCCTCTGTGATGGTGTCTAGATTGGATCTGGTGTTTCTGGAACTTGTGGCCGCTAGAATTGATTTTTGTCGACTCCCCTAGGGTTTCTGGAACATTGGGGTATTTATAGAGCAAAGAGGCGATGCGGGAGGCCATCGAGGTGGGAAAAACCCACTTGGGCACGCTTGGGCCCCCAGGCGCGCCCTGGTGGGTTGTGCCCCCCTCGGGGCACCCCTCTGCCCCCCTCGGGACAACCCTCTGGTACTTCTTCAGCCCAACTTGTGTCTTTTGGTCCAGAAAAAATCCACAAAAAGTTTTGCTGCGTTTGGACTCTGTTTGATATTGATTTCCTACGGTGTGAAAAACAAGCAGAAAACAACAACTGGCACTGGGCACTATGTCAATAGGTTAGTACCAAAAAAATGATATAAAATGATTGTAAAACATCCAAGAATTATAATATAACAGCATGGAACAATAAAAAAATTATAGATACGTTGGAGACGTATCACACCCACGCGCGTACGTGTACGAGAGAAACACGCAATCCCTCCGTGCATCACTCGGCCCCGACCACACCCACCGTAACCGGGAACTCCCCGGTATTTTCCTCGCCCTCACTTCTACCATGGTTTTTTCTGTCATGGACGGCCCAAAGAATGTCATGCAGCTGCGTCTCCAGCCCGCCCAGGATGAAAAGCCCATTTTCTGTCATGATTTTTTGTCATGGAAGTAGGAGCCCACCACATCTATGATGATACCGGGTTTTGTCATGATTATCGTCATAGAAGTGTCATAAGCATGACAGAAAAAAATCGTTTGGCCCAAAATGTCACGGATGTGTCTTTTTTTTGTAGTGCATGCATGTGGAATTCAAGAAGTCAAGTCTCCCCAATAAAGCAAAGAAACCTAAGATCTATTTTATCCCTTTTAGTCTCTTGCAGGAAAACAAGCAAGAGTTATGCAAAAAGATATTAGAGCTCGAGCAGGAGATTGGTGACTTAAAGGAGGAAAATCCCATCCTCAACGTAAGCTAAGGAAGGAGGATAAGATTGCTACCACTTCATCACCACCACCTCTGTCTTCATCACCAAAGGAAACTTGAGTATCGGGTATGGGCACTCCCCTTGGCTTGTGCCAAGCTTTGGGGAGGTGCTCGATATTGTATCACCTCCATTATCTTTTACATTTACTTATCTTAGTTTGATCCATGGTTATCTTTTGCCTTAAAAGAATAAAAGTTTAGTTTGATCCTTTATTTTCGAGTGTTTGCTTAGTGATCTATCCTTGTAACCGTGTGTGAGATTTATAGTAAAGTTTAGTTTGAGTTTTGTTTTCTTTACTTCCATGTTCAATAAAAAGAAAGAAAATAAATGAAAAAGATCATATGCTAACCTTATGGTAAGTAATGACATCACATAAGAAAGAGTATAAGTAGAAAATTTTATTTGAGATTTACAAACATAGCATTGGTCAATGAATGCAATTCATGAAAGAATTAATAAGGAAAGAGAATATTCACATGCAAATACACTATCTTGGACGTCTTTTGTGATTGTGAGCCCCGATCAAAAAATTATATGCCAAAATTGTTGACGTTGGACAAGGAAGACAACGTAATGATTTATGTTTATTCATATTGACATGGAAGTTATATTGTCATAGATCCTTTAATATGTGGTGCTTGCCCCCCATCTTTGCTAGCCAAAAATTCCGCACTAAGTAGAGATACTACTTGTGCACACAAACACCCTTAAACCCACATCTTGTTTTGAGAGTCCACCATACCTACCTATGGATTGAGTAAGATCCTTCAAGTAAGTTGTCATCGGTGCAATAAGGCAATAAAAATTACTTCTAAAAGTGTTAGATCATTTAGTGTAAGAGAAAATTGAGCATTGTACGAACTTGTGATGGCAAAGAATAAAAGCGACATACCGCATAATAAAGGTTGCTATCATAAGGGGCAATATAACATGACATTCTTTTGCACTAAGAGATTGAGCATACAACCAAAAACCGCATGGCAACCTCTGCTTCCCTCTGCGAAGGGCCTATCTTTTACTTTTATGTATTTACTTTTATGCAAGAGTCAAAGTATTGCCCTCTATTCTTTTTTATTTTCTCTTTTGGAAAGCATCATGTGGTGAGGAAAGATCTAGGCACATATATCTAGTTGGATATGGGTGGCATGAGTTATTATTGTTGACATCACCCTTGAGGTCAATATGTTGGGAGGCGAAACTATAAGCCCCTATCTTCCTATGTGTCTGGTTGAAACTTTTTGCTCATGTGTATGCGATGAGTGTTAGTAATCATAGAAGACTATATGTTGGTCGAGTATGTGAACTTGCCAAAAGGCTCCGATACGTGACCCTTCCCTGAAAAGATGATGAATTGTAGTTGCAAAGTTGACTGAGAACATAGTTTGCTAGTTTTCAATAGAGTTTATGATTTATACTTCAATGTTGTGATGAATTGTTACTTATTCATGAGAAGTTATATGATAAAAGTTCTATGATAAAGTTTTATGTTAAGTTCGTTGTTGTTATAATAATATACATGATGTTTCTATGTCCGTATTTTGTTTTTATCAACACCTCTCTCTCTCTAAGCACATGGACATGTTTTTCAGTTTTGGTTTTCTCTTGAGGACAAGCGAGGTCTATGCTTGGGGGAGTTGATACGTCCATTTTGCATCATGTTTTCGTATTGTTATTTATAATGTTTTTATGCATAATAATGCTTTTTGGAGTAATTATAATGCCTTTTCTCTCATAATATGCAAGGTTCACACAAAGAGGGAGAATACCGGCAGCTGGAATTCTGGACCTGAAAAAGCTACATGAGGCCACCTATTCTGCACAACTCCAAATGAGACTTCACGGGGATTTTTTATGGAATAAATAATAATTATTGGAGCAAATAACCATCAAAGGGGGCCCACCAAGTGGGCACAACCCACCTGGGCGCGCCCTGGTGGGTTGTGCCCTCCTCGGCTCATCTCTGGTGCCCATCTTCTGGTATATAAGTCATTTTGACCTAGAAAAAATGAGGAGAGGACTTTCGGGATGAAGCGTCGCCGTCTCGAGGTGGAACATGGGCAGGAGCACTTTTGCCCTCCGGTGGAGCGATTCCGCCGGGGGAACTTTCCTCCAGGAGGGGGAAATCATCGTCATCATCATCGCCAACAACTCTCCCATCTTGGGGGGGGGATCTCCATTAACATCTTCAACAGTACCATCTCCTCTCCAACCCTAGTTCATCTCTTGTGTTCAATCTTTGTACCGGAACCTTAGATTGGTGCTTGTGGGTGACTAGTAGTGTTGATTACATCTTGTAGTTGATTACTATATGGTTTATTTGGTGGAAGATTATATGTTTAGATCCATTATGCTATTTAATACCCCTCAGATCATGAGCATGGTTGTCATTTGTGAGTAGTTACTTTTGTTCTTGAGGTCATGGGAGAAATCTTGTTGCAAGTAATCATGTGAACTTGGTATGTGTTTGATATATTTATGGTATGTATGTTGTGATTCCCTTAGTGGTGTCATGTGAACATCGACTACATGACACTTCACCATACTTGGGCCTAAGGGAATGCATTGTGGAGTAGTTATTAGATGATGGGTTGCGAGAGTGACAGAAGCTTAAACCCTAGTTTTTTGGCTACTTCGTAAGGGACTGATTTGGATCCAAAAGTTTAATGTTATGGTTAGATTTATTCTTAATACTTTTCTCGTAGTTGCGGATGCTTGCGAGGGGGTTGATCATAAGTAGGAGGTTTGTTCAAGTAAGAACAACACCTAAGCACCGGTCCACCCACATATCAAATTATCAAAGTAGCGAACATGAATCAAACCAACATGATGAAAGTGACTAGATGAAATTCTCATGTACCCTCAAGAACGCTTTGCTTATTATAAGAGACCATTTTGGCATGTCCTTTGCCTCAAAAGGATTGGGCTACCTTACTGCACTTTTGTTACCGTTACCGTTACTTGCTCGTTACAAATTATCTTACTATGAAACAACTTGTTACCTACAATTTTAGTGCTTGCAGATATTATCTTGCTGAAAACCGCTTGTCATTTCCTTCTGCTCCTCGTTGGGTTATACACTCTTACTTATCGAAAGGACTATGATTGTTCCCCTATACTTGTGGATCATCATATATCTACTACCCCATGCTATCTAATGAGAACCAATGCACCCATGTGGGTGCGATCCTTCAATCTCTCTCTTGTACAACCATGTTTTACAAGAAAGCACGCACACTGTACCCCTATGCACACCTTCGAGAGACTGAACCGACACTCATCTTAAGATTGATGAAGTCATCACAAACGCCTTCGTAGTCGATGGAAACGTCTCCTCCCATTGAACACACATCGCTGAAATGCTTGGACTAAATCTAGGAAAATGTGAGCACCAACGTTAATTCTAGGACTTGAACCCTGGTGGGCCTGGGATACCACTGTCCTCCTAACCATTAAACCACATGTTGGTTCGCGACAACGACTTGATTTGGCATGGATCCCATACAAGTCACGAACGACTGCTAATCCATCTCGGGCTCTTACTCGTTGGAGAACATTAACAACTAATGATCATGTACAATTACAAAACATTAGTTTTTTTCATCGACCAAACATTAGTTAGTTTAGTTTTCTGAGTGAAAAAGGTCGATCTAGGATACTACCACTATGTGATTTTACATAATAGCACCAGCAGTGGTGTCACTGTCAAGTCCAAGCTTAGTAGAGCTTGGGAGTTGGGAGTCTCTTTTTTTACTGAAAGCTTGGGAGTATTTTTTCCCCTTTGTTTCATGTATGAGTTTGGGAAAATGGAAATGTTATTTACCCGACGTCAGTTTTTTCGTCCCTACCAACGAACGGTGTGCATTGTTGTTTGCTTTCCTGGCACGAATCACGGCGCAAGACTTGTGCCACATCGGTTTAACGGATCATTCGCCTTAACCAATTGCTGGGGCGAATGTCCCTTCCTTTACCCCCCCCCCCCAAGTATGGAAGGTGTGTGAGGGGTGGCTCAAACCCGCGAGCTTCAAAAAGAAGGACAGGCGGGTTGACCACTTGAACTTGAAACGAATGTGAATCTAAAATGGTTTAAATTCGTTTTTTTTTTCATTTGAAAATTTTGGCCGATTTTCATCTTTGAAAGAAGAAAGATCCCTAATTCTTGTCGTGTGCACATTACAAATCCCAAAAGTTTCCATGTTTTTTAGAGAACAACTTTTCTAAACTTGCCATGTGTAATTTCTTATATTTTTTGCCATATTACAAATCCCAAAAGTTCCCGTGTTTTTTAGAGTAGAAATATTCTAAACTTACCATGTCCGATTTTACTATAGGTGTCATGGCAATTGCATTATTTAGACCATGCCATTTGGTAATTTTTATTAATTACACCATGGTAGCTCTATTGCAGGTACCATGGTAATTGAATTATTTAGACCATGTTAGTTTCTTATAGGTAGCATGTCAATTTCATTATTTAGACCATGGTAATTTTTTAGTTAGACCTTGTCAATTTTATTATTTACACGATATTAAAAATTAGACCTTGGCATTTTTTTGTGTCTTTTATAAAAAAATCTTCTTTGGACCACGACATATTTATTGGACTTATTTGGATAAAACTTTTTTTTCTGTTGAAGTTGCCATCGGATCAATTGTGTTGCTTTACAAATTAGAGCATGGCAATTTTTATTTCTTGTAGAAACCATCTCACCTTTGTTTTGAATATACCATAGAGTTATATGAGGATGTTACACAGAGAATAAATAACAGTAAATAGGAAAGTTTGTATGAAGACTAAATGGCCTCTGACCTAGCCACCAACATCTCATCCTTCCCCCAAACATATTTAGGGCTCCCTCTCCCCCCCTACAAATTGCCCCCGTCTGCCTTCCAACCAGTCATTGATAGGTGTGATATCTACCTCTCTGGCTGGGCTGCGCTCCTTCTCTCTCGTGGAGGTAAACTAGTCCTGTTATCAGCTGTCCTAGATAGTCTGCCCACGTACTTCATGCTCTGCTTTTCTCTCCCTATTAGTATTCTTGAAGCCATTGATAAACGCAGATGTACCTTTTTCTAGTCTAAAGATGAGATCTGCTCTAGGGCAAAATGCCTGGTAGCTTGGGACAAGGTCTGTACTCCTAAAGTTGCAGTGGTCTAAGTGTCAAAAATCTACGTGTACAAAATTTTTGTCTACTGCTGAAATTTGCTTATAAGTTCATGCACTCTACCAACCTCCCTTGGAAGGATTGGATCCTACACCACTCCCCACTACACATTGGTTTTGGTAGCAATAGCTCCTTCCTGGCAAAAACTATCTTTAAACAGCTGCCTGAGAGAGATTTCACACTGTTCCATTGGCAATGGTCAGTCCACCTTTTTATGGTTAGATCATTGGCTCCTTCCTGAGCCTCTAGCTATTATTTACCCTGCTCTTTTCTCCCACCACACCAAACAAAATGCCCTAGCAGCTACCATTTTGCAGGAAGGGATCAAACTTGCTCTTCGTAATCGATTAACCACTACTGCGGCTACAGAACTTGCCTCTCTAAACTCTCTGTTGCAGGATGTGTATACTTCTCAGGAACTGGATACAAGGATGCTGCTGAATGGTGAAAACTTCACCACGAGGGGGGCATATGCAGCTCTCTCCACCCAGCTCAACGACCCCGTCCTTGCCATGGTTTGGGACTCCAGGGTGCCAAAGAGAGTTATGATCTTTGGCTGGCTCTTTTACTTGGACCGCCTGAACACCAAGAAGAACCTGCACAAGAAGCACATCCTAACCTCCGACTCTTGCCCTTGGTGCAACAACGCTGTGGAGGACCGTCACCAATTCTTCTTCACCTGTCCGGCGTCCCGCAGAGTGTGGAGTGCTGCCAGTATCTGACCCCAGTTCTCGCCGATCGCCGAGTTTTTCACCACCGCCCTGCCCGCTGCTTTGCCGACCTCAATCCGCCCATTCTTGCTCCTTCTCATTCTCTGGAAAATCTGGGATGCTAGGAACAAAAAAGTTTTCCAGAGTTTGGAGATTGACGCTCGAGGCACGATCAAAGCAATTCTCGAGGATCTTATTTTTTGGTCACATCGTCTTAAGACGGCAACACTTAAGGAACATGCCGGTCTGCGGCGTGATTTCCTCCCCTCTCACCTTGTGTGAGTTCTGTAAACATTCCACTTTTTGAAATATATTCAGGTGGGGAGCCTCCCCCATGACCATTTCAAAGAAAAAATCCATGCATAAGCTCCAACATCTGATGATATAGGAAGCATATTTGTTCTCTCATTTTTAGCTGTATGGTGACTTGTTAGCTGATGATGTGAATAATTTTACCAACAATTAACATACAATTTATTGGAGATGCCCCAACACTATCAGTAAAAATTTATGTCAAACTAGAAATTTTAATGAGAGAAGTGTAAAGTGTGTCGCTATCGGAGACTGTCATTCTAATTCAACCGCAAATGCTCGTGTCATGAACAATAAATTTCAGAAAAATGGTAAAAACATTCAAACAGTTCTGATTTTTTTTACAACATACATTGCTTAGTTTTCTACGTAAATCTTATGGCCTCTGAAAAAATGGTTCTCCAAAATGTTTTCAAAAATAGTCTTTCTAAAGCTGTTTGAATAACACAGGTGAAGCAGTCATCAATGGCATTCAGGCGAACATTCTACTGATGTTTATTACCTGTAATGTAATGGTAAGAGACAAGTCGTGGCTGTATTGCCGCCTCCAAACAAACTAAGATTCTCTGCCTCCCGCCGGCGCCGGTGCCGGTCCGTCCCGTCTTCGGTGGCCTTAGGGCCATGGAGACGGAGTGGATCTTGGCCCTTGCCGGTGGGAGGGCTCCGTTTTTAGATCTGTTTTTGAGTCTTTTTAGGGTTTGTGTCCTGCTCAGGAAGGCGAGGCGGCGGCGGCTCCCTGAAGATGGAATAAAGGTCT
Organism: Triticum aestivum; assembly: GCF_018294505.1. Lineage (NCBI taxonomy): Eukaryota > Viridiplantae > Streptophyta > Magnoliopsida > Poales > Poaceae > Triticum > Triticum aestivum. The sequence continues at coordinate 203,258,850 of NC_057813.1, read as the reverse complement.
CCCCACCTAGCCCCCGTTCCGGTGATGCGTCTAGCACCATCGGTGGGCGTGTGGAGGTGCGTCTCCGGCGGATCTGTCTTTGGTGGATTTACTCGGATCTATTCGTCGTTCGTCTTCGTTCGTGTGTCTTCAGGTTGAATTCTTTTGATCTACACTCTTCATCTGCGTCGGTTGCTGTTCTGGTGTGTTGGTTCCATGGGGCCTTAGCACGACGACTTCCCGACTGTCTACTACAACAACGTTTGTCCGGCTCCGGCGAGGGAGGGGCGATGACAGCGGCGCGCCTTCGGCTCGCTTCAGTGCTTGTAATCGTCGCTATGTGATCTATGGATCTGGATGTAATTTTTATTATTTCTAGTTCGTTATACTACCATGATTGAAGATGAATAGATTGAAAGTTTTTCAAAAAAAAAGTCGTGGCCGTATTGCCCGACATAGATGAAGCTGTTTTGTGGCCTGAATATCTCAGGGAGAGCAACTCATAATGGGATCAGCTGAGAGATTCTACTAATAACCAACCTGGCCCCTCTGGTCTCCCTACCAGAAAAGAAGTCCCTCCGGTCGTATTCAGCCACAGTATACGGAGACTGAAGAGTCCATACGGACCCCACGAGCCAGCGAGTTCAACATCTCAGGGACATATATGCCTGATTAGAAGGCTGCAACTACTTTTAATTGCTGAAATGACTTCGATTTGATTAGCACAGTACAACTCACTAATGCAGGTGTGCCTAGATGCAAGCCATGTCATGTTCATGCATCCAACACCCTCTTTTTTCCACTCGTCGTGGCGCACGTGCGGACCACGTGATCGTCCCTCGGAATATTTTTTATGGGAGATCCAGCAGCAGCAGGAGATTGGATCTCCATGTCTCCGCCTCCCATTGTGGTTCCTTTGTTTTTCTGATCTCTTCTTGCTTGGCTAGACTATGGGTGCTTTGTTCAGGCTAACCTGCATTTAAGTTATGCTTCAGGTTCAGCAGGGTGTCGTCTCAGTTAAGGACAATTCAGCAGATTTGTCAGTAAGTTCAGACTCTCTTCGTCGCGAAATAGATCTGTAGATCGCATCTTGCAGCCAGACCCAGCTCGCCCGGATCATTCATGTTACTAGCATCGAAAAATGATTCCGTGGACACGAGACATGGCCAACCTGCTACTGCTAGTACGATGGAGCTAAGGCTGGTCACAATGGGCAAGAACATAAGCTATTAACTTCACACTTCCCTAGACTATGTTACTACCTCCATAGTGGGTAGGAACATCTATGTAGTGTCATGCAATGATGTATTTATATTAGGTTAATAGACTCATTGTTTCTTGGAGTATGTGATGTTCCGGTAACTTAGCTAGTTACCGCAAGCACCTTTTTCTTCATTAAATACGTGCCACATAAGTAAGGTTGTATTGGAGTGTGTGATGTTACTCCTAAGTTCCTCCCCACTGTGAGTAGCCTAAGCAGCCATTGACAAGGTGAGCTGTGGCCTTGAAGCGCCTGTCCCCGAACCCAAGAACACCGGTCCAGGCGCTCGCCCGGATCGAAAGCGCCGTGTCGTCCACATGTGGCATGGCACGTCTCAGGTGCTGGGAGATGCCGGCCAGTGGCATCCATGATGCATCCATCTATTATTGGAGCAACCGATTCCTGCTGCCAAATATACTTAAGTTCTTAATGAACTCCTGTTGTGGCCGTGATAGTAGATAGATTCAGACACAGGAGTAGAAACAATCAATCCAGTCACTTCATTTTTCCTTTGCAAGCTGTCCTTCGGAAAATGGGCTGCGCAGATCGCCCGTGCGGCGAATGCGAAAAGCAAGGGTCGCTTTTGCGCGCAGAAGCGTCCGCTACTAACGACGCGCGGCGCACGCTTGCACGTGACCGCCCCGCGTTCGTTCGTTACCTACAAAACCAATGATTAGATTAGCAGCTCACGGCCGCACGCCACGGCGAGGAGGAGGCGGGGGCGACGCCGTGGGTTGGACTCAAAGCCGCCTTTTGGCCCCCGCGCGCGGCCAGGGACCGCGCGAATAGCCGCCGTCAAGCCGCCTGTGCGCGCCGGTTGCTTAACATGTTGCTTACTAGGGTGTAGGACGACGGGTTGGATCAACATCGGAACTAAGATTTGGCGCATGTACGTACCGGTGCGTGCCATATTGCCGGGAATATTTGTTTCCGTATTGGGCTGTGAATGGAGAAATTTGATTGAGGAATCGGCTCCGTTTCTCTCTCGGTGCACCTCTCAGTTCTCCGCTCGCTAAACCGGCGAGTCCGTGTTTGTGCATCTCCGGTGGATCGGTGGTCAAACTTGAAAGCCATTGTTAACAGTCAAAGGAAACCTCATTAAACAATCGCGTGCTGCTAGTCAAACTCTGAGCTGCACGCAGCGCGGAAGCCTTTAACAAATACGCATGCCCGGCTCGTGGTAACATAGGAAAACCAGGGTAGGGGTAGTAGGCTCCGGTGCAGCAATGATGCGTCCATAAGCATTTGACTAAGTAACGCCTAGTGTTAATAAAGGGAAGCCATATATCCACTAGCTAATCATTTGCTAACTTGTGGTTGGAAGGTTAGAGGGACTATGCAGCCCACCAGGGTTCAAATTCTGGTGCTCGCATTTATTTCTGGATTTATTTCAGGATTTCCGGCGATGCACATTTAGTGGGAGGAGACGTTCCCGTCGACGACGAGGCGCCTATGATGACTTTGTAAATCTCAAGATGATATGCCGGCTCAGTCTTTCGGAGGTGCTCATAGGGGTAGGGTGTGCGTGTGTGCGTTCATAGGGGCGAGTGTATGCGCATATATATGAGCGCTTGTGTCTGTACTGATGTTGTATATGAGCGCTTGTGTCTGTACTGATGTTCAAAAGAAAAGTATCCCTAGTTACTGGGGGCTCATATTTCATGCGGGGGATTATTTTTTAGGTGCATTTTTTTTTGAGGCGTGTGGGGGATTTAATTTTGTGGTTGCTGCAGACAAAGGACGACGTCGCGGCCCATGTCATGCTCCCGTCACGTCCGTTGTGTGATTTTCCCTCCTATTCTCGGTTGCGCGGCGACGATCTGTTGCTTCTGAATATGGCGCGGTTGTCTGGTCCTAATCGGGTTCGGCTGGGTGCAAGTCTTTCGTTTGCATGTACACATCCGCGTACGTTACGGCGATAATGGCTCCTTTCCTGGATCTTTTGTCGTCTTTCGTCTCGTATGAGCGCGTCCAAGATAACGTGTGTTCATCTCTACGTCACACCACATTGCGCAACACCAAAGTATACATTGGAGTGAGATGGTTAGTTTTCGGAACCATTCCACTTAAGATTAAGTTTCAAACTGGGTATTAGTGCTCCCATTCTTATGGATTTTTGTGCCACTTTTTCGGGAGGTTCGATCGGTGGGAGAAGGCGTTTTTTTTAATATATGAGCAATTTTTCATTAAGTTTAATCTAGAAAAAAATAGATTAAACATGATAATCATAATAGAGGTGGTAGTCGATCAAGTAACAAAGTGATGTAACTAATCATGCAATCAGATACATACAAAATGAACATCATATACATACTCATCGCTACTAGAAGACCAAACGTAATCCCTAACAGAAGGGAGAAGAACACATACAGTGTAGAGGCGACTGCGTCGGTCGTCGTGTCATCAAGGAAGCCGTCGACTCCGGGAAATAGTCGTCCGCAGTTTCAATGAAGAAGGATCCAGCAGTCGCGCGAAAGCGCTCCCTAGAAACCTGATCCCCTCTCCCGTACAAGACCACAAGAGGAAAGGTTTCAAAGGTCCGTTGTCTCACTTTGCGTTGTACGTCGAGGAGCGACAACATGGCACATACAAGCGTGTGTGTGCCATTTTCTCTAACTCCTGGTGTTGTATGAGATGAGCAACCTTATATGTTGGTCCAACACACCCTTCACAGCCAAGGTGAGACTAAATTTTCCACACTCCCTTATCATGCATGAATGGCGCCATATGGGCAATTGGGATTTTCAAGAATTATTGGACATCATAAATGGGCTAACAACTTAATTATTCTAACTATCCCTCACTAGATCATAGGGTACATAGAGTTTGCCTATTGTTTCGAAACAATGTTTATATGTCGGTATTTTAGTGGAGACTATTAAGTTAAACTTCAACCTAGAACTTCACACCATGGTTATTCACAATTTGAACAATGGACTGTGTCTTGAACTACAAAGTTTGTGCAAACAAGTTTCACGTGAAGCCTTGACCAATGTGTAGGTTGTTGAATGACTTTCCCACGGTAGGATGATGTGTCTTCGGTGTATCTACAATTTTTGATTGTTTCATGCTATTACCATACCACTTTTACATATTTTGGCAACAATTTATATTATTTCTATCTGGACTAACCTATTAACCCAGTGCCAAAGGCCAGTTATTGTTTTCTATTGTTTTGGGGGTTTTAGGCAAAAAAATCACGGAGTCGGAATGACCTGAAAATTTAAGTGGATTCTTTTGTATAATATATCTGAATTTTTTGCGCAAGAATCAATGCAAGAGGCGGTCCATGGGCTCCACAAGCCAAGGGGAGCTCCTACCCCCCCCCCCCCCCTGAGCGCACCAGATGAGCTTGTGGGCACCCCGTAAGTCAGTTGGAGGTGTCCTACGACCGCAAGGAAGTAAATATCAAGAGGAAAATTTATGTTAAAATTTCAGTCTGATCGGAGTTACGAAACTTGGCTATTTAAGAAACGATGCCCAGCCGCAGAAACAGACCTGAAAAACAAAGCATAAACCCTACACACACACACACACAGAGAGAGAGAGAGAGAGAGAGAGAGAGAATCTCGAAAGGGCTTCCGCACCTCGGGGGCCATGGAAGCCAATGACCAAAGGGGAACCCTTCTCCCATCTAGAGGGAGGGGCAACCAAGAAGAAGAAGAAGGAGGGAGGCTCTCTTCCCCACTCTCCTAGTGGAGCCGAAGCACCGCCGGGGCAACCATCGTGACGTCGATCTACTCCAATAACTTCCCTGCTGTCTGATGTCTACTACGCAACTTTATTCTTGTAGACTCGTGTTGGGTCTCCAAGTGCAGAGTTTCGTAGGACAGTACCAATTTTCACTCAAGTGGATGACCTAAGGTTTATCAATCCTGGGAGGCGTAGGATGAAGATGATCTCTTTCAAACAACCCTGCAACCAAATACGAGAAATCTCTTGTGTCCTCAACACACCCAATACAATGAAAAAATGTATAGGTGCACTAGTCCGGCGAAGAGATGGTGATAAAAGTGTAGTAATGGTAGTAGATATTGATTTTTGTAATAGTCACAATAAAAAACAGTAAGGTAGCAATTGATAAAACGGAGCACAAATGGTATTACAATGCTTGTAAATGAGGCCTAGGGTCCGTACTTTCGCTAGTGCAATCTCTCAACAATGCTAATCTAAAAGGATTATATAACCATCCCTCAACGTGTGATGAAGAATCACTCCAAAGTTCTTATCTAGCGGAGAACATAAGAAGAAGTTGTTTGTAGGGTATAAAACTGATAACCCACAAGTGTAGGGGATCGCAACAGTTTTCGATAAGTAAGAGTGTCGAACCCAACGAGGAGCTAAAGGTAGAATAAATATTCCCTCAAGTTCTATCGACCACCGATACAACTCTACGCACACTTGACGTTCACTTTACCTAGAACAAGTATGAAACTAGAAGTACTTTGTAGGTGTTGTTTGATAGGTTTGCAAGATAATAAAGAACATGTAAATATAAACTAGGGACTGTTTAGATAAAGAAGTAATAAAGTAAATATAGCGAGTGTGGAAAAGTGGTGATAGGAGTTGTGGAATTGTCCCTAAGCAATTGACTATGTTACTAGACCGGTAATCACTATTGCAATTCTATTTGAGGGAGAGGCATAAGCTAACATACTTTCTCTACTTGGATCATATGCACTTATGATTGGAACTCTAGCAAGCAGCTATAACTACTAAAGATTCATTAAGGTAAAACCCAACCATAGCATTAAAGTATCAAGTCCCCTTTATCCCATACGCAAACAACCTACTTACTCGGGTCTGTGCTTCTGTCACTCACGCCACCCACCATAAGCAAATCATGAACATATTGCAAACCCCACAGTGGGGATCCCTCACGCTTGCGCGACACGGAGGGCAAAACATGCAACTCAAACCAATCATGGCAATTCATCAATCACCGATAGGACAACGAAAATCTACTCAGACATCATAGGATGGCAACACATCATTGGGAAATAATATGAAGCATAAAGCACCATGTTCAAGTAGAGGGTACATCGGGATGCGGGAGAGTGGACCGCTGAATATAGATGGGGGAAGGTGATGGGGATGTTGGTGAAGACGGCGGAGGTGTTGGTGTAGATCGCGGTGATGATGATGGCCCCCGGCGGCATTCCGGCGCAGGGCCGGGCCGGTAATATCTTGGGCCCTGTGCCAAACTTTAGAATGGGGCCTATCTTTTGAAGGCGGAGCTACAAAGAAAAAAAAATTAGGTGGCTAAGCTAAATGAGGGACCAACTTATTTTTCCGAAATCATATATTTCAGTAATTTTAGTAATCCACAAAACCAGGGCCATGGCTTCTGTATTTCAGTAATCCACAAAAAATAGTAGTATTTGAGTATAAATAGTAAATACTCGGCACCTTTTGTTCCATTTATTACGAGATCAACAGATTCATCCCTGCAACAAGGCCAGCTCAATGGTGCCTAGGAAAACAGAAGAGAACAGAGGGTTAAAGCCAACCTTGGTGCACTGAATCACTTGATGAAAGCCATCAAACCATTTCATATTTGGCAGTAAAATAGAAGGGGAAGTACATTGAAAATTTGGACAACATATAAACTAAAATTTAGACAGCCTATGCACTGAAATTTGGATAACACCAACACTGAATTTTCGGACAAGAAAACACTGAAATTTGGACAACACATACACTGAAGTTTTGGACAACAAAACACTGAAATTTGGACAGCACATAACCTGAATTTGCATAGCAAGAGGAATGAATTTTGGACAACAAATAATACTGAATCACCGAGCTACTCGTATGTCAACAACAAGATTCCTGAAGCACATAAACTGAATTTGCATTGTAAGAGGAGCTGCGGCATTACGGGGTCTAGATGAGATTGATTTTGTTTTGATGAGGGGAGACGAACTGTTGGCAACTCGCCATGTCGCCCGTCAACGCGAGTGGCTTTTGCGATAGATGGGACGATCTCGTTTCCGGTGGAGCAGCGGCCTGTGGACGATCGACGCCTCTACTCACGTGGACGTGATAGCAGTCCAGCGCCATGCGTGGCCCAATGCCCAGGAGCAGCTATACATAGGCCTATGTAAAAATTTGGGCCCCCCAGAATTTATGGGCCCTGTGCGGGCCGCACATTCTTGACAACTATGGGCCCGGCCCTGTCCCGGCGCCACTGGAAGCAAGGGGGAGAGAGCCCCCCCTTCTTCTTCTTCTTCTTAATTGACCTTCTCCCTAGATGGGAGAAGGGTTTCCCCTCTGGTCCTTGGCTCCCATGGCGTGGGAGGAGCGAGAGCCGCTCCGAGATTGGATCTATCTCTCTGTTTCTACGTTGTCAGATTCTACCCCTTCACCGTTTCTTTAATATTCGGAGATCCGTAACTCCGATTGGGGTGAATCTTTCGCCCAGCTTTTTCTCATAAAATTAGCTTTCTTGCGGCAAAAGAAGGGCATCAACCGCCTTACGGGTGGCCCACGAGAGTGCCAGGCGCGCCCAGGGGGTGTGGGCGCGCCCCCTATCTCGTGGCCACCTCGGGCACCGTTTCGCGTTAATTCTTTCTCCGGAAAATCCCAAATATTCCAAAATAATTCTCCGTCCGTTTTTATCCCGTTTGGACTCCGTTTGATATTGGTTTTCTGCGAAACATAAAACATGCAACAAACAGGAACTGGCACTGGGCACTGGATCAATATGTTAGTCCCAAAAATAGTATAAAAAGTTGCCAAAAGTATATGAAAGTTGAAGAATATTGGCATGGAACAATCAAAAATTATAGATACGACGGAGACGTATCAGCATCCCCAAGCTTAATTCCTGCTCGTCCTCGAGTAGTTAAATGATAAAAAAGATAATTTTTTATGTGGAATGCTACCTAGCATTATCTTGATCATATGTCTAATCATGGCATGAATATTAAGACACGAGTGATTCAAAGCAATATTCTATCATTTGACATAAAAATGATAATACTTCGAGCGTACAAATGCAATCATGTCTTTTCAAAACAACAAGGCCAAAGCAAGCTTATCCCTACAAAATCATACAGTTTGGCCATGCTTCATCTTCGTCACACAAAAATGCTCCCATCATGCACAACCCCGGTGACGAGCCGAGCAATTGGTTCATACTTTTTAATGCGCTTCAGCTTTTTCAACCGTCACGCAATACATGAGCGCAAGCCATGGATATAGCACTATAGGTGGAATAGAATATAATGGTGGAGGTTTATATGGAGAAGACAAAAAGGGAGAAAGTCTCACATCGACGCGGCTAATCAACGGGCTATGGAGATGCCCATCAATTGATGTCAATGCGAGGAGTAGGGATTGCCATGCAACGGATGCACTAGAGCTATAAGTGTATGAAAGCTCAAACTGAAAACTAAGTGGGTGTGCATCGAACTTGCTTGCTCATGAAGACCTAGGGCATTTGAGGAAGCCCATCGTTGGAATATACAAGCCAAGTTCTATAATGAAAAATTCCCACTAGTATATGAAAGTGACAACATAAGAGACTCTCTATATGAAGAACATGGTGCTACTTTGAAGCACAAGTGTGGAAAAAGGATAGTAACATTGCCCCTTTTTTCTTTTTTCTTTCTTTTTTTCTTTTTTTTTCTTTTTGGGTGGGCTTCTTTGGCCCCATTTTTTATTTAGGCTTCTTTGGCCTTTCCTTTTTTATGGGGCAATGCTCTATAATGATGATCATCACACTTTTATTTACTTACAACTCGATACTAGAATAAAGATATGACTCTATATGAATGCTTCCGGCAGTGTGCCGGGATGTGCAATGATCTAGCGTAGCAATGACATCAAAAAATGGACAAGCCATGAAAACATCATGCTAGCTATCTTATGGTCATGCAAAGCAATATGACAATGAATGCTCAAGTCATGTATATGATGATGATGGAAGTTGCATGGCAATATATCTCGGAATGGCTATGGAAATGCCATGATAGGTAGGTATGGTGGCTGTTTTGAGGAAGATATAATGAGGCTTATGTGTGACAGAGCGTATCATATCACGGAATTTGGATGCACCGGTGAAGTTTGCACCGACTCTCGAGGTGAGAAAGGGCAATGCACGGTATAGAAAAGGCTAGCAATGATGGAAAAGTAAAAGTGCGTATAATCCATGGACTCACATTAGTCATAAAGAACTCATATACTTATTTGCAAAAGTTTATTAGCCCTCGAAGCAAAGTACTACTATGCATGCCCCTAGGGGGATAGATTGGTAGGAAAAGACCATCGCTCATCCCCGACTGCCACTCATAAGGAAGACAATCAAAGAAACACCCCATGCTTCAAATTTGTCACACAACGGTTACCATACGTGCATGCTACGGGACTTGCAAACCTCAACACAAGTGTCTCTACAATCCACAACCACCCACTAGCATGACTCTAATATCACCACCTTTATATCGCAAAACTATTGCAAGGAATCAAACATATCATATTCAGCGATCTACAAGTTTATGTAGGATTTTGTGACTAACCATGTGAATGACCAATTCATGTCATCTCTCTAAATAGATATAAATGAAGCAAGAGAGTTTAATTCTTTCTACAAAAGATATGCCCACGCTCTAACAAGTATTAGTGAAGCAAAAGAGCATTCTACAAATGGCGGTTTTCTATGTGAAGAGAAACAGGCAATCCAAACTTCAAATGATATAAGTGAAGCACATGAAGCATTCTATAAAGCCATACTCAAAAGATTTAAGTGAAGTGCAATGAGCATTCTATAAATCAACCAAGGACTATCTCATACCAGCATGGTGCATAAAATAAAAGTGAAAACTAAATGCAAAAGACGCTCCAAGACTTGCACATAATGCATGAACAAAATGAATCTGAAAACATACCGATACTTGTTGAAGAAAGAGGGGATGCCTTCCGGGGCATACCCAAGCTTAGACGCTTGAGTCTCCTTGAATATTTACTTGGGGTGCCTCGGACATCCCCAAGCTTGAGCTATTTCCTCTCTTCCTTTTCCTCATATCGAGACATCCTTGATTAGACACTTCATCCACACAAAACTTCAACAGAAAAATCGGTAAGATCCATTAGTATAATAAAGAAAATTCACTACTCTAATTACTGTAGAAAACCAATTCATATTTTCTTTTTGCATTGTGTCTACTGTAATATAGCTTTTCCATGGCTTAATCCACTGATATAAATTGATAGATTCATCAAAACAAGCAAACTATGCATCAAAAACAGAATCTGTCAAAAACAGAACAGTCTGTAGAAATCTGAACATTCACCATACTTCTGGTACCCCAAAACTTCTAAAAAAATTAGGAAAAATAAACAAGTTGTACATAAATACATTGCAAAAAGAATCAGAGCCGTTTGACTTTCCAGTTAAAAATGTAAAATCTAGCATTACAGCCAAAGTTTCTGTCCTGCACCGTACAAACCAACAAGCATTGTAAACATCCTAAAGGCAAACCTTGGCACATTGTTTTTATAATACAATGGAATTGTACAAGGGGATAATTATTTTTGATGAAAAGGTTCTGTAATTAAGATTCACAAAGTTTCCGTGAGCATGAACAAAGTTCAATTCTAGCTCCCACTTCAACAATGCTTGTCTTTCTCACTTTCACTTTCCTTTTTGAAAAGTTTTTAGGTTCCCCTCTTTATTTTTTTTGTTTTTAAACTATATGAAAGCACTCAACAGAAATAAATGACTCTCTAAAACTTCCGAGTTGTCTCCCTCCCAGCGCTTTCTTTAAAGCCATTAAGCTAGGCATTTAGTGCTCAAGTAATGAATCCACCCGGATCCCAAGGTATATCAAAGCCAATTTTAATTAACAATGATTTGTAATTTAGTAGTGAGCACAAAGTAACATAAATCATGTAACAATTAAGTCTAACTCTCTTCTTATGCATCGGCATGTCATAAAAGAACAATTCATGCACACCAAGTAAAGGCCAACGCATAGTATAAGCAGTTTCTTGCAATTCTATCGTGTTGGAAACATAAAGAGGCAGAGATGTAGTTCCTCTCTCATAATAATTGCAAGTAGGAGCAGAAAGCACATGCATATTATATTCATCAAAATCATCATGTGCAACAGTAAAAGGCAACCCATCAATATAATCCTTAATAAGCACAAACTTCTCCGATATATTGTGGTAGGGAGATTTCAAAAAGATAATAGGACTATCATGCGTGGGTGCAATGGCAACAATTTCATGTTTAACATAAGGAAATATAGCAACTTCATCTCCATAAGCATCATTCATATTGGCATCTTGGCCACAAGCATAGCAAGCATCATCAAAAAGGGGTAATTCAAGAGAATCAACGGGATCATAACAATCATCATAGCAATCATCCTTCAGTAAGCACGAAGGGAAATTAAACAATGTATGAGTTGAAGAGTTACTCTCATTAGAAGGTGGGCACGGGTAGCTAATCCGCTCTTCCTCCTTTTGTTCTTCGCTCTCCTCATCATCTTTTTCATCCAATGAGCTCACAGTTTCATCAATTTCTTCTTCCATAGCTTCCTGCAAAATATTATTCTCTTCTTGGACAGCGGAGACTTTCTTAATAAATGCATTAATATAGTAATTGTATTCATAATTTTCATAGCAATATCTAAGTATAGCAAGATTTTCTGGTCTATAAACCGAATCATCAAAATCATCAAACGCTTTAAACATAGACTCAACCTCATAAGCACCCATAAAAGCAACAAATTCTTCTATTTGTTCCACATCATAGTAATCATAGATACCATTAGCATAAGCAGCTAAGGTTTCATTATCATTGAATTTGCATGAAAAGGGAAGGTGTGGAGCCTTCATCCTAGAGCAACAAGTATAATCATGTATCACACATAGTTAACGAGCATACCAACGCAACATAGAAATTTGATCCCATAATAGTTTCCCTTTTTGTGTCAAGCGATAATCCCTAAAGTATTCACGTTGATCCAATGTGTCTCCCATAACATAACGGAATGGGGTTTTCTCAGGATTATTAAAGTAGTACATAATTTCTTTCACATAACGAGCATCGAGGGTTTTAGGAGGTTCCCCATCTCCATGAGTAGCATATACACCTATTTTTTTTTGGTATTTCGTGTTCCATATCCATAGCTAAAGATAGAGAACAACTTAGAATAGCAAATAAAAATTACTTAGTGATAAAGCAAACAAGCACACACGAGAATATTCACCCCACGCTATGTCTCCCCGGCAACGGTGCCAGAAAAAGTTCTTGATAACCCACAAGTGTAGGGGATCGCAATAGTTTTCGATAAGTAAGAGTGTAGAACCCAACGAGGAGCTAAAGGTAGAATAAATATTCCCTAAAGTTCTATCGACCACCGATACAACTCTACACACGCTTGACATTCACTTTACCTAGAACAAGTATGAAACTAGAAGTACTTTGTAGGTGTTGTTTGATAGGTTTGCAAGATAATAAAGAACATGTAAATATAAACTAGGGGCTGTTTAGATAAAGAAGTAATAAAGTAAATATAGCGAGTGTGGAAAAGTGGTGATAGGAGTTGTGGAATTGTCCCTAAGCAATTGACTATGTTACTAGACCGGTAATCACTATTGCAATTCTATTTGAGGGAGAGGCATAAGCTAACTGAAAGTGCAACTATCCCTAGGTGGTTTTGGTAATTCATAACAACATATAGCTCATTGAGCTAATACTATTCCAAGACAAATATTTCAGGAAAGCTCAATGAATGGCATGGCATGGATGATGAAAGTGGATCCCTCAAAAATATTAAGGAGAAAAGGATTGGCTCAAGCTCAAAAGCTCAAGACTCTACATTTTATATTTTAGTGATCCAAGATCACATTGAGTCTATAGGAAAAGTCAACACTATCAAGAAGGGATGAGGTGTTGCTTGATGAGTTTCTTGCTTCAAGTGCTTAGTGATATGCTCCAAAAACCCACAACTACTTTCTCATATCCACATATGACCTAAACCCAAAGTCAAACTCGGCCCCACCGATTCATTCTATCCGGCGCCACCGAGTTCAGATGTTATAGCCACTGCCACAAACCCTAGGCAAATCGGTCTCACCGATAGGGATCTCAGTCTCACTGAGATGGGATTGTAATCTCTCCGTTTCCCTTCGTAACGTTTTGGTATAACCGAAGTGAGAGATCGGTCCCCCCGAGATTGCAATGTAAACTCTCTGTTTCCCTTTCGTAACATTTCGGTCTCACCGAAAAGAGGGAATCGGTCCCACCGAGTTTACCTGACCAACTCTCTGGTTAGCTAATTACCAAAATCGGTCTCACCGAGTTTGTGTAATCGGTCTCACCGAGATTACGTTATGCCCTAAGCCTAACCATATCGGTCCTACCGAGTTGCATGTCGGTCCCACCAAAATCACTAACGGTCACTAGGTTTACTAAATCGATCCGACCGAGTTTGTTGATTCGGTCCCACCGAGATTGGTAAATTGTGTGCAATGGTTAGATTTTGTGTGGAGGCTATATATACCCCTCCACCTCCTCTTCATTCGTGGAGAGAGCCATCAGAACAAACCTACACTTCCAACTTACCATTTCTGAGAGAGAACCACCTAATCATGTGTTGAGGCCAAGATATTCCATTCCTACCATATGAATCTTGATCTCTAGCCTTCCCCAAGTTGCTTTTCACTCAAATCTTCTTTCCACCAGATCCAAATCCTATGAGAGAGAGTTGAGTGTTGGGGAGACTATCATTTGAAGCACAAGAGCAGAGTTCATCATCAACGCACCATTTGTTACTTCTTGGAGAGTGGTGTCTCCTAGATTGGCTAGGTGTCACTTGGGAGCCTCCGACAAGATTGTGGAGTTGAACCAAGGAGTTTGTAAGGGCAAGGAGATCGCCTACTTCGTGAAGATCTACCGCTAGTGAGGCAAGTCCTTCGTGGGCGACGGCCATGGTGGGATAGACAAGGTTGCTTCTTCGTGGACCCTTCTTGGGTGGAGCCCTCCATGGACTCGCGCAACCGTTACCCTTCGTGGCTTGAAGTCTCCATCAATGTGGATGTAAGATAGCACCACCTATCGGAACCATGACAAAAACATCTGTGTCTCCAATTGCGTTTGAATTCTCCAAACCCTTCCCTTTACATTCTTGCAAGCTGCATGCTTTAATTTCCGCTGCTCATATACTCTTTGCATGCTTGCTTGAATTGTGTGAAGATTGCTTGACTTGTGATAAGTTTGCTAAAATCTACCAAAGACTAAAATTGGGAAAAGGTTAAGTTTTTAATTTGTCAAGTAGTCTAATCACCCCCCGTCTTGACATACTTCAAGGTCCTACACTAACATACTTTCTCTAATTGGATCATATGCACTTATGATTGGAACTCTAGCAAGTATACGCAACTACTAAAGATTCATTAAGGTAAAACCCAACCACATTAAAGCATCAAGTCCCCCTTTATCCCATACGCAAACAACCTACTTACTCGGGTTTGTGCTTCTGTCACTCACGCCACCCACTATAAGCAAATCATGAACATATTGCAAACCCTACAGCGGGGATCCCTCACGCTTGCGCGACTCGGAGGGCACAATAGGAAAACACCAATAATAAAACATGCAACTCAAACCAATCATAGCAATTCATCAATCACCGATAGGACAACGAAAATCTACTCAGACATCATAGGATGGCAACACATCATTGGGAAATAATATGAAGCATAAAGCACCATGTTCAAGTACAGGGTACAACGGGATGCAGGAGAGTGGACCTCTGAATATATATGGGGGAAGGTGATGGGATTTTGGTGAAGACGGCGGAGGTGTTGGTGTAGATCACGGTGATGATGATGGCCCCTGGCGGCGTTCCGGCGCCACCAGAAGCAAGGGGGAGAGAGCCCCCCTTCTTCTTCTTCTTCTTCCTTGACCTTCTCCCTAGATGGGAGGAGGGTTTCCCCTCTGGTCCTTGGCTCCCATGGTGTGGGAGGGGCTCGGGAGGGGCGAGAGCCCCTCCGAGATTGGATCTATCTCTCTTTTTCTGCGTTCTCAGATTCTACCCCTTCACCGTTTCTTTAATATCCGAAGATCCGTAACTCCGATTGGGGTGAATCTTTCGCCCAGATTTTTCTCATAAAATTAGCTTTCTTGCGGCAAAAGAAGGGCATCAACCGCCTTACAGGTGGCCCACGAGAGTGCCGGGCGCGCCCAGGGGGTGCGGGCGCGCCCCCCTATCTTGTGGCCACCTCGGACACCGTTTCGTGTTGATTCTTCCTCCGGAAAATCCCAAATATTCCAAAATAATTCTCCGTCCGTTTTTATCCCATTTGGACTCCGTTTGATATTGGTTTTCTGTGAAACATAACACATGCAACAAACAGGAACTGGCACTGGGCACTGGATCAATATGTTAGTCCCAAAAATAGTATAAAAAGTTGCCAAAAGTATATGAAAGTTGAAGAATATTGGCATGGAACAATCAAAAATTATAGATACGACGGAGACATATCAGAAACCACCTTAAGGGTTATTCTTTCCGTTCTATCTATTCAAGAGTTCGTACTAATATAACAAAAAGTTATTCTTTCTGTTTGATCTATCCAAGAGTTCGTACTAAAATAACATCATATGATACGCATCAACCGACTCTAATGTCACCTAGATACTCCAATGTCACCACAAGTGTCCATGAGTTAATTATACGATACACATCAAAAAATTTCAGATTCATAATACACGAACCAACACAAAGAACCACACAGTGTGCCCCAAGATTTCTTCCAGAGAAAGTAGGACGAAACGTGCATCAACCCCTATGCATAGATTACCCCAATGTAACCTCAGGAATCCGCGAGTTGAGTGCCAAAACATATATCAAGTGAATCAATATAATACCCCATTATGACCACAGGTATACATATGCAAGACATATATCAAGTGCTCTCAAATCCCTAAAGGTATTCAATCTGATAAAACAAAATCTCAAAGGGAAAACTCAATTCTTCACAACAAGATACAGAGGGAGAAACACCATATTATCCAACTAAATTAACAAAGCCTGCGATACAACAAGATCATGCCATCTCAAGAACATGAGAGAGAGAGAGAGATTAAACACATAGGTACTGGTACAGACCCTCAGCCCCGAGGGTGGACTACTCCCTCCTCATCATGGTGGCCATATGGATGATGAAGATGGCTTCTGATGATGATTTTCCCCTCCGGCAGGGTGCCGAAACGGGGTCTAGATTGGTTTTTCATGGCTACAGAGGCTTGTGGCGGTGGAACTTCTAATCTAGGGTTATTTCTAATGGTTTCTCCATTTATAGGATTTTTTAGTGTTGGAATCACGCGAAGATGGGCCTCGAGGTGAGCACAACCCACCACACCTCGGTTTGGGCTCCAGACGATCCCGGGTGGGTTGTGCCCTCTTCGTGGCTCTTCTGGCCCTCCCACGAAGCTTTAGGGGTCTCTTTTGTTCCAAAAAAAACATCAAAAAGTTTCGGCTCATTTGGAGAACTTTCATTTCTGCAGAAAAAAACAACACCATGGTAGTTCTACTAGAAACTGCATGAGTCTGGGTTAGTTCCATGCAAATCATTCCAAAACGATATAAAATTGTTGTAAACATGGCATGAATACTGCATAAATTATAGATAGTTGGAGACGTATCAGCATCCCCAAGCTTAATTCCTACTCGTCCTCGAGTAGGTAAATGATAATTAAAATAATTTATGAAGTGTGAATGCTAGAAAAGTTCATAAGTTTGATCAATGATAATTTCAATCACTTTTCCTAACATCATAATAACAACTCTTTCTCGTAAAACTTATCATGATAAAGTAGCAATTGAAAACAGATTTTATTGTTGTGGAATGCTACCTATCATATTCACAATATAATATTTATTTTGTAGGATGGATATTTGAACTTGAATGATTCAAAGCAATATTCTATAATTTGACATGAAGATAGCAACACTCAAGCATACTAACAAGCAACCATGTCTTTCAAAATATCAACGCTAAAGAAAGTTATCCCTAGCCCGTCATGCTCAATCATTGACCCATTCATGAAACACACTCGAATATTAGGTACATCCAATGCACAAGTATGATCATAGTGCTCCCTAGGTGGTGATTTATAAGAGAAGATGGAGACTCAAATAAAAATTGCATAAAGTAAATAGATAGGCCCTTCACAAAGGGAAGCAGAGATTTGTAGAGGTGCTAGAGCTCAAAGCCTAAATTTAGAGATAAAATATTTTGAGCGGCATGCTTTTCTCGTCAACGAAAACGACCGAGTAATTCCCAACACTTTCCATGCTAGATATATCATAGGCGGTTCCCAAACATAAAATGAAGTTTATTCCTTTTTCCATCATACTTTCACACTCCACGACTAGCCGTATCCATGGGTGCCGTCCATACCAACACTTTTCTAAGGAATTTATTATTTGATAACATAAAGTAAATTTCTTTTTCATTTTGGGAATGCGCATCCCTATTACCATCGCACTCTCGTGCAATGACAAGTGAATAAACACTCATATTGAGAATAACACATCTAGCATGGAAAATATGGGCCACCCCCTGCCGCCTCATGAGCGCTATAGGCACACAAAAAGGAAATTCATTTTTAAAATTAGAGTTGGCACATACAAATTTACGTGGAACGGCACATGTTGGGGATATAACTATTGGGTATGACCCGCCCAGGAGGGGCCGGGTCATACCACTGGCGGTTCATAATGAGAAGGCCCAAGAAGATGTTGAAGATGGCGGTTCATGAAGCAAGCTTACTGAAGGCCCAAGACCCGGAGGAGACTTGAGGCCCACGGGCATAAACCACCATATGTTTAACTTGTATATTAAGGAAAGTTTAAATCTATCACCGAGCCGGACACGTTGTGCATGAGCCGGCCAGGACTCTGTAAGCCGCCGGGCATTAGCCTGTGTATACAAAGGGGTGACCAGGCGACAGGTTAGGGCAAGAAACAACAAGTCGATAACTAGGTCAAGCGTATTCGCTCCCTGGTAATTGAAACCCAAACAATACAACCTAAAGCAGGAGTAGGCCTTTACCTCGTTGCGAGGGGCCGAACCTAGGTAAAAATCTCTGTGTCCCTTGTCCCGTTTAACCCCTTCAAGCTAACTACGTTGCGATGGATCCACACCTAAGTCCTCATGCTAGGGCATCTGCCGTGAAAATTCCACAATAGTTGGCGCCCACCGTGGGGCCATCACACGGTGGTTTCGAGTTTTGGAAGGGCAGCTTCGCAGGGCTCAAGGGATATGATATTGGCTAGATGACTAAGAGTCGTCGCAACAAGCTCTACATCAACGATGCAGGCTGGGGCCCCAAGGCCGGCTCAATCGAGTACGGGTACCGGGTCCCCTTCGGCGGAATTCATGTCTTCATCGGCAAGATTGGTGTGTTGGAAGCTGAGCCGGCTCAATCGTGTACGGGTACCGGGGCTTTACTCAAGGAGTAGATCTGGAAGGAGGATCTAAATCCGGTGGTGAGACGACCGTCTATTCAGGCGATGAGTCCTCAACTGGCGAGACCAATTCCATGTATCAAGTTCAGGATGGTGGGCTTGGGGGCTGTTCCGATGGTGAGAGTATTTCGGACCCCTACGAGCCACCAAACCGGGTTACAATCTTCATGGCCGGTACACAGCCAGGGCAGAATTCTTCAACTGCGGCAACAATGATCTCCGATTCAGCGACGGCAACGATAGCTGGGGAGGAGGCCCCGTACGCTCGCCGACTCAAGTTTTATCTGATCTGTTGGAGGCTCTTGCAACGTTGTTGATGACAGAGGTGACCACAGTGGATCAAACACAACATAACACGGATGTTGCAAAGTTACGTGATGAGATAGCCCAAGCCAAGGAGGATCTAAATGCTGAGAACACCTGGATGGCGACAGAGCGAGCCGCCTTGGAGAGGGAGGCAGAAGGGCTTCAAGCAGAGAACTTTCGCTTGAGCTTGTACCGGGACACATCAAACATTGTCTTTAACAAAAGGCATGTGAGTCATTTACCCCTAGCTTGCGATGTGAGGAACCTTTTCAACGCGCCTGGGGCAGGAACCAGTAACCCGCTTGACATGGATAGGGCCGTTGAGGCGCCGGCGCCTGGAGCACCGGTTCAGCCACGTGCTGCAGACCCCCCACATTTGAATTTGACCCCTCCTCAGCATGTTCCGACGCCCCCGGGTCATTATTCTAATCCTTTGGACAACATGATAGCTGTGGCTACTCGATTAGCGGCTCTCCCGGTTCAGGATGAGTCACCAGCGGTGATGGAAATACAGTGAGCCGGAGAACTACTTCAGACGGCTGTGGCTCAACAGGCGGCTTATTCATACAGTCATGATCAAATTCATTCAACCCTATGTCCAAGCCGGAGTTATAACAGACACATTGATGAGCCGGTTGTATCAAGCAGTGAGCGGCACCGCAATCAGCCTCGTAGGCCTGATCCACCACGTGCTGGTAATGATGCTCAGGCTTTGGTGGACCAGGGCAGAGCCCGATGTGAGACTGAGCTGCAGCTCAGTTGGTGGCCCAACAATAAACTCCGGTTTATCCATCAACATATATGGAGGTAAGAGTGACCTCTAGAACCTTGGGTGTGCCATGTTTAGTGCCGACTCTATGCAACGAGCACTTACCGGTGCCTAAGTACACGACGGATCAGCCCCCAGAGGTTTGGATTGAGAGCTATGAGATGGCTATGGAGATGCTGGATGTTAGTGATGTTGCATGTGCTAATTATTTCACCATGATGTTGGATGGGCCGGCTCGTACTTGGTTGAAGGGGTTGCCCGCTAACTCCATAGGGCCATGGGCGGAGTTGAAAAAGTGATTTATTCAAAAATTTAAAGACACATGCAAGCAGCCTATGTCGATTCTGGATTTGGACTCTTGCGTCCAGGGTGAGGGTGAGTCAACAACCAATTGGGTGCGCTGGATCTCGGCCGTTATACACTCATCAAACAGTATCAACGCCGGTTCAACAGTCCTAATGTTAGAGAAGAATTGCCATTTTCTTCCCCTTAAGCAGAAATTGGGGTGGCTTAAGCGCAATTGCAATGATATGGGGGAGCTCATGGCGGCTCTTGTCAAGTATGCTGACTCTGATAGCACTAAAGACCTTGAGTCTAATGAGGAGAAGACTGGGAAAGGGAAGAAGAGTGGCAATGCAAAGGGACAACATAACACGACGAGTCAAGGTGGCAATGGTAAACGTAAGGCGTACGGTGGTTTAGACTTCGTGGCTAACACCAATACGCAGAGTAATAACCAGCGTCGTAAGGGGAAAATGCCAGGGCCCTGGTTTGGAGGGCCGAAGTTTAACCTTGAGGCCATTATAAATCGGCCTTGCCCAAAGTACGGAACCCAGGATAAGCTGGCCAGTCATCTGCGGAAGGATTGCTTCATCATGAGGGAGTATAAAAACTCTAAGTTTTTCTAGAATAATCATGGCCAGCATGGCGGTTCAGGATCCGGATCTCATGGACCTGGGTTTCGAGGTGGCGATTCAAGCTCTGGTTCCCAGGGCCAAGGCAATCAAGGTGGTTTTAATCAACAATCTGGCCAACGGAATTAGCAATAGCAGTCTGGTTATCAGAGCAATCCAAAGCAGCTGAATAGTGGTCAATATCATGTGTTCACCACAAGTCTGTGCAAACGAGATCGGAAAATCCCTAAGCGTGTGGCGAACTTCGTTGAGCCGACAGTGCCTCGTTATTTGAGGTGGTTTGAGCAGCCTATTGTATGGAGTCGTGAGGATCACCTGTCAGATATGGGGTTCCGGCAAAACCCTTAAGGTTTGAACTCTGGGGTGCGCGCGAAGATCTTCCCTCTACCAATCCACGTCCTAACGCCTCGATGAGAATCTAAGCTACACAATGAACAACACAAGGGACGCAAGGTTTATACTGGTTCAGGCCACCATTATGGTGTAATACCCTACTCCAGTGTGTGGTGTCTGGATTGCCTCAGGGGCTGATGATGAACAGTACAGAGGAAGAACAACCTCGTGAGGGATGTTCTAGTGGTGGTGTTCTGCTTGGGAAGGATCTGATCCCAGCTTGCCGGTCGATTTCTGATGCCTCGCTACTATGGTGGCTAGCCCTATATATAGAGGCCCTGGTCCTCTTTCCAAATATTGAGCGGGAAGGGTGCCAACAATGGCCATTTTGAAGGGGAACATCTAGTACAACTTATCCTAACTAAAGTTGGTCTTCGGCTGCCAAAGGCTCTTGCGATGACGCCGTCTTGAGCTCCACGGTGACCTCCATCCTGCCGCTCTGCTGGTCTTGGTCTCGTTGCACTGAAATGGTAACCTTTAGTTGTCGCCTCGGTACTCCGCGCCTGCGCTTGACCCCTTTGCACCAAAGAGGAAACAAGGACACTTCACAGGCCGGCGCCCGCCTGGCGCCCGCCTGGTCTCGATCGTCATGGCTTGCGTCACGAGCACCTCGCGAGGTACCCTTGCCTTGATCTCTCCGCCTCCTCGTGAGCTTACCTGGTGAGGCTGCCCCTAAGGAAGCCTTCCGTCGTCCGTCTTGCGAGGCTTGGTCTATCGCGAGGGTCTTGAGCTAGAGCAGACGAAGATGGGCCGCATCGGGCCACCTATTTGAGCCACACCGCAGGCTGTAGGCAGGCAAGTCTGGGGACGCCATTTCCAGGACGCCGACAGTAACCCCCGGGCCCAAAGTGCGCTCGGACTTGGCTTAGCAGGGAAGCGAAGGGGCAAGTGCGGAGCGCCGCGGGCCCCAACAGCCTGCGACCTTGGGCGCCACGTGGCGGTTGATTGGACGTGGGCGTCTCCGCTTCCCCATGCCGCCTCGGCAACTGCCCGACTTGACAGGTCCTTGCATGCAAAGCGAGTCATGATTACCTGTGATCATGGAGGCCGACGGTTGGCCTCCTCCGGCTGTAAGTACGGAACGGCGTGAGCCCTCCCGGTTCATCTCTCCTTGCTCCGTCTCTTCTTCCTTGCTCCTCCTCCATCTTGACGCCAATGGCGTCGATCCGCCGGTTCTCAGCCGAGGAGAAGGGGAAGGCCCCTAGAGAGGGGCCCGTCCCACTCCTGCCGAAGAAGCGGCCAGTCCCTGGCCGTTGTGACAAGGTTTCCCGGCAGGGGACGTCGAGGCCATGGTACGAGCGGCCTCCTACTAGGTTTCCACTGCCCTTGTACGCCCGGGACGAGGGCCCTGGGGAAGAAGATGCCGAGCGGCGCCGCCCACGCCGCTGGCGACGTGCGTCATAGCCCCTGGAGTCCATGTCGCGGACTCCTTTCGCGAGCTCGCGCTTCACGCCACCATGCCTCCAAGCTCTTGCATTCGCCTCCCTGCTTCCTTCGCCTTCGAGATGCCGCGGAGGGGGCCTCTCGAGCTCTAGCTGCAGCACGCCTACTGCAGCACCCTCGCGACCGGAGCGGAGGTCGAGGTTGTCGCTCCGGGCAAGGTCTACATGACCCAAGGCTGGGGCGAGATTGCCCGGGTCTGCCGAACGGAGGGCGCCCTCATGATTCATCTTGAATACGATGGCGCCTCCTTGATGCTCTTCAAGGTCTATGCCATGGAAGGACGCCGGCTGGAGTGCTGCCCTAGGGACAGTGGCCGAAGCACCGGTATGACGAGGGCCAAGCCTGCCACCCGCTTCTCCAGCAGCTCCTCTGGCAGCAGCGGGGATGCCGGGGGGTCCAGCGACTCCCCCGAGCTTCTCGTGACTCCGGAGACAAGCGACGACAGCTATGAGCCTCTGAGCTCACGTTGCGCCCGGAGCAGGGTGGCTGCGCCAGGCAGCCAGCGCGGCTGATCTGGATGGGGCTGGCGCCAGCCTCACATGGCCCACTGTTGATGATGGCATCTGCCGCAGAGGCACCTATAGTTAGGGCTCTTTAGGATTTGCATCTTTTGTTCCCTGCGAGGAATCAAGGAAATACCCCATGGGGGCATGTAAAGCATCTGCGATGTCTTTTGTTAATATAATCCTTATCGTTAAGTGGTGCGTGATGCTTGTCCTGCCTCGGCTAGGTTCCCCCTTTCTGACCTCACGAGGGCTTGGTGCTCTATGCTGACAGGTCCTGGTCCGCAGGCAGGCTTCAGCCGTCGCTGGTATGCCAGGTCGCAATGCCGTGGTCAAGGCCAGGAGGTGAGCGGCCCGAGGTCCAGTAAGAGCCCCCGAGGCGTGACGCTCGGGATGTCCCCTTTAGCGCTCAAGTAGCCTCCACTGGGCGAGAAAGGAAGGCAACATTGCCGCCACAGAGCAGCATTAAGTGAAGACTGGGTGTTGTGCTGACTAGCTGTTCCAGGGGCGTGACTTATCTCGGGAGCTTGGAGCTGTTCCTTAGCGAGGTGCCGGACCTGCGTGTCGGCGGCTAAGAAGTTGCTGGTCAGGCCCTCGTGAGCTCCTCCTCTCTCCCCTGCACTCCCATTCGTGCTCTACGTCCTCAGGTCCCGGCCCTCGAGCGAGCTCAGCCTCCGCTGGTATGCCAGGTCGCGATGCCGTGGACAAGGCCAGGGGGTGAGGGCAGGAGAGCCAGTAAGGGCCCCTAAGTCGCAATGCTCAGGCGCCCCCTTTTAACGCGCAAGCGGTTCGCACGGGTGAGGGAGAGAGAGCTCGCGAAGGCCTTCCCCAATGCCATTCTTTAGAGAGGGCCCTGTAAACCAACGCAAAGGAAACATGGGTTGCCATTATGATGGCCGGCCATCCATTGGTTGCTCTGAGGGAGTGATGAGGGCACTGAGGGCCTAGTGAGGTGGCGCCTTGCGGGGCTGCCGTGGCCAGAGCTCGACCACTCAGATTTGTCGATGTTGCAGGGACGGACCCATGCACAAGCGTCGTGCCAGAGCGAGCGGCTCAAAAGGTTGGTGTCAATTGAGCAGGCGATTATCATGGGCATGTTAGGCATGAAAGAGCAAACCAACTTAGATAGATGCGAGAAAGATACATGCCACTGGGTCAGGCCCGAGCGGCTTGGGGATGATGCAGCCCGAGGGGCGCCCCCAGCAAGGTAAACTAAAGACATGAGCAAAAGGGATACACGCCGCAGGGATAGACCCACGCGACCTGGGAATGATGCAGTCCTGGGGGCGCTCCCGGCTGAAATGGAACTTGAAAGATGTCACCTGATATCATTGCAGATGAAGGGATGTTGGAGTAGCAGACGACGCGTAGTGAAGAAGCCAATCCTCACGAGCTCTCGGGGCACTGAGCCTCGGGAGGCTCCGAGGGTCCGGGAGGCTCCTCGAGGACCATCTCCATTTCTGCCAGGACCGCGTAGTGCCTGGCGTCCTCAGCTTCCAGAATGCTCTGCACTAGGCGCTGATGAGCAGCGGCCGCGTTCGGCAGGCCGAGAGGCATGCGAACGTAGCTGTGAGGTGGATCCTCGCAACGTCCCACGCACGAAGGCCAGAGGCGCTCCTGATACGCGGCTCGGTTGAGCCCTGGTACATCGATGCAGACGCGCAACCCACCATCCTCGCCTGGATGGGGAGCTACAACGGGTAGGCGGCGGCTGCCGCGCATGACTCTCGATTCCTGCAGCTCCTGAGTGACCTTAGTGATGAACTCCTAAGGGTTGGGCCCTCCTTGCCTCAT
Organism: Triticum aestivum; assembly: GCF_018294505.1. Classification (NCBI taxonomy): domain Eukaryota; kingdom Viridiplantae; phylum Streptophyta; class Magnoliopsida; order Poales; family Poaceae; genus Triticum; species Triticum aestivum. The sequence goes on along the minus strand of NC_057813.1, from coordinate 203,233,996 downwards.
GCCTTCCTGCAGGAAACGTGCTACGAAGCACACCTCCAAGTGGTGCCCGAGCGCCTCCCTCGTGATCTTGGCAAAGTCAGTGGCCCTCCAGGAGAGAGCCCCCGAGCCTTGCCCAAGGAGGGCGCCGGGCGCGCCTTCCTATGCGATGGAGGGAGGCGCCCCTTGGACGGGCGCGGTTCCCGGCGCAGTGCCACCGGAGGTGCCTGCCTTCCGAGGCCTTGAGCCAGGTGATATCTTCTTCTTCTTGGGTGCTGCCTCGGGAAGGTTCCCACTCTTGTCGTCTGAGTCCTCGACTGAAGCGTGCTTTCCGAATGTGGGCGACGTCGAAGTCGATGAGCTCAGTGCGGTAGTTCTTGCGCTATCCGAAGGTGACAGGGAGTCGGACCTGCCCTATTGGGGTGTTGGAACCATCAGTGACTCCTCAGAAGGGCTTGGTTGGCTGAAGATGGTCATACGACACTTAGAGATTGTTGAACGTCTCGACGGACAGGACGTTGAGTCCTGCACCGCCATCTATGAGGGTCCTGTTGACCTGCACATTGCTGATGACTGGTGAACAGAGCATGGGGAGGACACCGGCTGTCGCTGCACACTTGAGCTGATCCGCTGAGCTAAACGTAATGGCACACGTGGACCACCTGAGAGGGCGCGTACCATCGAGCTTTGGGAGGACTGCATTCACCTCGTGAGCGAACTGCTTGAAGATGCGCTGAGAGGCCGGGGCCTGGACACCACCCAAGATGCAAGTGATAGCACGCGGCTCCTGGAAGCCCCCAGCCCCCTCGTCCTGATGGGGGTCCTCATTCCTTCTTGGTGGTGGTGGCAGAGGAGGAAGGCCTGCGTTGCCTTGCGGGCGATCCTCACGAGGCGGATCCCTCCAAGCCCCCTCGCGAGGCTGGTCCTGCCAGCGGCCCTCACGAGGTCGGTCATGCCACCCTTGGCGAGGGCCACGATCTTCCCATCACCCTCCACCTCTTCCTCCTCCTCGGCCATAGCCCCGATCGCTGCGCTCGGGGCGTCGGCCGACACGTCCTTCTTGCACGACCCTGAGTTCTTGGCATTCGTTGGTGTTGTGGGTGTGGAGGTCGTGATACATGCAGTACCAGCTGCCCTTGGATGACTCCGGCTGGTCCCTGCCATGCTTCGTGTCCGGCTCTGCTGCGAGCACAACTGCCCCTTTGCGCTTCATGTCCTTGGCCTTGGCTTTCTTCTCTTCAGTATCAGCGACTGGGAGCTCGAGGAGGGAGAGGCGTCCCTCCTCAGCCCTTGCGCACTTGGTCGCCAAGTTGAACAGCTCCAGAGACGTGCACAGATCTTCGTGGATCGGCAGTTCCTCCTTCATCTTGATGTCGCGGACGCCATCAGAGAAGGCTGAGATGATGGCCTCCTCAGTCACCTTGGGAATCTTGAGGCGAGCATTGTTGAAGCGCTGGATGTACTTCTGCAGGGTCTCTCCTGGTTGCTGCTTGATGCGGCGCAGGTCACTCATGACTAGGGGTCGATCGCGAGTGCCCTGGAAGTTGGCGATGAAGCGGGTGCGTATCTCGTCCCAAGAGGAGATCATGCTGGGAGGCAGGTTCAGGAGCCAGGTGCGGGCACCGTCCTTGAGCACCTTGGGGAACCAATTCGCCATGACTTTTTTGTCTCCGTTAGCCGCTTCGATGCCTAGCTAATAGAGCTGCAGGAACTCCGTGGGGTCTGCGGTGCCGTCGTAGCGAGGAGGCAGATTCGGCTTGAACTTGCCCGGCCAGGCTACGCTGCACAGCTCGGTTGTGAAGGTGCGGCAGCCCGCGGTGGCCACCGGAGCCCTTTGCTGACACAAGGCTTGATCCTGGGGGTCCCCACGCGCTGCCGCCAGGGGCAGCGCGGGGTCTTGATGCAATAGCGCACGAATGCGATCATGGCGCACCGGTGCTGGGAGCACGCGAGCGCCTTCTTGGGGGCGAGGGATTTCTTGGGAGCTCCTTTCTTGTCGCGCGGGCGCCGGACGCGGTGGGTCTCGTCCAGGGCCGCGCGCCTTGGAGCCAGGGCGCCTTCTTGGGGAGGAGGTGGCAGAGGCACCTCCGGAGCTGCATTACCCGCGCAGGACGGAGGGCGATGCAGCGAGAGGGACGGTGCAAGAGAGCCCCCTGCGGCACTGACGAGCTCGGTGATGTGAGCGAGCCATTCTTCGTAGAGGTCGTCGATGGGACGATAGAGGAGGAGCTCGCGCGCTAGGAGCAGCCTGGCATGCGTGCCCGTGGGAGCGCAATGGACGTGCGACGACGAACCAGCTGGAGTCAGCGACGGGGTGGCGGTGCGGCCTTCCCGCCGTATCGAGGGATGCAGCGACGATGCCTGCTGCTCGTTCCCCGCCGGGCCGGTGGCGGTGTGGGCGGCAGGCAACGGGGAACGACGGGGATGCCCACCGACAGGAGCCGTCTGGGCGGCGTGGGCGGCGAGGACAGCCCGACGCTCGGCACGAGCTCGGCGAGGGTCAGCCATGGACGCGACGAACGATGGATGCTACGTCTTGAGCTTGCGTTGGTTTTCCTTGAAGAAGAAAGGGTGATGCAGCACAGTAGCGTAAGTATTTCCCTCAGTTTTTGAGAACCAAGGTATCAATCTAGTAGGAGGCTCCTCAACAAGTCCCATGAACCTACACAAACAAACAAAGAACTCATAACCAACACGATAAAGGGGTTGTCAATCCCTTCACGGCCACTCGCGAAAGTGAGATCTGATAGAGATAATATGTTAAGATAATTATATTTTTGGTATTTTATAATATAGGTGCAGAAAATAAAGATGCAAATAAAAGTAGATTGGAAGCAAATATGATAAGAGATAGACACGGGGGCCATAGGTTTCACTAGTGGCTTCTCTCGAGAGCATAAGTATTACGGTGGGTGAACAAATTACTGTCGAGCAATTGATAGAAAAGCGAATAATTATGACATTATCTAGGCGAATAATTATGACATTATCTAGGCATGATCATGTATATAGGCATCATGTCCGCAACAAGTAGACCGACTCCTGCCTGCATCTACTACTATTACTCCACATATCGACCGCTATCCAGCATGCATCTAGAGTATTAAGTTCATAAGAACAGAGTAACGCATTAAGCAAGATGACATGATGTAGAGGGATAAACTCAAGCAGTATGGTATACACCCCATCTTTTTATCCTCGATGGCAACAATAGAATACGTATCTTGCAACCCTTTTTGTCACTGGGTAAGAACACCGCAAGATTGAACCCAAAGCTAAGCACTTCTACCATGGTGAGAAAGATTAATCAGTAGGCCAAACCAAACCTATAATTCAAAGAGACTCGCAAAGATAACTCAATCATATAAAAGAATTCAGAGAAGATTCAATTATTATCCATACATAAATCTGATCATAAACCCACAATTCATCGGATCTCGACAAACACACCGCAAAAAGAGATTATATCGAATAGATCTCCACAAGAGAGGGGGAGAACATTGTATTGAGATCCAAAAAGAGAGAAGAAGCCATCTAGCTAATAACTATTGACCCGAAGGTCTGTGGTAAACTACTCACAACTCATCGGAAGGGTTATGGTGTTGATGTAGGAGCCCTCCATGGTGGAACCCCCCTCTGGCAGAACGCCGGCGACGGCTCCAAGATGGGATCTCGCGGATACAGAAGGTTACGGTGGTGGAAATATTTCTTTGGCTTCTCCATGGATGTTTTCGGGGTACGTAGGCTTATATAGGAGGAAGAAGTACATCGGTGGATGCCCGAGGGGCCCATGAGACAGGGGGCGCGCCCTATAGGGGGGGGGGCGCCCTCCTATCTCATGGAAGCTTCGGCTGCTTCTTGACTTGCACTACAAGTCCTCTGGATCACGTTCGTTCCAAAAATCACGCTCCCGAAGGTTTCATTCCGTTTGGACTCCGTTTGATATTCCTTTTCTTTGAAATACTGAAATAGGCAAAAAAACAGCAATACGGGCTGGGCCTCCGGTTAGTAGGTTAGTCCCCAAAAATGATATAAATGTGTAAAATAAAGCCCATAAACATCCAAAACAGGTAATATAATAGCATGGAACAATCAAAAATTATAGATACGTTGGAGATGTATCAAGCATCCCCAAGCTTAATTCCTGCTCGTCCTCGAGTAGGTAAATGATAAAAAAGAAATTTTTGATGTGGAATGCTACCTAGCATAATTCTCAATATAATTTTCTTTATTGTGGCATGAATGTTCAGATCCAAATGATTCAAGATAAAAGCTTATAAAACATAAAAATAATAATACTTCGAAGCATACTAACGAATAATCATGTCCTATCAAAATAACATAACCAAAGCAAGCTTATCCCTACAAAATCATATAGTTAGGCCATGCTTCATTTCCATGACACAAAATACTCCGATCATGTACAACCCCGATGACGAGCTGAGCAATTGGTTCATACTTTTTAACGCGCGTTAGCTTTTTTCGACTCTTACGCAATACATGAGTGCAAGCCATGGACATAGCACTATGGTGGTCTAATGTGGTGGTTGTAAGGACAAAAAGAGGGAGAAGATAGTCTCACATCAACTAGGCGTATCAACGGGCTATGGAGATGCCCATCAATAGATATCAATGTGAGTGAGTAGGGATTGCCATGCAACGGATGCACTAGAGCTATAAATATATGAAAGCTCAACAAAAGAAACTAAGTGGGTGTGCATCCAACTTGCTTGCTCACGAAGACCTAGGGCATTTTTGAGGAAGCCCATCATTGGAATATATAAGCCAAGTTCTATAATGAAAAATTTCCACTAGTATATGAAAGTGACAGCATATGAGACTCTCTATCATGAAGATCATGGTGCTATTTTTGAAGCACAAGTGTGGAAAAAGAGACAGTAGCAATTGTCCCTTCTCTCTTTTTCTCTCATTTTTTCCCTTTTTCTTTTTTTTCTTTTTTTCTTCTTTTTTTATTTCTTCTCTTCTTTTTTTTTCTTTTTTTGGTGGGCTTTTTTGGCCTCTTTTATTTTTATAAAGTCCGAAGTCTCATCCCGACTTGTGGGGGAATCATAGTCTTCATCATCCTTTCCTCACTGGGACAATGCTCTAATAATGAAGATCATCACACTTTTATGGATTTACAACTCAAAGCTAGAACAAAGTATGACTCTATATGAATGCCTTCGGTGGCGTACCGGGATATGCAATGAATCAAGAGCGACATGTATGAAAATTATGAAGGTGGCCTTGCCACAAATACGATGTCAACTACATGATCATGCAAAGAGCAATATGACAAAGATGAATCATGTCATAATAAACGGAACGATGGAAAGTTGCATGGCAATATATCTCGGAATGGCTATGGAAATGCCATAATAGGTAGGTATGGTGGCTATTTTGAGGAAGGTGAATAATGGGTTCATGATACCGGCGAAAGTTGTGCGGTAAAATAGAGGCTAGCATAGTGGAAGGATGAGTGTGCGTATATCCATGGACTCACATTAGTCATAAAGAACTCATATACTTATTGCAAAAGTCTACTTAGCCCTCGAAGCAAAGTACTACTACGCATGCCCCAAGAGGGATAGATTGGTAGGAAAAAATTCCATCGCTCGTCCCCGACTGCCACTCATAAGGAAGACACTCAAAAGAGCACCTCATGCAACAAATTTGTCACACAACTTTTACCATACGTGCATGCTACGGGACTTGCCAATTTCAACAACATTATTTCTCAATTTCATAATTATCCACTAGCATGACCCTAACATTACTACCTGTATATCTTAAAACAATTATCAAGCATCAAATTAATCCTAGCATCCAATTCATTTTCTATGATAGTTTTTATTATACCCAACTTGGATGCTCATCATTCTAGGACCAAATTCATAACCAAAGAAAATACCATGCTGTTCTAAAAGACTCTCAAAATAATATAAGTGAAGCATGAGAGACTAGCAATTTCTTCAAAATTAATCCACCGCCAAGCTCTAAAAGATATAAGCGTAGTACTAGAGCAAAAACTATCAAGCTTTAAAAGATATAAGTGAAGCACATAGAGTATTCTAACAAATCCTAATCAAATAGGCTTCTACAAAAAGGTGTGTACATCAAGTATGATTGTGGTAAACTAACAAGCAAAGACTAATATAATATACGACGCTCCAAGCAAAACACATATCATGTGGCGAATAAAAATATAGCTCCAAGTAAAGTTACCAATGAACGAAGACGAAAGATAGGATGCCTTCCCGGGGCATCCCCAAGCTTAGGCTTTTGGCTATCCTTGAATATATTGGGGTGCCTTTGGCATCCCCAAGCTTAGGCTCTTGCCACTCCTTATTCCATAGTCCATAAAAGCTTTACCCAAAACTTGAAAACTTCACAACACAAAACTCAACAGGAAATCTTATAAGCTCCGTTAGTGAAAGAAAACAAAACCACCACATAAGGTACTGCAATGAACTCATTCTTTATTTATTTTGGTGTTAAACCTACTGTATTCCAAGTTCTCTATGGTTCATACCTTTACATACTAGCCATAGATGCATCAAAATAAGCAAACAACACACGAAAAACAGAATCTGTCAAAAACAGAACAGTCTGTAGCAATATGTAACTAACGCAAACTACTGGAACTCTAAAAATCCTACCAACATAGGAAGTAGTGTACAATTTTTTTATTGATCATCAGCAAAAAGAATCAATGCAAAATATCGTTTCTGTGATTTATTGAATTTTTTCTCGTGAGCACAAAGTTTCTGTTTTTCAGCAGAATCAAATCAACTATCATCATAGTCTATCCTATAGGTTCTACTTGGGACAAACACTAAATAAAACATGAAAACACATATAAACAGAAAGTAGATTCAAGATATATTGAATAACAGCAAGGAAAAATATTGGGTTGTCTCCCAACTAGAGCTTTTCTTTAAAGCCTTTTTTAGCTAGGCATTGAGATTTCAATGATGCTCACATGAAAGACAAGAATTGAAGCATAAAGAGAGCATCATGTAGCATGTGAAAAACACATAGAAGTCTAACATACTTCCTATGCATAGGCATCTTGTAATCAAACAAATTATTAAGGCAAGCAAAAACTAGCATATGCAAGGAAGAACAAAGAGATGATAGCAATCTCAACATGAAGAGAGGTAATTTAGTAACATGAAAATTTATACAACCATATTTTCCTCTCTCATAGTAATTACATGTGGGATCATAAGAAAATTCAACAAAATAGCTATCACATAACATATTCTCAACACAATCCACATGCATGCAAAGTTGACACTCTTCCAAAATAGTGGGATTAACATTAACTAAAGTCATGACTTCTCCAAACCCACTTTTATCAAAAACTTCATAAGATTGAACATTATCCAATTATGTGGGATCTAAAGTTGACACTCTTCCAGACCCACTTTTAGTATTATTGCAAACATTATTATCAATATCATATTCATCATGGTGTTTAAATAAATTTTCAAGATCAAAAGAAGAATCACCCCAATCATGATCATTCCAACAAGTAGTAGACATAGCAAAACTAGCATCCCCAAGCTTAGGGTTTTGCATATTATTAGCACAATTGACATCAAGAGAATTTATAGTAAAATCATTGCAATCATGATTTTTATTCAAGGAGTTATTGTGAATATCTTCATAAATTTCTTCATCATAATTTTTAGATTCACAAATTTCGAGCAAAGCTTCATAAAGATAATCTAGTGCACAAAAATCACTAGCAATTGGTTCATCATAATTGGATCTCTTAAAAAGATTAGCAAGCGGATGAGGGTCCATAGATGTTAGGTTCTCTGTTTAGCAATAAATAAACAAGTATTCCAAGAAAACGAGCAAACGAGCCAAGTAAGACGTCAAAGCAAACGAAAAGACGAACAAAATAAGGGCGAATAAAACGGCAAGGGTGAAGTGGGGGAGAGGAAAACGAGAGGCAAATGGCAAATAATGTAAATGCGAGGGAGATGAGTTTGTGATGGGTACTTGGTATGTCTTGACTTGAGCGAAGACCTCCCCGACAACGGCGCCAGAAATCCTTCTTGCTACGTCTTGAGCTTGCGTTAGTTTTCCTTTAAGAGGAAAGGGTGATGCAGCACAGTAGTGTAAGTATTTCCCTCAGTTTTTGAGAACCAAGGTATCAATCCAGTAGGAGGCTCCTCAACAAGTCCCATGAATCTACACAAACAAACAAAGAACTCGCAACCAACGCGATAATGGGGTTGTCAATCCCTTCACGTCCACTTGCGAAAGTGAGATCTGATAGAGATAATTTGTTAAGATAAATATATTTTTGGTATTTTATAATATAGGTGCAGAAAATAAAGATGCAAATAAAAGTAGATTGGAAGAAAATATGATAAGAGATAGACCCGGGGCCATAGGTTTCACTAGTGGCTTCTCTCGAGAGCCTAAGTATTACGATGGGTGAACAAATTACTGTCAAGCAATTGATAGAAAAGCGAATAATTATGATGTTATCTAGGCATGATCATGTATATAGGCATCACGTCCGCAACAAGTAGACCGACTCCTGCCTGCATCTACTGTCCAACATGCATCCAGAGTATTAAGTTCATAAGAATAGAGTAACGCATTAAGCAAGATGACATGATGTAGAGGGATAAACTCAAGCAATATGATATAAAACCCATCTTTTTATCCTCGATGGCAACAATACAATACATGTCTTGCAACCCTTTCTGTCGAACACCGCAAGATTGAACCCAAAGCTAAGCACTTCTCCCATGGCGAGAAAGATCAATCTAGTAGGCCAAACCAAACCGGTAATTCGAAGAGACTTGCAAAGATAACTCAATTATATAAAAGAATTCAGGGAAGATTCAATTATTATCCATACATAAATCTGATCATAAACCCACAATTCATCGGATCTCGACAAACACACCGCAAAAATAGATTACATCGAATAGATCTCCACAAGAGAGGGGGAGAACATTGTATTGAGATCCAAAAAGAGAGAAGAAGCCATCTAGCTAATAATTATGGACCCGAAGGTCTGTGGTAAACTACTCACAACTCATCGGAAGGTCTATGGTGTTGATGTAGAAGCCCTCCATGGTGGAATCCCCCTCCGACAGAACGCCGGCGACGGCTCCAAGATGGGATCTCGCGAATACAAAAGGTTACGGTAGCGGAAATATTTCTTTGGCTGCTCCCTGGATGTTTTCGGGGTACGTAGGCTTATATAGGAGGAAGAAGTACGTCGGTGGACGCTCGAGGGGCCCACGAGACAGGGGGGCGCGCCCTATTGGGGGGGGGGGCGCCCTATAGGGGGGCGCCCTCCTATCTCGTGGAAGCTTCGGCTGCTTCTTGACTTGCACTCCAAGTCCTCTCGATCACGTTCGTTCCAAAAATCACGCTCCCGAAGGTTTCATTCCGTTTGGACTCCGTTTGATATTCCTTTTCTTCGAAATACTGAAATAGGCAAAAAAATAGCAATACGGGCTGGGCCTCCGGTTAGTAGGTTAGTCCCAAAAAATGATATAAATGTGTAAAATAAAGCCCATAAACATCCAAAACAGGTAACATAATAGCATGGAACAATCAAAAATTATAGATACGTTGGAGACGTATCAATGGAGCGTGGGATGGCAGAAGAAAGATTCCAGTGCACCCCTACCTGGCGCGCCAAATGTTGGATATGGGTTTCCGGCAAAACCCTTAAGGTTCGAACTCTAGGGTGCGCGCGAAGATCTTCCCTCTACCAATACACGTCCTAACGCCTCGCTGAGAATCTAAGCTACACGATGAACAACACAAGGGACGCAAGGTTTATACTGGTTCGGGCCACCATTGTGTTGTAATACCCTACTCGAGTGTGTGGTGTGTGGATTGCCTCAGGGGTTGATGATGAACAGTACAGAGGAAGAACAACCTCGCGAGGGATGTTCTAGTGGTGGTGTTCTGCTTGGGAAGGATCTGATCCCAGCTTGCCGGCCGATTTCCGATGCCTCGCTACTATGGTGGCTAGCCTATATATAGAGGCCCTGGTCCTCTTCCCAAATATTGAGCGGGAAGGGCGCCAACAACGGCCATTTTGAAGGGGAACATCTAGTACAACTTATCCTGACTAAAGTTGGTCTTCGGCTGCCAAAGGCTCTGGCGATGACGCCGTCTTGGGCTCCACGATGACCTCCGTCCTGCCGCTCTGCTGGTCTTGGTCTCGTTGCACTGAAATGGTAACCTTTACTTGATGCCTCAGAACTCCGTGCCTGTGCTTGCCCCCTTTGCACCAAAGAGGAAACAAGGACACTGCACAGGGCCCGCTTGGCGCCCGCCTGGTCTCGATCGTCATGGCTTGCGTCACGAGCACCTCGCGAGGTACCCTTGCCTTGATCTCTCCGCCTCCTCGCGAGCTTGCCTAGTGAGGCCGCCCCTGAGGAAGCCTTCCGTCGTCCGCCCCGTGAGGCTTGGCCCCTCGCGAGGGTCTTGAGCTTGAGCAGACGAAGATGGGCCGCATCGGCCACCTACTTGAGCCACGCCGCAGGCCGGAGGCAGGTAAGTCTCGGGACCCCTGTTCCTAGAACACCGACATCACCCGCCCTGGGCTGACAATCCAGGTTAGTTGGCATTAGTGGTTGCTCCTCAGGTAGGAGGTATAAGCTTACAAAGGTGCTCATGGATGGGGGCAGCAGTATCAATATCCTTTACTATGAGACTTTTCGTCATATGAGTTTGACTGACAAAGATCTTAAGACATCTTCTACTTTTTTCCATCGGGTGGTGCCTGGTAAATCGGCGTATCTGGTGGGTAAGATAACACTAGAGGTGGCCTTTGGAGATGACCGTGATTCTAGAGCGGAGAAGCTGACCTTTGAGGTGGTTAAGATCAAGATCCCGTATCACGCTTTGTTCGAGTGGCCGGCTTATGCCAAATTTAAGGTGCGACCTTGTTATGCTTATTTGCAGCTTAAAATGCTGGGTCATAAGGGCACCATCATGGTGCACAGTGATAGGAAGATTGCTCTGGACTGTGAAGAGGGTGATGCTGCATATGCTGAGTCGGCCTGTGCCACTAAGGAGTTAAAGTTCTCTATAAAGATAATATTGACCCGGCGGATATGACGCCTTTGAAGAAGCCAACTATAGAGAATGGCCCCCTATTGAACTTTAAATCGGTGGATGATACTAAGATGGTTGATTTTGTTCCTGGCGACTCATCCAAGTAGTTCAACATCAGTGCTCATATCGACCCAAAATAGGAAAGCGCGCTCATCGAGTTCATCCGTGAGAACCGGGACATCTTTGCATGGAAACCTTTTGACATGCCAGGTGTACCGAGGGAACTCGCTGAGCACACTCTTAATGTGGATCCAAAGTTTAAACCGGTCGAGAAATTCCTTCGTCATTTTAATGAAGAAAGGCGAGAGGCAATTGGTGAAGAAGTGGCCCGGCTCTTGGCGACAGGGTTCATCATTGAAGTTTTTCATCCCGATTGGCTGGCTAACCCGGTGCTCGTACTTAATAAAAACAACACTTGGCATATGTGTGTGGATTATACGAACCTTAATAAGGCCTGTTCGGCTAACCCTTTTGCTGTCCCTTGTATTGATCAGATTATTGATGCCACAACGGGTTGTGAGCGTTTGAGCTTTTTGGATGCTTATTCTGGTTATCATCAGATCAAGATGGCAGTTAAGGACTAGGAGAACACAACTTTCATCACTCCCTTTGGAGCCTTTTGGTATGTGTCTATGCCTTTCGGTCTCATGAGTGCTCACGCGACTTACCAATGGTGTGTTCAGAATTGCCTCCATGACCAGATTGGGCGCAATGTTCACGCCTATGTGGATGATATTGTTGTGAAATCCAAGAAGAAGGAGATTTTGATAGATGATTTGAAAGAGACCTTTGACAATCTCTGGGTCTATAAAATGATGCTTAACCCGACCAAGTGTGTTTTTGGTGTGCCAACAAGCAAACTATTGGGCTTCCTGGTTTCTGAGAGAGGCATCAAAGCTAACCCGGAGAAAATCAAGGCTATCACTTCTTTGGCCAAGCCGGCGTGTATCAATGACGTCCAGCATTTGGCAGGTCGTATTGCAGCTTTGAGCCGGTTTATAAGCCGCCTGGGAGAGAAGGCCATCCCTTTGTATCAAATGATGAAGAAGACATATGACTTTTTGTCTGGAGTGATGCTGTTAATGAGGCGTTTGAGGCGCTTAAGAGACAGCTGGCTGAACCGCCGGTTCTTGTAGGTCTTATTGAGAAGGAGCCCCTGCTTTTATATGTGGCTGCAAACAACAGAGCTGTCAGTGTGGCAGTTGTCATTGAAAGGAAGGAGTCGGGCAAGGAGTACCCGGTTCAAAGGCCGGTTTATTATGTCAATGAGGTGCTCATTGAGTCTAAGCAGAGATACCCACATTGGCAAAAAATGGTTTACGTTGTGTTCATGGCTAGCCGCAAGTTGAAGCAACATTTCCTTGGTCATCCCATCTTGTGGTTAGTTCTGCTCCCTTGGGGGATATTATTCAAAATAGACAAGCCATAGGTCGGGTAGCTAAGTGGGCCATTGAGCTTGGACCCCATGGCTTGAAGTATGTGCCCGAACGGCTATAAAATCTCAAGCACTTGTGGACTTCATCAATGATTGGACAGAACCACATATGCTTGAGGATAAGCCGGATAACACATATTGGACTATACGTTTTGATGGATCCAGGCAATTGGGAGGCTCGGGGGTTGGAGTTATATTGACTTCCCCACGAGGTGATGAATTTTGTTATGTTTTACGGTTGATGTTCCCTTGTACTAACAATGCAACTGAGTATGAAGCCTTACTCCATGGTCTTCGGATGGCTATAGAGATGAATCTAAGTCGGGTGAGGTGTTTTGGCGACTCAGACTTGGTGGCTCAGCAAGTGTCAGGAACTTGGGATTCAAAGGATCCACTCATGGCGGCTTATCGTCGGGAGGTTGATACTATTGCTGGTCATTTCAAGGGGTATCAAGTGGAGCATGTTGATCGCAGGAAAAATGAAGCCGCTGATGCTTTAAGCCGGCTGGGATCTCAGCATAAGCCGGTACCCCCTAATGTTTTCCTTGATGTTTTGCCTAATCCATCAGTTAAGTTGCCGACAGAGGAAGTTCTTGCAATTCCTGACCCAGAGGCACAGTTGGTGGCGGCTCTCCATGTTATTCCTGATGGACTGTTCCATATTTGGCTTGTATGACCGGAGGCGAGTTACCCGAGGATCAAACCTTGGCTAGGCAAATAACCCGGAGGTCTAAGTCAATGACTATCGTCAATGGTGAGCTACACAGATGCAGTGTTACAGGGGTGTTTCAACGATGCATTTCTCCTGAGGAGGGTCATGAAATTCTAAGGGAGATTCATGAAGGAGATTGCGGCATCATGTCGGATCTAAATCCCTAGTTGCTAAGGCTTTCCATCATAGGTTTTATTGGCTGACGGCTCATGATGATGCAGAAGATCTAGTCAATAAATGTGATGGTTGTCAGAAATTTTCAAGACGAGCTCATGTGCCGGCTCAAGAGTTGAGGTTGATTCCAATTACTTGGCCATTTGCAGTCTGGGGGGCTGGATATGGTTGGGCCTTTTAAAAGGTCCAAGGACAAAAAGACTCATCTTCTAGTAGCTGTTGACAAGTTTACGAAGTGGGTTGAAGCTGAGCCGGTCAGCAAATGTGATGTAGCAACGGTGGTTCAGTTCATCAAAAAGGTGATCTTTTGTTTTGGATACCTTCATAGTATCATTAATGATAATGGTACTAATCTGTCTAAGCGTGCAATGAAAGAGGTCTGTCAACAAGAGCATATCCGGCTTGATGTGTCGTCGGTGGCTCACCCCCAGTCTAATGGTCAAGCTGAAAGAGCCAATCAAGAAATCTTGAGAGGTACCAAACCCCGACTTATGGTCCCTTTGCAGAGGACGCTGGGTTCTTGGGTGGAAGAATTGCCCTTAGTGCTTTGGAGTATCAATACCACCCCCAACAGATCTATGGGTTACACGCCTTTCTTCATGGTTTACAGAGCAGATGCGGTTCTCCCTAGTGACATACGTCACGACTCGCCTCGTGTCGCGGCTTATGTTGAAGCTGATAATGATAAAGCACGTCAGGATGCTATTGACCTTTTGGATGAAGAGCGTGACCTTGCGGTGGCTCGTTCGGTGATTTACCAGCAAGATCTGCGTCGTTATCACAGCTGCCGGGTTAAAACCAGGACCTTTCAAGAAGGAGATTTGATGCTCCGGCTCATCCAGGATCAAACTGACATGCACAAGTTATCCCCACCTTGGGAAGGACCTTTTGTGGTCAGCAAAAATCTGAACAACGGGTCATACTACCTTATCGATGTTCGAGACCACAAGGACTCACACACGTTAGAGGAGGAGACTCACCGGCCGTGGAATATTGCTCAACTTCGGCCTTATTACACCCGAGCCACCGGCTCTTGTGATGTACATACTTTTACCAATGTATATATTATGATTAGTATAATAAAGCCGACATCCCTGATGATTCAGGGCCTCTGTCCTTTCAGTTCTGAGAATCTGAGTCTTTATTGTTACTTCATAAGGTCACTTGGGGGCTTCCTGCTCATTGAGCATAGCTATGACTACCCTTTTGATCCGGCTTGTATGCCTTGATTACAAAATAGTTGGGGGCTTCCTGCTCATTGAGCATAGCCATGATTACCCTACTGTTCCAGCTTGTACGCCTGGATCAAAATATTACTTGGGGGTTCCTTGTTAATTGAACATAGCTTTGTTGTCCCTCGTAATAAGCTTGGACGCCAGGTGTATTCACCAAAAATCTGGGTTATCCTGCCTTTGTATGCTTGCCACTCCGACCAGGTAATCCTGGAATGACTCGTCGTACTCTTGACAGTCAATCTTATAAAGACCCTGAACTTGTCAAAGTTAAAATAGCGATTGGTCATGTGAGGCCCGGCTTGCAGGTTTGAATTAAGGAGTAACTCAGTGGCTGTGCACCCCTTGAATAACACTTGATGTTGAGGCTTGGCAGCCTTTGAATGCCTTGGTTTTCTGTTTTGTATTGACTTTGAATCTTTTTTGGTGATTTTTGTTTGTGCCATATTGATATATGGTTGAAAGATGATTCATGCCACAATGCCTTGATCTTTATTTGATAATATCTGGTGTTTTGACAACCCAGCCTAGCTTTGGACGTTAAGTCGCTAGTGTATGATAATTATATGTTTGGAGTTCTGTACTCTAAAGATTTGGGATGTTACCCTTTCCTGTCCATGGCGTTGTCAGCCGACAGTATGAATAAATTGCACAGGGCGCTGTGCTCTGAGTCTGGACTGTTACCTTGCTGCATGTGGCATGGTAAGCCGGCAATACACATAAGTATCACAGGTATGCTATTTATTTTTGTTATGATTATATGAGGTTTTGATAAACCGGCCCTGGTTATGGACGATGCAGTCACCAGTGGTTTTTTATATGCGGCATAATGACCCGCCTTGGGGTAAACCGCCAAGGCCCTTGTGCTCTGTTTGTATGCAGGGTTTATGACAACATGATCAACAAAGTTGATAATTGTTATGAGCATAAAGAGTGGATCATCAAATAAGATTAAACGGCTCATAAGTGTTATGCAAATCAACACACACGATGGCATGTCAGATCATTGTTTTCAAACTATCCTATTACAAGGCATAGGATGGCCCAAAAGAATAAGTGTTTTGATGAAGTATTTCAACTGGCAGATGTTAAGCCGGCCTTCAGATTACTGGTCTTGACCTTGGCGGGTAGAGGGTTCCGGGTCATCTTGCACCGGTTCATCGTCTTCCTCTTCACCCATTGGCTGAAAGTCAGAGTTTGCCCAATTGATCCCAGTCAAAGCTTTGAATACAACCTCGTCACCAATAAGTGTTGACGGGTCAATGTCAGGGGCAAAAGTGTGCTTACGAATTGGAGGAGTAATGTCCTGGGATTCGTGAATCGATGCTTTAACCTTCTTGTTGCCAGCATCATAAACCGCCTGATAATGGGACAGGTTGGTATCTTCACCTAATTTGCTTGCTAAAGGATGCATTTCTCTTGCTATTGAAGCAAAGTCCTCAACACTGAAGGGAGACCCGTCCTCCTTTACACTAGGGCAACCATTGGCAAAGTCCTCCGGGTCAAGATCTGCTTGCCACGCCTTGGCCCTGGTCAGTGCGATGATTGAACCGGCTCTTACAGCTGATCGTTTAAGCTCCTCAACCCGTTGGGGCAACACAGATAACTTCTCCAGCGTGTCCTTGATGAGGGTCGGCGGTTGTTTTTTGTGCGAGGCAGCAGAGATAGCTCGTTGCACGCCAGTGTACAATTGCTCTATAAGCGTATAAGAGGCTTTCAACTTCTTGCGCATATCTGAGCCAAGATGGGCGATTCTGGAGCCTGCATTACCAAGTAAATCTATAAGCTGGATGAATGGTTATTACAATGCATTGGTAGTAACAAAGTGAGATAAAGTTACTTACCAAAGATGGCAACAGTCATGGTATTTATTTGATGTTTTAAACCGGCAAGCTCTTCAGCCACCGGTTTAAGGGCTGCTTCTGCTTCTTCTGCTCTTTTCAACAGAGCCATTTTTTCCGTCTCCCAGCCTGCTTGGTCATTCTTGAAATTCTTCTTCAGCTTCTCCATCTCTGCCAAGGCGGTGGTCAATTCTGATTTGGCCTTGGAGTTTTCAGATTGATGAGATTTGATATTCTCTTGAAGATCGGCGACTTGGGATTCTTTGACATTGAGTTCAGCCTGCAGGATGCAATCAATAGACGGGGTTACAGTCATCTTATTTAAAATTCCCAAGCGCAATACAATTATTTCACTTGGCACTTGGGGGCTAATGCACATTGCTCCTTTTAAAGACAAATTCCCGATGACTCAGATATACTATGGTGACTATAGCCAATTCATGGGGGATATATACTTGGATTTTATTGACAACTATGGTAATGAGACCCGGCTTATCTTGACATAGTAAGCCGGTCCTTGGGGGCTACTGGTGCAAAATTGAAACGTTACTATTGGAAGTCCCAGCTTATCTTGACAGACTAAGCCGGCCCTTGGGGGCTACATGTGAAAAGTTGAAGCATTACTATTTGAAGTCCCGATTTATCTTGAAAGTATAAGCAAGCCCTTGGGGGCTACTGGATTTGATCTACAAGGCTATTTAAAGTCTATAGTACATTCTATTCTATCATGTCCAGTAAACTTGGCGGCTAATGGAAGTATATTCATATGAAGAGGGCTTTAGTGTTTACCTCAAAACGCTCCTTCATCAAATTAACTAAGCCGGCTTCAAAGTCGTGGCTTGTGTGCAGGCGGTTCAAATATCTGGAGTGGATCTCTTGAGCGTTGTAGTGAGCATAGCTCTCTACATTCCCTGACCACTTGCCTTTGTCAACAACGAATATTTCTTCCTTGGCGTTGTGCTTTGACAATACAGTGGGATTGCCTGGCGCTATATAACCAAGCCCAGTGATGGTAACATCATCAGCCTTTTCTTCAGTAGGCTTGATGGGACTTGGCGGCTTGATGGGACTTGGCGGCTTGGTGGTGGCTGGGTCAACATCCATATGATCAATGGAGATGTTGTGTTCTTCTAGTGGCGGCTCATCAGCTGTGGCTTCAGGGGCATGGAGGGAGGTCTCTACTGACTGCTGCTCTGGCTCAGAAGGCTTTTCAGTGGTTTTTTTCACCTTCATTTTCTTGCTGGGCTTTGCCATAGCTCTGTGAATGAAACACAAGATGAGGTTAACACAACAATTGAGTACATGATTGAAAGCAGAGATTTAACATTCTTACCCAGACACAGTCTTGAAGGCTGTGACATGAGTCCCCATTGAGTCGCCAGAGGAGGAATGAGATGTTCCCTGATAATTTGAGTTGAAAGGATTAAGAGATTGTCGAAAAAAACCTGCCTTGGGATAACTTAAGTCAGAAATTGTTGAAACCTCTAGACGACGCTTGCGGTGAGCTGGAGTGTTTGGTAAGCCGGAGGATAGGATTCCGCCTCTGCTATTCCGAGTTGTGCAGCGAGCTTCATGTTGCTGCTTCTTCAAAATAAAGTTGGGATCCAAATAAGCCAAAGGATTAGAAAACCTTACTTTCCGGCTTGCTTGTTGATATGTCTCCAACGTATCTATAATTTTTGATTGTTCCACGCTATTCTACTACCTGTTTTGGATGTTTAATGGGCTTTACTATACACTTTTATATTATTTTTGGGACTAACCGATTAACCTAGAGCCCAGTGCCAGTTTCTGTTTTCTCCTTGTTTTTGAATTTTACAGAAAAGGAATACCAAACGGAGTCCAATTGACGTGCCAATTTTTGATGATTTTTTGTGGACCAAAAGAAGCCCCTGGAGTGAAAAAGTTGGGCCAGGAGAGTCCTGGGCTGCCCACGAGGGTGGGGGACGTGCCCAACCCCCTGTGCGCGCCCCCCTGCCTCATGGTCAGCCTCAGAGATCCCCCTGACGTGAGACCTATGCCAAAAATTCCTATAAATACTGAAACCTCCAGAAAGCACAATAGATCGGGAGTTTTGCCGCCGCAAGCCTTTGTAGCCACCAAAAACTTCTCGGGAGCCTGTTCCGGCACCCTGCCGGAGGGAGGATCCCTCACCGGTGGCCATCTTCATCATACCGGCGCTCTCCATGACGAGGAGGGAGTAGTTCACCCTCGGGGCTGAGGGTATGTACCAGTAGCTATGTGTTTGATCTCTCTCTCTCTCTCTCTCGTGTTCTTTATTCGGCACGATCTTGATGTATCGCGAGCTTTGCTATTATAGTTGGATCTTATAATGTTTCTCCCCCTGTACTCTCTTGTGATAATCGAGTTTTCCCCTTGAAGTTGTCTTGTCGGATTGAGTCTTTAAGGATTTGAGAACACTTGATGTATGTCTTGCATGTGCTTATCTGTGGTGACAATGGGATATCACATGATTCACTTGATGTATGTTTTTGGTGATCAACTTGCGGGTTCAGTGACCTTGTGAACTTATGCATAGGGGTTGGCACACGTTTTCGTCTTGACTCCGGTAGAAACTTTGGGGCACTCTTCGAAGTACCTTGTGTTGGTTGAATAGATAAATCTGAGATTGTGTGATGCATATCGTATAATCATGCCCATGGATACTTGAGGTGACATTGGAGTAACTAGGTGACATTAGTGTTTTGGTTGATTTGTGTCTTAAGGTGTTATTCTAGTACGAACTCTATGATAGATCGAATGGAAAAAATAGCTTCGTGTTATTTTACTACGGAATCTTGAATAGATCGATCAGAAAGGATAACTTTGAGGTGGTTTTGTACCCTACAATAATCTCTTGGTTTGTTCTCCGCTATTAGTGACTTTGGAGTGACTCTTTGTTGCATGTTGAGGGATAGTTATATGATCCAGTTATGTTATTATTGTTGAGAGAACTTGCACTAGTGAAAGTATGAACCTCATGCCTTGTTTTCTAGCATTGCAATACCGTTTATGCTCACTTTTATTATTAGTTACCTTGATGTTTTTATAATTTGAGATTACAAATACCTTTATCTACCATCCATATTGCACTTGTATCACCATCTCTTCGTCGAACTAGTGCACCTATACACTTTACCATTGTATTGGGTGTGTTGGGGACACAAGAGACTCTTTGTTATTTGGTTGCAGGGTTGTTTGAGAGAGACCATCTTCATCCTACGCCTCCCACGGATTGATAAACCTTAGGTCATCCACTTGAGGGAAATTTGCTACTGTCCTACAAACCTCTGTACTTGGAGGCCCAACAACGTCTACAAGAAGAAGGTTGCATAGTAGACATGAAGCTCTTTTCTGGCGCCGTTGCCGGGGAGGTGAGTGCTTGAGGGTATATCTTTAGATCTTGCAATCGAATATGTTAGTTTCTTGTTTTCTCACTAGTTTAGTCTATAAAAGAAAACTACAAAAAAATGGAATTGAGTTTGCCTCACATGCTTCATCTTTTTAATATCTTTCGTGAGAATGATGGAAAGGAAAATTGTGCTCAAGTGCTAGAAGAAGAAGTCTATAAAATGTTTGGCACTAAATCTTTGAATGAGGAGCATGATTGTAATGTTATTAGTATGAACTCTTTGAATACCCATGATGCTAATGATATGCAAAGCCACAAGCTTGGGGATGCTATGTTTGATGGATATGATATTTTTTGTCCCCCAAGTTTTGATGAGAATATTTATTATGATGAAAGCATGCCTCCTATTTATGATGATTATATTGATGAAAGTGGGTTTGGAAGAGTGTAAACTTTAGGAAGTAATGATCCCACTATTTTGGAGGATGTGGAATATTATTGTGATAACTATGAAAGTGGATTTGGAGAGGTCATGACTTTATTTAGTGATGAATCCACTATTTCGGAAGAGGTTCCAATTGATTATGAGAACAAAGTTGCTATCTATGATGATTATTGTGATGACTTGTATGCTATTAATAATAATGATAACCATGAAACTTGTCATCTTGATTTTAATTTTCAATTGGATTGTGCCTCACATGATAGTTATTTTGTTGAGTTTGCCCCCACTACTATTCATGAGAAGAAATTTGCTTATGTGGAGAGTAATAAAAATTATATGCTTGTAGATCAGGAAAAGAATGCTTTATGTGATAGTTTATATTTTTGAATTCATTCATGATGCTACTGAAAATTACTATGAGGGAGGAAAATATGCTTGTAGGAATTGCAATAATATCAAGTTTCCTCTCTCTATGTGTTGAAAATCTTGAAGTTATGCTTGTTTTACTTTCCTATGCTAGTTGATTCTTGTTCCCATAAGTTGTTTGATCACAAAATCCCTAGGCATAGGACGTGGGTTAGACTTAAATGTGCTAGTCATATTCTTCATGATGATCTCTTTGTGTTTCAATTCTTATCTTTTACGTGAGCATCATTGACTTCATCATGCCTAGCTAGAAAGGTATTAAATAAAAGCGCTTGTTGGGAGACAACCCAATATTTAACCCTACTGTTTTTGTGTGTCCACATGATTAAGCTACTGTAGTAATCATGTTTTATAGCTTTTGTTTTCAATAAAGTGCCAAGTAGAACCTTTGGGAAGACTTGGGTGAAAGTTAATGTGATCTTGCTGTAAAAAACAGAAACTTTCCGCTCACGAGATTAACTGTCATTTTTTACAAAATAGTGATTTTAAGTTGATTATTTTTTCATAATATTAATAGACAAATTACTCACGTACACCAATTTATTTAATAATTTTTGGAGTTACGGAAGTATTCGAGAGTTACATATTACTATAGACTGTTCTGTTTTTGACAGATTCTGTTTTCTATGTGTTGTTTGCTTATTTTGATGAATCTATGAGTAGTATAGGGGGGTATGAACCATAGATTAGTTGGAATATAGTAGATTTAATACCAATATAAATAAGAAATGAGTTTCATTACATTACCTTAAAGTGGTGGTTTATTTTCTTCTACTAACGGAGCTTACGAGTTTTGTGTTGTGAAGTTTTCAAGTTTTGGGTAAAGATTCGATGGACTGTGGAATAAGGAGTGGCAAGAGCCTAATCTTGGGGATTATCAAGGAACCCCAAGGTAATATTCAAGGGAAACCAAGAGCCTAAGCTTGGGGATGCCCCGGATGGCATCCCCTCTTTCGTCTTCGTTCATCGGTAACTTTACTTGGAGCTATATTTTTATTCGCCACATGATATGTGTTTTGCTTGGAGCGTCATTTTATTTTGTTAGTATTTGCTTTCTTTTATTTAGAATAATTTTTTGCATCTCTATTTTCAATAAGAATGTCAAGGATAGCCTTTACCATGCTTATTTTGCAAGTATACATGTTGCTGTTTCAAAACAGAAAGTTTACCGCTGTTGCAAAAATTGCCTAGAAAAGTAAGAGAATGATATAATATTGAAACTTTTTGCGTATTGAGATCAGATAAATATTCTACAGTGTAATATTTTTCTCATAATTGTTGGAGTTAGGGAAGTATGATGAATCTTGCATTCTTTACAGACTATACTGTTCTGGCAGATTGTTGTTATGTTTGCATTGTTTGCATATGTTTGCTTGATTAATGATTCTATTTGAGGATAGGAGTATTAAATATGCAGAGGCATTTAGTATGCAATGTTGAATAATAATTTTTGTGATTTGTTACAGTAGAAAATGATAAGGTTTTTGCATTGGTTTATACTAACTTTTCTCACGAGTTCTTGTTGAGTTTGGTGTGGATGAAGCTTTCGATTTAGAAAACCGTGATATGAAAGGAATTAAGGAGACACAAAAGCTCAAGATTGGGGATGCCCAAGGCACCCCAAGATAATATTTCAATAAGTCTCAAGCATCCAAGCTTGGGGATGCCCCGGTAGACATCCCACCTTTCTTCTTCAACAATTATCGGTTAGTATCAGTTGAACCTAAGTTTTTTGCTTCTTCACATGATGTGTGCTATCCTTGAAATGTCATTTTGTTTTGTTTTGCTTGCTGTTTGAATAAAATATCAAGATCTGAAATTCTTAAATGTTAGAGAGTCTTCACATAGTTACATAATTATTCGACTACTCATTGATCTTCACTTATATCTTTTGGAGTAGTTTGTCGTTTGCTCTAGTGCTTCACTTATATCTTTTAGAGCACAGTGGTGGTTTTATTTTGAAGAAATATAGGAACTCTCATGCTTCACTTATATTATTTTGAGAGTCTTAAACAGCATGGTAATTATGTTTGGTTATGAAATTAGTCCTAATATGATGGGCATCCAAGTTGGGTATAATAGAAACTATCATATCAAGTGCATTAAACACTATGATCAATTTGATACTTGATAATTGTTTTGAGATATAAAGGTGGTAATGTTAGAGCTATGCTAGTTGGGTAATTATGAAATTGAGAAATACTTGTGTTAAAGTTGGCAAATCGTGTAGCATGCACGTATGGTAAAAGTTGTGTAACAAATTTGTAGCATGGGGTGCTCTTTGATTGCCTTCTTCATGTGTGGAGGTCGGGATCGCGCGATGGTTAACTCCTACCAACCCTTCCCCTAGGAGCATGCATAGTAGTAATTTCCTTCGAGGGCTAATAAACTTTTGCAATAAGTATATGAGTTCTTTATGACTAATGTGAGTCCATGGATTATACGCACTCTTACCTTTTCGCATTTTTGCTAGCCTCTACGGTACCGTGCATTGCCCTTTCTCACCTTGAGAGTTGGTGCAAGCTTCGCCGGTGCATCCAAACCCCGTGATAAGATACGCTCTATCACACATAAACCTCTTTATATCTTCCTCAAAACAGCCATCATACCTACCTATTATAGCATTTCCTTAGCCATTCCGAGATATATTGCCATGAAACTTTCCACCGTTCCGTTTATCATGACAGGCATCATCATTGTCATATTGCTTTTGCATGATCATGTAGTTGACATTGTATTTGTGGCAAAGCCACCATGCATAATTTTTCATACATGTCACTCTTGATTCATTGCCCATCCCGGTACACCGCCGGAGGCATTCACATAGAGTCATATTTTGTTCTAAGTATTGAGTTGTCATTCTTGAGTTGTAAATAAATAAAAGTGTTATGATCTTCATTATTAGAGCATTGTCCCAAGTGAGGAAAGGATGATGGAGACTATGATTCCCCCACAAGTCAGGATGAGACTTCGGACTTTATAAAAAATAAAAGAGGCCAAAGAAGCCCACCAAAATAAAAAAAAGAGAGAAAAAGAGAGAAGGGACAATGTTACTATCCTCTTACCACACTTGTGCTTCAAAGTAGCACCATGATCTTCATGATAGAGAGTCTCCTATGTTGTCACTTCCATATACTAGTGGGAGTTTTTCATTATAGAACTTGGCTTGTATATTCCAATGATGGGCTTCCTCAAAATGCCCTAGGTCTTCGTGAGCAAGCAAGTTGGATGCACACCCACTTAGTTTCTCTTGTTGAGCTTTCGTATATTTATAGCTCTAGTGCATCCGTTGCATGGCAATCCGTACTCCTCATGTTGACATCAATTGATGGGCATCTCCATAGCCCATTGATTAGCCTCGTCAATGTGAGACTTTCTACTTTTTTGTCTTCTCCATACAACCTCCGCCATCATATTCTATTCCACCCGCAGTGCTATATCCATGGCTTACGCTCATGTATTGCGTAAGAGTTAAAAAAAAGCTGAAGCGCGTTAAAAAGTATGAACCAATTGCTTGGCTGAAACCACGATTGTGCATGATGGGAGTATGTTGTGTGACGAAAATGAAGCATAGCCTAACTATTTGATTTCGTAGGGATAAGCTTTATTTGGCTATGCTATTTTGATAAGACATGCTTACTTGTTAGTATGCTCAAAGTTTACTATGTTTATTACATATGAACTTTATTTCAAATAATTTTGATCTGAACATTCATGCCACAATAAAGAAAATTACATTGAGAATTATGCTAGGTAGCATTCCACATCAAAAATTCTATTTTTATCATTTACCTACTCGAGGACGAGCAGGAATTAAGCTTGGGGATGCTGGATACGTCTCCAAAGTATCTATAATTTTTTATTGTTCCATGCTATTATACTACCTGTTTTGGATGTTTAATGGGCTTTACTATACACTTCTATATTATTTTTGGGACTAACCTATTAACCTAGAGCCCAGTGCCAGTTTCTGTTTTCTCCTTGTTTTTGAGTTTTACAGAAAAGGAATACCAAACGGAGTCCAATTGACGTGCCAATTTTTGACGATTTTTGTGGACCAAAAGAAGCCCCTGGAGTGAAAGAGTTGGTCCAGGAGAGTCCAGGGCTGCCCACGAGGGTGGGAGGACGTGCCCACCCCCTGGGCGCGCCCCCTGCCTCGTGGTCAGCCCAGAGACCCCCCATGACATGAGACCTACGCCAAAAATTCCTATAAATACTGAAACTTCCAGAAAGCACAATAGATCGGGAGTTCCAGCACCGCAAGCCTTTGTAGCCACCAAAAACCTCTCGGGATCCCATTCTGGCACCCTGTCAGAGGGGGAATCCCTCACTGGTGGCCATCTTCATCATCCCGGTGCTCTCCATGACGAGGAGGGAGTAGTTCACCCTCGGGGCTGAGGGTATGTACCAGTAGCTATGTGTTTGATCTCTCTCTCTCTCTCTCTCTCTCTCTCTCTCTCGTGTTCTTGATTCAGCACAATCTTGATGTATCGCGAGCTTTGCTATTATAGTTGGATCTTATGATGTTTCTCCCCCTCTACTCTCTTGTGATGAATTGAGTTTTCCCCTTGAAGTTGTCTTGTCGGATTGAGTCTTTAAGGATTTGAGAACACTTGATGTATGTCTTGCATGTGCTTATCTGTGGTGACAATGGGATATCACGTGATTCACTTGATGTATGTTTTGGTGATCAACTTGCGGGTTCAGTGACCTTGTGAACTTATGCATAGAGGTTGGCACACGTTTTCGTCTTGACTCTCCGGTAGAAACTTTGGGGCACTCTTTGAAGTACCTTGTGTTGGTTGAATAGATGAATCTGAGATTGTGTGATGCATATCGTATAATCATGCCCACGGATACTTGAGGTGACATTGGAGTATCTAGGTGACATTAGGGTTTTGGTTGATTTGTGTCTTAAGGTGTTATTCTAGTATGAACTCTATGATAGATCGAATGGAAAGAATAGCTTCGTGTTATTTTACTACGGACTCTTGAATAGATCGATCAGAAAGGATAACTTTGAGGTGGTTTCATACCCTACAATAATCTGTTCGTTTGTTCTCCGCTATTAGTGACTTTGGAGTGACTCTTTGTTTAATGTTGAGGGATAGTTATATGATCCAGTTATGTTATTATTGTTGAGAGAACTTGCACTAGTGAAAGTATGAACCTTGGGCCTTGTTTCCTAGCATTGCAATACCATTTATGCTCACTTTTTTTATTAGTTACCTTGCTGTTTTTATAATTTCAGATTACAAATACCTTTATCTACCATCCATATTGCACTTGTATCACCATCTCTTCGCCGAACTAGTGCACCTATACAATTTACCATTGTATTGGGTGTGTTGGGGACACAAGAGACTCTTTGTTATTTGGTTGCAGGGTTGTTTGAGAGAGATCATCTTCATCCTACTCCTCCCACAGATTGATAAACCTTAGGCCATCCACTTGAGGGGAATTTGCTACTGTCCTACAAACCTCTGCACTTGGAGGCCCAACAACGTCTACAAGAAGAAGGTTGCTTAGTAGACATCACTTGTCGAGTTTTCTGTTTTGGCAGAGATTCTGAGCCGGAGGAAAGAACGAGAACCTCTCTGTCACCTGCATGGCTGGCTTCCGCTTCATCCTGATAATAGTCATTGTCAATAAGATGTACAAAAAATGAGCCAAGAGAGTCAAGTTCTACCTCCGACTCATCATCATCACCATCACCATCCAAGTCAAGTAACTTGGAGGTGTCGGTCTTCTTCTTGGCAGGCATTTTATTGGCCTTGGCCTTGGTCTGGGTTTTCTTGGCCGGTTTGTCCTGCAGCTTCTTCTTCCAAAAGGGAGAATCGGCATGTGGAAGTCAGATGATTATAAGAGGACAGTGTTAATGAAAGCATGATTCAATTAAAAATTATGTGCAAAACTTACAGCTGGCAGCTGGTTGAAGGTGCAGAAAGGACTAAGTCCGATTTTGTTGCACTCTGCCAAGCTTTCATTCAATAAAGACTTGGGCGCATCATTGATTTCTGCGTCAGATAATTGGATTTAGCAGTGGCATTGTGGATCTTTTAAATCATCGATGTACTCGCACATTAAGCTGGGGTGGCGAATTCAAGGCAGAGTCCTCCATGTGACCCAGCACCGAACAAGGTCGATGCCGGTTAAACCATTAGCCATGAAGGCTCTGATTTTTGAAAAAAATGGGTGCATACTTGGCCCGTTCCTTCGTGCTGATTCACTCTGGGAGTCGATGTGTGTGGCTGAGCCGGTGTTCATGATAACTCGGCAGGGGATTCTCACCCTCTGGAGACATATCTTGGCAATAAAACCAAGTCTAGCTCTACTCTATCAGCGTTCAGGATACGGGGGTATCCAGACTTGCGTGCCTACGGCCCACTGCATGGCTCCATCGATGGCCTGGTATGGCCCAGCTTCAGCATCAACAACTCAAGACCCTCGCGAGGGGCCAAGCCTCGCGAGGCGGACGACACCAAGACCTCGAAGGGGATCACCCCCCAGGCTGGCTCCCGAGGAGCGGATATTCCTATGCAAGGTGCACCTCATGAGGCTCAGCTGACGTGAGCCATGAAGACCAAGGCCAGGCGGGTGCCAGCAGGCGCAGCGTACTAGTTTCCTCTTCGGTACAAGGGCGGCAAGCAGCAGGCGTGGAGTCCCGAGGAATCAACCAAAGGTTTCCATTCTGGTGCAACAAGACCAAGACCGCCAGGACGGTAGGACGAAGGTCATCGCCGATCCCACCGCAGCGTCATGACCAGAGGCTTTTTGCAGGCGAAGACCACTTTAGTCAGGATAGGATGTACTTCTTGTCTGCCTTCAAATCTGGCCGTTGTGGGATCCCTTCCCGCCAACATTTGGGAAGAGGACCAAGGCCGCTATAAGTAGGGCCTAGCCACCACCATAGAAGGGGATACGGACCCATCGAATCCATTCCACCCTCACCATCACACCAGCTCACTTGAGCTCAAGAACACCTCACCTCCTGAGGTTGTGCATCGACTATACTAGTTCATCCTCAACCCCTCGAGGCAATCCACCACAAGGCTGGAGTAGGGTATTACACAGCAAGGTGTCCCGAACCAGGATAACTGCCATGTCTTTCTTTCCTTTGAGCTCGACGCGCTAGGCTGTGAGGTTTCAAGAGTAGAAGGTTGGGTAGGTTGAGATCTCCGAACGCACCCCAGAGTTTGAACCTTTCAAGGGTTTGCGGAACCCGAAATCCAACATTTGGCGCGTCAGGTAGGGGTGCATCGGATCTTCTCTCCCGTCGATCGATCCACCGCTACTTTGACGCTTCCATGGTTGACACATGTCGGGCTCGCGCTGACCGTCGGGCCGCGGTTACCGCTCGCGTCACTCAGATGGCACCGGCGGGTGACGGTTGTCCTCGTCATCCTCCATCACCAGCGGCTAACACTGCCACGAGCCCTGCTGGCCACGAGCAGCAAGCTTCATTGCTGCACCCCTCCGTGCGCCGCGACGGGCGCCCTGCCACTCCGTCACTGACTCTGGCCGCTTCGTCCTCCCACATGCGTCGTGGCCCGGGAACGCGCAAGCTGCTCTGCTCATGGCATGGGAGCTCATGCGCTACCACCCCGTCGATGACTTCTACGAGGAGTGGCTCGAACGCATCGCCGAGCTCGTCAGCGTCACCGGAGACTCTGTTGCGCCGGCCCGCTCACTGCCTCAGCAGCCGCCTGTTGCGGGCGACGTGCTCAAGGGGCACCTCCACCACCTCCAGTTGAGGGCTCCATCATCGAGCCGAGGTGGGCGGCGCCATGGCGCAACCCGCAGCATCAGGTGGTGCAGCGGCCCCAAGAAGAAGCGAGCTGTCAAGTGGTGCAGCGGCCCCAAGAAGATGCACGTGCGCTTCCAGCACCTCTATGTGAAGACCGTGTGCCGCCTGTGGTGGTGGCGCGTGAGCACCCAGACCAAGCTCCACCGCCCAAAGGGCTCCCGTGACCACGGCAGGGTGCCGTGTGTTCACCCCGGAGCTGCGCAACGTTGTCTGGCCGGGCAAGTTCAAGCCTGAGCTGCCCCCATGCTACGACGGCACCGCCGACCCCGCCGATTCCTACAACTCTACGAACCGAGCATCAAGGCAGCCAGCGGTAATGAGAAGATCATGGCGAACTGGTTTCCCATGGCCCTCAAGGATGGTGCATGATCCTGGCTCCTAAACCTCATTGTGGGGTCTATCTCCTCCTGGGATGAGATGCGCGACCGATTCATCACCAACTTCTAGGGCACTCGCGACTGCCCGCCGGCCGCGGGTGACCTACGACGCATCAAGCAGCAGCCGGCAGAGACCCTGCAGAAGTACATTCAATGCTTCAACAACGTTCGCCTCAAGATCCCCAAGGTGTCGGACGAGGCCATCATCTCAGCGTTCACTGATGGCGTCCGCGATGTCAAGATAAAGGAGGAGCTCGCCATACATGAAGACCTCCGCACAACTCTGGAGATGTTCAACATGGCGAACAAGTGCGCGAGGGCTGAGGAGGGACGCCTCTCCCTCCTCGAGCTCCTCGATGCAAACACAGAAGACAAGAAGGCCAAGGCCAAGGACGTGAAGCGCAAGGGACCGGCTATGCTCGCACCCAAACTAGAAATGAAGCATTGGTGCGATCACCCTGAGTCCTCCAAGGGCAGCCGTCCATATTGTGTCTTCCACAAGGTGCACAACCACAACACCAACGACTGTTAGGAGCTCAGGGCCCTCCGCGACGGGCGCCTCGGTCGACGCCCCGAGCGCAACAATCGAGGCTACATTCGTGGTGGTGGCCGGGGTGGAGGACGCTGGGACGGACGCGACCATCACCAGGAGTGGCGCGACCAGCCTCGGGAGGACCGCTGGTAGGGCTAGCCTCGCAAGGGCACCTGGAGGGATCAGCCTTGCGAGGATCGGCCTCAGGGCAACGCTGGTCTTCCTCCGCTGCCTCCATCACCAAAAAGGAACGAAGATCACCACCAGGACGAGGGGGCTGGGGCTTCCAGGAGCCTCGTGCCATCGCCTGCATCTTGGGCGGCTCCCAGGCCCCAGCCTCTCATGGTGTCTTCAAGTAGTTCGCGCGCGTGGTGAATGCAACACTGCCCAAGCTCGAGGTAACATGCCCGCTCAAGTGGTTCAAGCACGCCATCACCTTCAACTCCTCCGACCAGCTGAAGTGCACGGCCACAGCTGGCGCGCTCCCAATGCTCTGCTCGCCCATCATCAGCAACATGCTCGTCGCCAAAACCATCATCGATGGTGGAGTAGGGCTCAATGTTCTCTCTGTCTAGACGTTCAACAGGCTCCAAGTGCCATACCACCAGCTCCATCCTACCAAGCCCTTCTCAGGAGTAACCGATGGCTCCACGCATCCAATCAGGAAAGTCCGCCTCCCTGTCACCTTCGGCAAGCGCGACAACTACCACACTGAGCTCATCGACTTCGACGTCGCCGACATCCACCTGCCATACAACGCCATCCTCGGATACCCAGCACTGGCCAAGTTCATGGTGGCAACGCACCACGGCTACAACGTCGTCAAGATGCCAGGGAGTGGCGGCATCATCACGGTCGCTTGCAAGGAAAAGGATGTGATGTGCTCTTTCGAGCGCGTCTAACTAGCTGCAGCGGTCGTGAACCCTAAAGACGAGGGCGATGTCCTCCCTCCTGAGGTCGCCCCCAAGACAAAGAAGCAGCTGCTGGGCCAGGGGTCTCATGAGGAGGCATCACCCGACATTGCCGCGTTGGGCCTCACATTCGTGGACGGGGCGCCTTCACCTATGGCATAGGAAGGCGAGCCCTGCGCCCCTCCCAGGTTGGGCTCGGGGGCTCTCCTCTGGAGGGCCTCAGACCTATCCAACGTCACGAGGGAGGTGCTCGGGCACCATGTGGACGCATGCTTCAGCGCACGCTTCCGAGGAGAGAGCACAGGGTGCGAGGCCCCAGGTGCTCAAGAATTCATCAGCAAGGCAGTCAAGGAGATTCAGGAGGTGAGGGCTCTGTAGGGTGATCGCCGCCCACTGCTGGCCACGGCTCCTTGCCCTGGTGAGAGCAAGGAGTTCCGCATCTGCATCGACATCCCAGGGCTCAACAGGGTCGCTTCTCGGGAGCTCTTATGGCTGTCCGTCGGCCAATGCGAGGGTCCCCCTCACAGCTACGTTCACATGCCCTTCGGCTTGCCGAGCGCGGTTGTTGCATTTCAGCGCCACATGCGGGACGCCCTAGCAGATCAGGAGGCTAGGCACCAGGCGACCCTGGCGGAGATGGATCCTCACGAGCCCACTAGGCCCCCAGAGCCTCCTGAGGCTCAGGGCTAGGGTGGATCTTGAGGAGCGACTTCAGCAACGCGTATCTTTTGCTACCCCGACATCTCTTCAGCAACGGTGCCAGGTGACATCTTCTAGTTCATTCAGTTTGGGGGCGCCCCTCGGGCTGCACTATCCCCAAGCCGCGTGGGTCCGTCCCTGTAGCATGCATCCTTCTCGCATCCATCAGAACTAGTTTACCTTCCTCTATGAGTTGCCTTAGAATTATCAATTGCCTGTTCGGCGCTTCGTCACCAAGAACGTCTCACGCCCTTGCAAGCCCACCCACGACCGGCTCATGATTAAAGATTGGCACGACGTCTGCGCTCATGTCCGTCCCTGCAGCCTCGCTAAACCCAAGAGGCTGAGCTCTGGCTCGCGGGCCAGCTCCCATGTACGTCACCTCCCATGCCCCTTGGTGCCTTGTTCTCGCATGAGCTAATCGCGGGCGGACAAATGAGGGCGAGCGACTCGGCACCTCGTCACCACGGGAGCCGTGTGCCGGTTGTATTTCTTCAGGACCTTTGCATGAGAAGACTGGGCATGACATCTGTGCTCGGGTCCATCCCCGCAACATAGATAAACCCAACGGTTGAGCTCTCTCTGGCGGCCCAGCCCCATTCATGTCACCTCCTGGGGTCGTTGGTGTGTGGCCTTCTCATGCAATAACCTCAGGAGACTCACTCGGCGTAGGTTGCCTAACCATCTTGCAGGACTAACACAAGTGTTTCCAATCAAATTCAAGCGCAACCCGCTGAAGGAGTCCTGGATAAGGGGGTATCCGGACAGCCGGACTATATACATCATCCGGACTATAGAAGCGTCAAGATACAAGACTCAAGACTTCGGCTCATGTCCGGATGGGACTCTCCTTTGCGTGGAAGACAAGCTTGGCGATCCGTATATTATGTTTCCTTCCTTGTAAACCGACTCCATGTAAACCCTAGCTCTCCGGTGTCTATATAAACCGGAGAGCATGGTCCTTAGAAGGCCAATCACAATTACAATCATACCATCATAGGCTAGCTCTTAGGGTTTAGCCTCTACGATCTTGGTAGATCTACTCTTGTATTCCACATATCTTCAATATTAATCAAGTAGGAAGTAGGGTTTTACCTCCATCGAGAGGGCCCGAACCTGGGTAAACATTGTGTCCCTTGCTTCTTGTTACCATAAGCCTAAGACGCACAGATCAGGACCCCCTACCCGAGATCCGCCAATTTTGACACCGGCATTGGTGCTTTCATTGAGAGTTCCTCTGTGTCGCCGCTGCAAGGGCTCGATGGCTCGTCTCGTTGTCAAGGACGATATCACTTCTGAGGGAGCGCTGGCTGTAGGCCAGACTCTCCGGCTTGGCGGCTTCATTATGACCGCCCCATCGGCTGTCGCGCCAGCGATGGCCTCTCGGGTCATCACGCATAACCTTCGCATTGGTTCGGAGCTTTCCGAACAGATGGATCCGATGGAGCTCTGCTCTCTTAACGAGCTCTTGGATCACATCGCCGCCTTGGGAGTCGCTACGGACTATGACGGATTGGGCTTAAACCCGACCAGAGGGACATTAGATCCCCGCCGGCCACCCATGAGATAGCGGTAGTGGAGGAATCACACGTGGGTCGCCCCTCAACTTTGAGGACGAATTATGTTCGGATCACCGAATTTAGTGAGCCGAACACCCACCCAAAGGACTACATGACCCAGGTCCTGGACTTAGAATCGAGCGCTGGGCCAAAGGGATTAGGTAATACTCCAGATCCCGAACTGTCAGGCTCGATACTTCCCATGCCCTCGGGCGTCAGATCGGATCAAAATCCGGCTTCAGCCAATGACGCCCGCTCGGACTTAATCCGTCTCTCCTGTGTCTGGCAGGAGCCCCAGGAGACGGTACATCGTTACTGGGCCAGATTTCTCCTTGCTCTTAATAAGGTCAAGGACTGCCACGAGGGGGACGTAGTCTCTATTTTCTGCAGAAACTGCACGAACAAAGGACTCCTTAATGCCATAAGTCGCCGTGACATAGAGCACCTTACAGACTTGGCAACCATAGTACAAAAGTACTGTGCGATGGAAAGTGCCTGGAAAACCCAGACAAAATTTTGGGATAGTACGGCCCTCACAGGAACCTTTGTCCGAACAAAACGGCCGAACTCTCGTAAGTCGACCAACTCAATTCCCAAGAAACCAAATCCCGCCACAGGGCGTGGAACCGTATTGGAAGGATGGCCCAACAGGCCGTGTAAGCTTCACAGCACGCCGGACGCTACGCCGACCCATAGCCTTAGAGCATGTTGGATACTCCGGTAGGTAGCTAAGAGTGGCGAGGATCTCCTTGAGAGCCATAAAGCAGAACCACATCCCGCCAAAGAACACAATATGGTGCTGACAGTCTTCGAGACCTCCGCCTCAAACAATAGGTGCAAGCGAGCGCATCGAAGCTCCGTTGAAATTTGCCATGTGGCAAAAGTAAATCCGTGGAACGACACTGCTATAACCTTCAATGCTAGTGACGAACCCCAAGTCCAGTCC
The DNA here is from genome assembly GCF_018294505.1 of Triticum aestivum. Lineage (NCBI taxonomy): Eukaryota > Viridiplantae > Streptophyta > Magnoliopsida > Poales > Poaceae > Triticum > Triticum aestivum. The sequence continues at coordinate 203,200,460 of NC_057813.1, read as the reverse complement.
GTTCGGGCGCCGGCCGCTCTGGTCCTCAGCCCAATAGTGGATGGTTTTCGGATCACTAAAGTACTCATGGACGGCAGAAGCGGATTGAACCTAATCTATGAAGAAACCCTCAAAAAGATGGAGATTGACAAAAGCCGCATTGAACAAAGTGGCACGACCTTCAGGGGAATTATCCCTAGTCGGGAGGCTCGGTGTGCGGGAAAAATCACACTCGACATGGTATTCGGCACCCCAGAGAATTACAGGTCCGAAGAAATCACATTCCAAGTGGCTCCTTTCAACAGCGGATACAACGCCCTTCTAGGGCGGGACGCGTTTGCGAGCTTTCAAGCCATACCCCATTACGGGTACATGAAGCTTAAAATGCCCGGACCTAATGGAATCATCACTCTAGCTAGTGATCCGGACGTCGCACTCCGCACCGAAAACAAAACCGCAGCGCTGGCCTTGTAAGCATTATCCGAAGCCCTAGCGGCAGAAGAATTAACCACGCTACACGCCACCGTGGACAGGGACAACGTGATACTCGACAAGCAACCCAAGTCCACCTCATTCAAACCCGCAGATGAGATAGTCAAATTCCAAGTCCACCCAACGAACCCCATGAAGACAACTTCCATTGGGACACAGTTGAACCCCACTATGGACGCCGCACTGCGCGACTTCTTATGCGAGAATTGGGATATCTTCGCCTGGCACCCATCGGACATGCCGGGCATCCCATGTGGATTGGCCGAACACAACCTTAACATACTAAAGGGATACAAACCTGTTAAACAGACCCTAAGGCGATTTTTGGAGCCCAAACGGCAAGCCATGGGGGAGGAGCTAGCCAAGTTACTTGAGGCCGGATTCATGAGAGACATCAAACATCCGGATTGGCTGGCGAACCTGGTAATGGTACCAAAGAAGGACAAATCTTGGCGCCTGTGCGTCGACTTCAAAGACCTTAACAAGGCTTGCCCCAAGGATCCCTTTCCCCTCCCTCGCATCGATCAAATCATCGATGCCACAGCCGGACACAACTCGCTGTGTTTCCTCGATGCATACTCTGGATACCATCAAATAAAGATGGCAGAGTCTGACCAAGCTGCAACAGCTTTCATAACGCCATACGGCCCTTTCTGCTTCAACACTATGCCTTTCGGGCTTAAGAATGCCGGAGCAACCTATCAACGCATGATTCAAACATGCCTGAAAAAGCAAATCGGCAAAACAGTGGAGGCATACGTGGACGACGTAGTCGTTAAAACAAGACACGTCGAAACCCTAATTGATGACTTGAGGTTTATGTTCGACAACTTACGAACATACGACATCAAGCTGAATCCGAAGAAATGCGTTTTCGGCGTCCCCTCTGGAAAACTGATGCGCTTCATCGTTTCCAATAGAGGAATTGAAGCTAGTCCGGCAAAAATCCGAGCTTTGTCACAGTTGGCTATACCAACAGACCTCAAGCACATCCAGAAATTAGCTGGATGCGTGGCTGCTTTGAGCCGCTTTATCTCCAGGTTAGGAGAAAGGGCATTGCCTCTTTATCGCCTCCTTCGGCGCACCGAACACTTCATGTCGACGGATGCAGCCGCGGCCGGATTAGATGAAATAAAGACCTTATTGGCCAGTAATCCAGTCCAAACAGCGCCAACTATCGGCGAACCTATGCTGCTGTACATAGCTGCAACACATCAAGTTGTAAGCGCAACACTCGTCGTCGAACGAGAGGTTGACGGATACAAATTCCCGCTACAGAAGCTGGTTTATTACGTATCCACGGTCCTCACCCCATGCAAATCCTGATACTCACACTATCAAAAAATTGCATACGCAGTCTTCATGGCATCCCGAAAGCTACGACACTACTTTCAAGAGTGTTCGATTATGGTGGCCTCCGAAGTACCACTCAACGATATAATAAATAACTGCGATGCCACAGGCCGGATTGCTAAATGGGCCATCGAACTCCTTCCGTTTGACATAACGTACAAGCCCCGGCGGGCTATCAAGTCGCAAGTATTAGCTGACTTTGTCGCCGAATGGACGGAAGCTGAACTCCCTAAAGAGTACGGCGCGTACTCTAACTGGATCATGCACTTTGACGGCTCTAAAATGCTGGCCAGATTGGGAGCAGGTGTAGTCCTGACTTCTCCCACCGGGGACATGGTCCAGTACGTCCTCCAAATATTATACACAGACTCCAACAATGCAGCCGAATACGAGGCTCTGTTGCATGGTCTCCGGATGGCAGTCTCTATGGGCATTCAACGCCTAGAGGTGCGCGGGGATTCAAATCTCGCAATATCACAAATAAATGGAGACTTTGATGCCAAGGATCCGAAAATGGCGGCCTATCGCAATGCCGTCCTTAAAATGTCAGCTCAGTTCGAGGGGCTCGAATTCCACCATGTGGCTCGAGAAAATAATCAAGCGGCATATGTCCTTGCACGCATCGGCGCTAAACGCGACCCCGTCCCACCTAACATATTCCTGGAAAGGCTGTTCAAGCCATCCGTGGTAGGGGAAGGGGAGTCCAGCAATACCAGCACGGATCCGAATACATCCCCAGATTCCAAACTATCATACATAGTCGGAGGTTCTACCACCGAAATAACATCATCAGCCCACGAAATAATGGCTGTCATCGCCTCGTGGACTGAGCCTTTCTTGGCCTACCTAAATAGGCAAGAGCTCCCTGAAGACCAAAATGAAGCATGCTACATTGTCCGGCGCTCTAAAGCTTACAAAGTCCATGAAGGAGAACTCTATAAGAAAAGTACTACCGGAGTGCTCCAAAGGTGCATCTCCGAAGAGGAAGGGCGACAACTCTTGGCTGAAATCCACGCCAGACTAGGCAGGCACCACGCTGTGGCTCGAGCACTAGTCAGCAAGGCCTTCCGCACAGGTTTCTATTGGCCGACGGCCCGAGCAGATGCATAGGACCTTGTCCAACACTGCGTCGGTTGCCAGCTCTTCGCCAATCAGAGCCATATGCCCCCTACCGCTCTCCAAACAATCCCCATAACTTGGCCCTTCGTGGTTTGGGAGTTGGATATGGTTGGACCCCTTAAAGGGGGAAGCCATAAGAAAAAAAATACTTATTGGTCATGGTTGACAAGTTCACCAAATGGATAGAAGCCAAACCAGTGAAACGGCCGAATCCGGACCAGTTATAGACTTCATATCCGGGGTCGTACACCGATACGGTGTCCCCCACAGCATCATCACCGATAATGGCTCGAATTTCACGGCCGATGAGGTGAAATCTTGGTGCGGCGAAATGGGCATTAAGCTCAAGTATGCTTCCGTCTACCATCCTCAAACAAATGGCCAGGTCAAATGGGCAAACGGTTTTATTATGAGCGGCATCGAACCCAGACTAGTGCGATCCTTGACAGAGTCGGATACTCAGTGGGTCGAGGAGCTCGACTCCGTACTCTGGGGGCTGCGGACCACGCCGAATCGCACCACCGGATACACACCCTTTTTTATGGTGTGCGGTGCGGAAGCAGTACTACCATGCGACATAATACATGATTCGCCACGCGTACGCATGTACGAAGAGAAGGAAGCCGAGTTAGATTGGCAGGATAATTTGGATGCCCTGGAGGAGGAGCGCGATGTCGCTAAGGCCCGTTCTGCATTCTATCAGCAACAGGCTCGACGATACCAAAGCAGAGAAGTGCGGGCCAAAACTTATAATATTGGCGAACTCGTTCTACGCTTACCACAGAAGAAGAAGGACAAGCTCAAACCCAAGTGGGAAGGCCCCTTCATCATTGATAAAGTTCTCACTAGAGGAGCGTACCGCTTACATAATGCATCCGATAACAGACTCGAGCCAAACCCTTGGAACACGGCCAGACTCCGGAGATTCTACGCCTAGCGCCGAACTCAGTGTTTGTCTCCTTAACCCTCCTTTTTCAATTATGCTCCCTCCCTTTTTCCTTTCTCGATCTCCTTCTTTTCACACAAGTATTTCATACAGTGCGGATTCCCGGATTACTCCGACCGCACTATGTGTGTAAACTTTACTTGGGGGCTTCCTATACGGAAGCTTAATATAAATTACTTTAAGGGCTTCTTGCCCATCACACATGCGTTTCTTTCTCCATGTGTGCCTTTTCTTCACCATTATATGCATCGATATGACTTAAGACATGGCCAAGCTAGGTTGCCTGGCTCCTGTGTTTATGCCCTACGTTCCCGTTAATTCGGCTAGGGCATAAGGGGAGCACCTCTGCGATTGTTACTGCCGGTTGAGCCGGATGTGTACATCAGACTGGGTGAAGCCGAAAGCTAGTTTCCTTAAGAGTATATTCGGTCGGTGAACAAAAGATGTCCTTGTTTATTATAACATTAATCTCCAGAAGTTTCGTATCCTGCGCTTTGGTTCGCAGTCCGGACATGTGCCTTGACACATGCTTACCCAGGGAAAGGAACCCTTAACGGAACTATTCTCCCTGGAAGATGTTTCTTGCTAACCATGCTATATAACATAACTAGTTGGGTACTTGTCTATTCAAGCACTTATGACCCCTACGCCTGGTCTCCATGCATACTCCGGTTTTATATAACCGAGCGGGTATTCGGACACACCCCAGACTTTAGGATCCAGGGGCTGAAGCGAAAAGGTCCGCCACGACAAATGATTTTAATCTGGCTAGGGGCTACTTATGGCCATGGAATTACACAGTCATTTGGACTGATTATATTCATGCTCTATACCATCCAACAGGCTATCTAACTTACAATCCTGTTGAGAATACTTTGCGGCTAACGCCACCTGGTTATATACCAGACTCACGGGAATTTCTTGCCCATCTGGCCTGGCCGGTCCAACTTCGGCCATATGGTTCGGGTCCAGCTTGGTGTAGCACGTCTTCACCATCGCCCATGCTTCTCTTGCACCTTGCCGGCAGGCGGACATCTTCCACAAACGGAAGCGCTGCCGTGCTCCCTGAAGCATGTCCACAAGCCCCCCATGCCCTTTGGTAGGGAGCTTGATGGCCACAAAGACCGCGCAATGCCCTGCATCACCTGCCGAGCTCGCTCGTGCAGTTGTGAGAGGTCCTGCAGTAAATCACCTGCAGATGCGGGCATCTCCTCCTCAGGGCAACTCGTCAGCATTCCTGCAACTATAAATTTCTCAATGCTTCCTCGCCAAACTATACTATAGTTTGTTTAGGCACTTACGATAAATGCCACGGCGAAGCCTTTTGTTCTCCTTCACGGAGTCCGCCAGCTATGCGCAGACGTCTTTCAATTCCACGTCCAGCCGAACATTGGCATCTTGGAGCATATTCTTATCATGCTTCACTTGCGTCAGGATGCGCTCGCCGGCCTTTAGTTGCCTCTGGAGATGTGACTCGTCCTCCCCACCGCCCTCCGGATTTACTCCGGGGTTGTCTATAGAACTCTCTGTTAAATTTGGCATACTAGCCGGTTGCCAACTGGTGCATTTTGATATAATTCAGATAAATATTACCACACGAGGCCTTCTGGGATTCCTCTAGCTTGGCAACTGTGGCCCTCAGTTGAGTCTTGCACTCCTCTAGCTCCTGAGCCAATTGCTCATTCTTATCAACAAGAACCTGTGCATGAATTGATACTTAAAACTGTTGTTTCAACCGTTTCAAGTCTCAGGGGCTACTACTATATATATGCTCATCAAGCTTTCTTACCCGTATATCTTTGGTATACTGGACTGTCGCCCGGGCGAGTCTGCTTTGAGCATCTCGGATGTATGCGTCTCCCGAATTGAAGGCATTAAATGCCTCTTCGGAGAAGATGTTGTTGCGAAGCACGGGCCGTCGACGCTGATGATCGATGGCGCTCTCTACCTCCGAATTGGTGGCGGAGAGCATATCTGCGTCCTCTGTCGGAGGACTATGCGGCGTCGGCCCTACGTCCGCCTCCTCTCTCGAAGTTGGTCTTGGAGCCCGACTGGTGGAGGCGTGGTTGGCAGGATCTCCGGATACAGTCCGGATACTCCTTTTCCTGCCAAAATGTAAGAAGGGCGTTGTTATACTTCAAACGACAACAAAATTGCATGACAGGTTGTTTTCTTATCTCTGTAGAGGCGTGTCGGCTCTAACCGCTTTCCTCTTGAGCCTGCCCAATCCGGACGACTGTGGCTGACGGGTCCCTAGGGGCTCAGCCCTGCGCTCCGAACGTCGCTTCTGTAAAAGCACGACATATCAGGGATAAGGTGTGACATCAGGAAAGAATTCTCTTCGGAGGATCAAGTTTTCGTCTTAGCTTACATGCGACGAAGGTAACAGTCCGGGATAATCGGCGGTAATAGCCACTGGGGCGCCGTCACGGCTCGTCCGATAAAATATCCCGTCGACAAGCTCCACGGCCGCATCTGGGTCTTCTTCGAGTCATGGATCTAGGGCCCTTTTGGGGTCCTCTGGCTCCGGAGAAGGGCTGGTGATTCCTTCCATGTCCCTCCTCAGTTCCTGCTTGGAAATATCGCCGCAGGTAACTTTAGCAAAGAACGCCACAATAAGTGAAGCGATAAAATAAATGATGACTTACCCAGTTTGCGGGATTGTACATGGAGAATCCGTCTCGCAGTTTGATATGGAGGAATTCCTCCTCTTCTCTTTCGTACAGGTCGGACAGTATCCTTGCCAGAGCGGTGGGGGAGTTCGGACCCTTACGGCCGAAGCGGGTGGCATCGTCTGTCCCATTGTAGTGCCACATGGGATTGCTCCGATATTGAAGCGGTTGCAATCCCCGCATTATACATATTGCCATCACCTCGACTATCGTCAGTCCGGATTTGGCCATTAACTTTATCCTGTTCATCAGGAAATGTACTTCCCTGGAATCCTCTTCTTGGGGGCCTCGGGGGCACCAGCTTAGACGCGCCCTCGGCGGAGAGTTACTGAACTTGGGGAGTCCTGTCCGGATTGGATCTGGAAGAGTAGCGTCGTCAATATAAAACCACTCTGAAGCCCAGTTGTCTGGAGCCTTCTTGGGAGTACCGGACAGGTATCTGGTCTCAGCAATACGCCATACTTCGGCCCCGCCCACTTGACATAGGAATTCTCCCTGGTTGCAGGGGACAAGGCAGAACAGCTTCTTCCACAATCCGAAATGAGCCTCACAGCCTAGAAATAGCTCACAAAGGGCAATGTACCCTGCTATATGCAGTATGGAGGCCGGGGTAAAATTGTGCAGCTGGAGGCCGTAGAACTCCAGAAGCCCACGAAGGAATGGATGAATAGGAAACCCTACGCCCCTTAACAGATGCGGAATTAAGCATATTCGCTCCTCTGGAGACGGATTGGGGGATCTCTCCGCTTGTTCTGTGCCGTTATAGGTGGCAACTCCGGCTCGAATAGGGACCATGAATGCTGGCGGGAGGAGCCCTTGAGTTTGTAACTTTATCAAATGGCTATGAGAAACTAAACACTCTCCCCAGTCTCCCGGCTTGGGGCAGAGGGAGCGAGTAGAAGAGCTGCGACAACTGGCCATGCTGGAATGGTTTTTTTCTGGGCGCTCTGTTGGATGCTTGCTCGAGGAGAGAGAGTGAGGTTTGGATCTGGGAATCCCCGTCTCTTCAAATAGACGGCTAGCCCGAAGGGCCGAGGGTGGCAAATGCAAAAATGCCTCGACTCCTCACATTCACTCAACACATGGAAATGATCATTATTGATATACTGAAGCCGAGGAGTACAACATTGATGAAGATGCCGAACACTGTTCATCATGATGGGAACCTTGGAGTATTCGGAGGAGGAACCCACCTTGCAATGCCGAAGACAAGACTGCGCGTCGGACTCATCGTCATTGAAGCCTGGTTCAGGGGCTACCGAGGGAGTCCTGGATAAGGGGTTATCCAGATAGCCAGACTATATACATCGTCCGGACTATAGAAGCGTCAAGATACAAGACTCAAGACTTCGGCTCGTGTCCGGATGGGACTCTCCTTTGCATGGAAGACAAGCTTGGCGATCCGGATATTATGTTTCCTTCCTTGTAAACTGACTCCATGTAAACCCTAGCTCTCCGGTGTCTATATAAACCGGAGAGCACGGTCCTTAGAAGGCCGATCACAATTACAATCATACCATCATAGGCTAGCTCTTAGGGTTTAGCCTCTACGATCTCGTGGTAGATCTACTCTTGTATTCCACATATCTTCAATATTAATCAAGCAGGAAGTAGGGTTTTACCTCCATCGAGAGGGCCCGAACCTGGGTAAACATTGTGTCCCTTGCTTCCTGTTACCATCATCCTAAGACGCACAGATCGGGACCCCCTACCCGAGATCCGCCGGTTTTGACACCGACACCCGCCTTGAGGTAGGGCCTCGTGAGTCCCGCACTGGCTCACGAGTGCCCGTACACACCTCCTCTAGCCCTGCCGTGCTAGCCATGTGTCAGGGCGGGGTTGTACATGCCCCGGGAGATCTCCTCAGAGGGATCCCCCTCCCACGCACCAGTGGAAGCACCATGCTCCGCGCTGGCAGTCGACACTGCCGAGGAGCGGCTATGCCCGTGCAAGAGCAAAAGCGCCATGCTCTACGCTGGTGATAAACAATTGAGGGCGGCCTCACGGCTGCAGCAACCTCAGGGAGCCTCCGGGCTCAGTGCTTAGCCTCACCGCGCTGCTCTTCCCTGTGAGGGTAGCGCGACGGGGCTGGGCACGGGGGCTACGCTCAGGTCACGCCTAGCGTACGCCACCCTGCCAGGTCCCACAGACCTGGTCCTTGCGTGCCCCTCCCAAGCGAGAGCTCGCCGAGGAAAGGTATGATGGTCTGTTCGTACATCAAGGGGGACTCCTGAGCATCGTGTCTCAGGAGCCTAACTAGCCACGTAGCCCCTCACCCCTTGGTCTTGTCATGGCAATCCGTACGACCCAACGGCGGCTGAGGTATGCGCAGGGTCGGGCCCTGCCGACGTAGAACACCAAGGCCTACTCTCACACTCCCTCTCCCAAGTTGTCCGTATGTCAAGGGGACTCTTGAGCATCGTGTCTCAGGAGCCTAACTGGCCACATAGCCCCTCACCCCTTGGTCTTGTCCTGGCAATCCAGATGGCCCAACGACGGCTAAGGCATGCGTGGGGCCGGGCCCTGTCGTGCAGAGCGCCAAGGCTTGCTCTCGGACCTACTTTCCCAAGCTGTTTGCACGTTAAGGGGGACTCCTGAGCATCACGTCTCAGGAGCCTAACTAGCCCTGTAGCCCCTCACCCCCTGGCCTTGTCCTGGCAATCTGGATGACCCAGTGGCGGCTGAGGTACACGTAGGGTCGGGCCCCACCGATGCAGAACGCTAAAGCAAACAAAAAAGAAATTGTGAAACCATAAGCAAATTATTACAAAACATATTGTTCCAAGCATAAGTTATTACGCCTCCACGAGGCATGGTACATGTTGCAGAATAAAACCAGGAAGAAGCACCACCAACGAGCCCCCTATTCAGCCTTGGCCGCCGCCATCGCCCGCCTGTGGAGTCCCGTCATCGACGGTGTCGCCGTCATCCTTGCCCTCAGCCCCAGCCGCAGGAACAATGGCGAGGAACTTGTTCAGCAGGGCCTCAACTGGACCCTTCACGGCGTCAGCAGAAGTGGTGCAGGAGTCGGGTTCCACAGGCTCGAGCAAGGAAGCCAAGTCGAAGCTGGCGTCCCAGAGATAAAGATGGCTGAAGGCGCGCGTCAAGGCTGAGGAAGAGAGTACGCGGGCCTCACCTTACACCATGGAGTCGAACCCAGCAACGACATCCTCGAGCGCTTCAACGAGCTCGGGAAGCAGAACAATAGGGCTATCCTTCCAGGTCACCGCTGGCTCCTAGGGCCCACTCCCAAAGAGTTCCTGCAACACCTTGCGGGACCTCACCTCGAGGGAGACGAAGGCGTCGCACTCCATGGTGGCCACCTTCTCGGCCTTGGAAAGGGACGCTTGGGCCGCCTCTGCCTCCTCCTTCAACTTCTCCTAGCGGCTGCGCTCCGCGGTCTGCGCCTGGGCTGCCTGCTTCAGCTCAGCGTCACGATCAACAACCGGAGCCTCCTGGGCCTTCAGCTTCTCCTCTCGCTCCTAAAGATGACCGGCCTACTGATCTTGGAGGGTCTTCAGCTCAGCCTCCGCTACATGGCACCGCTCCTGCGCGTCCTTGGCCTCCATCGGCGCCACGTCATGCTCAGCAGCGGCTGAGCTAGCCACCTTCTGGGCTTCCTCCATGGATGCCGCGGCTTGACTCCAGGCCGCCCGGACAATCGCATCAGCCAGAGCCACCCTGAGATCAGCTCTAGGCACCCTGACACCCTCCACCGGTTTGGACCACTAAGATCACCCTGAAGCTGGTCTAGCATGGAGCAGGCCTCCTCTAGGGCCCTGGACACAGTGGAAGCACCATGGCCCAATGGTGTGGTGGGTGGAAGAAGAGGCGCTCCCGGCGCCAAGACTGGCGGAGCTGCAGGAGAAGGAAGGACCGGGGCCTCCGGATGCCTTGCGTCCTTAGCAGGCGCATCGAGGATGGGCGTCACCAGGGGAATCTCTGCTATGGGAGCCATTCCCTTTCGAGACTGGGCCTCACAGCTTCAGGAGGGCGGAGCTGCTGCAGGAGCCACAGGTGCCGCTACGCCCCTCTGTGTCAAAACTGCGGCGACCTCCACAGTGTGCTTGGCCTCGATGGCCCCAGCATCCCCTTTCTTCTTCTTCACCACCGACTGAGGTCTGACATCAAGTGAAGATACTAAGTACCACAATGAAATCCAAGAGCAAGGTCAAGAAGGAGCACTTACCGGTCCGTGGCAATGTAGTTCCTCTTCAGGCTCATCAGCACAGGCTTCACGGGCGCGGGCGGCGCTGCGTTCTTGGGAGCAGGCAAGCACGCGGTCGGCACCACGCTGGATGGTGGCGACAAAGCAGGAGCGCTGCCCAGGGGAATCAGCGCCGACCTGCCCCTCTGCGAGACTGCTCGCTTCTGCTTCTTCGGAGGGGTCCCCCCGGTACTCGTGGTGACCCCGGCAGGGCGAGCCAGCTCCTTGACCGGGTGTGCACCCGCGTCGTCGTTGTCATTAGAGAAGTCAAGGAGGAGGTCTCTCTGCCTCGGAGTAGAGGTCTCCCCCTCCCCCTCCACGGTGGCTTCGAAGGAGGGGTCGCTGGAGGACAAGTCCACCATGGAGGCTGTTGGCGGGGGAAGATCCGTCGACACGAGCCCGCGCTCTTTGAAGACGGGCAGGGTGGAGACAATCTCCTCCCCATCTTCTCGGCGGTACAACGGGAGGCAATCATCCGGAGGGCCGCTCGGGTCCTTCCCGACCAGGGAGTGCAAAACCTTGCTCAGCTCCTCATCGGGCAGGCTGTCTTGGCACAGCCGGAGCTTGTCTTCTGCGGCGCCAACTTCCACAAGGGGCGGGAGCGCTCATGGAGTGGTGCCATGCACTGCATCAACAACTCCTTGACAATCATGGCCCCTGTCAGCCTCCATCTTCTTCATCAGTGGCCTCGCCTGGGGGTCGGTAATCTTCTCATGAGACCACCCCTTCCTGGATGAAGGCAGCCCAGTCGGTAGCTCCAGCAGGATGTGGAAACGCTTGGCGTCCACGAGAACCCATTTGTTCCAAAGGTCGTCCACCTTCTTCCCAGCGTGGGAAATCACGTTGCTGCCATTGGCCGCGATGAAGCCAGCACACCCTATGGGCTAGCGGCCGTTCACCTGGAGGTAGAAGAAGTGGCAGAGCATTGCGATGGAAGGCATCACCCCCACGAACGCCTCGCAGTAGAAGGCGAAGATTGACAGGAGGAGAACGGAATTGGGATGGGGATGGAGCGCGTGGATACCATAATGGTGGAGGACAGCGTAGAAGAAGAGGGAGAAAGGAGGAATTAGCCCCGCATAGATGTTGTGCAGGAAGAAGGGGTAGAAGGTGTTGTTCGCGTGTTTCGGCTCGGCGTATCCAACCTGAAGCAAAGTCTGTAGCTTCTCCTCGGCAAAGATGGGTGAGCTCAGCACTGGCTCAAACCAGGCGGCGGAGCCGGCAGCCAAGGCTGGCGCTTTAGCCTTATCAGCAGCCATCGGGCGAGAGCTTGGTGCGGAGGATCGGCTAATCTGGAGGATTTTTCCGGCGTAGGGAGAGAAGGGGATCTGCAGCAAGGCAAGAGGAAGGTAATGAAGGCTCAGCGGCAGGTGCCAGCCTTTTTGGCAACCAGGAGCGGTTGCCAAGTCAGTGTGGGGAAGTGGAGACGTCCATGTCCCATCAATCGCCACACATCGTCCAAGGCCACAGGCGGTTAGGGCCCGCGGCGCTCCGCACTTGCCCTTTGGCTTCACCTAGAAGCCAAGTCCGAGCGCGCCTTGGGCCGGGGGCTACAGTCGACGTTCTGGATACGGGGGTACCCAGACTTGCCTGCCTGTGGCCCACTGCATAGCTCCATCAATGGCCTGGTATGGCCCAGCTTCAGCATCAACAACTCAAGACCCTCATGAGGGGCCAGGCCTCGTGAGGCGGACGACACAAGACCTCCAAGGGGATCGGCCTCCCCAGGCTGGCTCCCGAGGAGCGGAGATACCTATGCAAGGTGCACCTCACGAGGCCCAGGTGACATGAGCCCTGATGACCAAGGCCAGGCGAGCGCCAGCGGGCGTAGTGTACCAGTTTCCTCTTCGGTGCAAGGGCGGCAAGCAGCAGGCACGGAGTCCTGAGGAATCAACCAAAGGTTTCCATTCCGGTACAACAAGACCAAGATCGCCAGGACGGCAGGACGGAGGTCATCACTGAGCCCACTGTAGCGTCACGACAAGAGGGTTTTTGTAAGTGAAGATCACTTTAGTCAGGATAGGATATACTTATTGTGTCCCTTCATATCTGGTTGTTGTGGGATCCCTTCCCGCCAACATTTGGGAAGAGAACCAAGGCCGCTATAAATAGGGCCTAGTCACCACCATAGAAGGGGACCCGGACCCATCGAATCCATTCCACCCTCACCATCACACCAGCTCACTTGAGCTCAAGAACACCTCACCTCCTGAGGTTGTTTATCCACTATACTAGTTCATCCTCAGCCCCTTGAGGCAATCCACCACAAGGCTGGAGTTGGGTATTACACCGCAAGGTTGCCCGAACTAGGAAACTGCCGTGTCTTTCTTTCCCTTCGAGCTCGACGCGCTAGGCTGTGAGGTTTCGCGAGTAGCAGGCTGGGTAGGTTGAGATCTCCACACACACCCTAGAGTTCGAACCTCTCAAGGGTTTGCGGAACCCAAAATCTGACATAGTCCTTAGGATGACTGGGCGGCTTAGCATAGGGGAAGGTGGCCTCCTTCCGCTTCTGGATTGAAACTCCGCCTAGCTCTAAGCTGGGCCCATTAGTGAATTCCGTCTACCGGTTCAAGTAATAGAACTCCCTGAACAGTTCGACAGTGGGTTCTTCTTGAAGATATGCTTCACAAAAAACTTGGAAGTTGCAAATGTTGGAGACAGAATTGGGCCCGATATCTTAAGGATGAAGCTGGAAAAAGTGTAACACATCTGTGAAGAATTTTGAACCGGGCGGGGTTAACCCCTGGATCATATGGTCAGTGAAAACGATTATTTCTCCTTCCTTGGGCTCATGAGGATTTTTCAATGCCTGGGACCCTCCAGTGGATGTCGTCTTTTTTGGATAAGACGTCAGTTTGAACAAAAATTTTCAGGTCTTCCTCGGTAACCCGTGATGCTACCCAGTTGCATGAGGTGAAGGTCGATGATGGTCTGAAAAGAATATTTTGACGGTTTATGATTATGTTGTTAATCCGGTCATTGGTTCAAAGGTAAGGACTATAAACATGGAGTGTGTTAAGCCGGAGAATAATGTGTCGGATTATGCAAAGCAATCTACTGGCGGCTTAAGAGGGGACTAATGGTACCTGGTGGGTTATGGTTTATCAGTTAAGCCGCCCACACAGTTATCAGTTTTCAGATCTACGAGTGGAGAATTGCTAAGTATTGGACAAACAATTTTCACAGATCGGTGCTATAATTTTGGATCTATAGCAGTTCAGATAATGAAGAAAAATTCTAAACTTAAGTGGCGGCAGCAGAACAGTTCACGTGCTCAGATGAGATCTCCTATGGAGGGGAAGCGCCCAAGTATAAAAAATGACTGGTAAACTGATACTGCACCAGATGGGGACTTTGCTCAGATCAAAAAGTACAAGAGATAGGGAGGAACAGAGGAACGGAGATGAACTCCGAAGAACTCAGGCAAACCCTAATGAAGATCTATGGTGAGGAAAGAGGAGAGCTTACCAAGGTTGTTGAACAGCAAAGCCGCGCGGCAGTGTTTCTGGTGCGTTTAGGTTGATGCATCGGCTAGAGTTGGTGCAGCGAATGAAGGTCGACAGTGGCGGCGGAGCTCGGGCGCTTGAGGCGTTGTGAGGAAGAGGATGAAGACGAGGAGGCAAGGGGGGAAATGAAAAGGACCCCTATCGCTATTTATAAGGCAGTAGATGGATGGCATGTGCTGGAATCGAGGAGGCTGAAAAATGATTGTGTGACGGCACAGAGGCCTCAATTTTCGGAGGTTCATTAAAAGTGAAGGTATATTGAGATTTGGGTCTCGTGCGATATTAATGTGAGATGACATCATGGCGGGTTATGAGACTTCATAAGGACTAAGGATGAAGGATTTTTCTAAGTCAAGTATTGAAGATTGATATGAACAAGTTCACATCAACCTGAGGCCTAATGTTGGGGATATAACTATTGGGTATGACCCGCCTAGGAGGGGCCGGGACATACCACTGGCGGTTCATAATGAGAAGGCCCAAGAAGATATTGAAGATGGCGGTTCATGAAGCAAGCTTACTGAAGGCCCAAGACCCGGAGGAGACTTGAGCCCCATGGGCATAAACCGCCATATGTTTAACTTGTATGTTAAGGAAAGTTTAGATCTGTCACCGAGCTGGACACGTTGTGTATGAGCCGGCCAGGACTCTGTAAGCTGCCGAGCATTAGCCTGTGTATATAAAAGGGTGACCCGACGGTGGGTTAGGGCAAGAAACAACAAGTCGAGAACTAGGTCAAGCATATTCGCTCCCTGGTAATCGAAACCCAAGCAATACAACCTAAAGCAGGAGTAGGCATTTACCTCGTTGTGAGGGGCCGAACCTGGGTAAAACTATGTCCCTTGTCCCATTTAACCCCTTCAAGCTAACTATGTTACGATGGCTCCACACCCAAGTCCTCATGCTAGGGCATCTGCCGTGACAATTCCACGACAACATGGAAATACCACATATAGGTAGGTATGGTGGACTCATATGGCACAACTTGGTTTAAGGAGTTTGGATGCACAAGTAGTATTTCCACTTAGTACAAATGGAGGCTAGCAAATAGATTGAGAAGCAACCAACTAAGAAACGAAAATTCACATAAACGAGCATTGAGCATAACTAACACCGAATAATGCACCACAAGTAGGATGTAATTTCATTGCATAACTATTGACTTTCGTGCTTGCATATGGAATCAAAAACCTTAACACCAATATTCTTACTAAAGCATAATTACTCACCAACGTAACTCAAATATTACTATCTCCATATCTCAAAACTATTGTAAGGAATCAAACTTATCATATCCAATGATCTACATGAAAGTTTTTATTATACCCTTCCTTAATATACATCATGTTAGGACTAAATTTATATAATACCATTCCTACTAACAAGATTTCAAATAAATTTAAGTGAAGCACGAGAGCATAAGTATTTTTTCCAAAATTTTCAACTCTCAAAATAATATAAGTGAAGCATGAGAGTGTTCAACAAACTATTACAAAAAGATATAAGTGAAGTTCAAATGAGTAGTTAAATAAATAGGTAGCTATGTGAGGACTCTCTCTTATTTAAAAGTTTCAGAGCTAAGTATTTTATTAAACAACATGCAAAACAAAATAAAATGACACTCCAAGAACAACACAACTCATGTGAAGAAGCAAAAACTTAGGCTCGACCGAGGTTAACCTATGTTGATGAAGAAAGGTGGGATGCCTACCGGAGCATCCCCAAGCTTAGATGCTTGAGACTTCTTGAAATGTTATCTTGGGATGCCTTGTGAATCCCCAAGCTTGAGCTTTTGTGTCTCCTTAATTACTTTTATATCACGGTTTCCCTAAATCTTAAAAACTTCATCCACGCAAAACTCAACAAGAACTCGTGAGATACGTTAGTATAAATCAATGCAAAGCCTTATCATTCTCTACTGTAGCAAATCACTAAAATTATTATTTAACATTGCATACTATATGCCTCTGCATATTTCATACTCCTATCCTCAAATAGAAACATTAAACAAGCAAACATATCCAAACAATGCAAACATAACAACAATTTGTCTAAACAGGACAGCATGTAAAGAATGCAAAAAGATCCATACTTCTCTAACTCCAAAAGTTCTGAAAAATTACCATGTTGTAGAAAATTTATCATAGCTTATTGTGTGAAAATTTTCAACATTTTATCACATACTGATTTTTCTCAAGAATTCACACACTGGTGTGCAACTTTCTGTTTTCAAACAACCACATATAGACTTGCAAAATAAGCATGGCAAAGGCTATACTTGACATTTTTATTGAAGTAAAGGATGCAAAACATTAGCTAAATAATAGAAAGAAAATCCTAACAAAATAAAATAACACTCCAAGCAAAACTGATATCATGTGATTAATGAAAATATAGCTCCAAGTGAGCTAACCAATAATGTTACAGACGAAAGAGGGGATGCCTTCCGGGGCATCCCCAGGCTTAGTTGCTTGGATATTCCTTGAATATTACGTTGGGGGTGCCTGGGGCATCCCCAAGCTTAGGGTCTTGTCACTCCTTACTCTCCTCATATCTCACCCAAAACTTGAAAACTTCAATCACACAAAACTTAATGGAACTTCGTGAGATTCGTTACTATAGTAAAACAAATCATTCACTTGGGTACTGCCAAAGACAAGATTCATAGTTTTTCTCACACAATGCCTACTGTACTCTATCATTACCACAATTTATATCACTTAATATAAGCTATGGAAACACTAAAACGAGCAAACTATGCATTGAAAATAGAATCTGTCAGAAACAGAACAGCCTGTAATGATCTGACAAATGACCATACTTCTGCAACACTAAAAATTCTGAAATATTAGGACAATGTATAGAATTTTTATATCAATCATCTATAAAAAATTAGATCAAAATCATGTTCCAGTGAATTTTAGAAATTCCTAGACTGGGCGCAAAAGTTTCTGTTTTTTCACAAAATCAAGTCAACTATCATCTACACTATCTCAATGGCTTTACTTGGCACTTTATTGAAACAAAAGCTATAAAACATGATTAGTACAGTAGATTAACCATGTGAACACACAAAAAGACTAGGTAAAAGTGTTGGGTTGTCTCCCAACAAGCGCTTTTCTTTAATGCCTTTTTAGCTGGGCATGGTGATTTCAATGATGCTCACATAAAAGATAAGAACTGAATCATAATGAGAGCATCATGAAACACATGGCTGTTGGGAAACGTAGCATGCAATTTCAAAAAAATTCCTACGCTCACGCAAGATCTATCTAGGAGATGAATAGCAATGAGAGGGGGAGAGTGTGTCCATGTACCCTCGTAGACCGAAAGCGGAAGTGTTAACTTAATGTCGTTGATGTAGTCGAACGTCTTCTCAAATCAAGGGATCAAGTACCGAACGTACGACACCTCTGAGTTCTGCACATGTTTAGCTCGATGACGTCCCTCGAACTCTTGATCCAGCAGAGTGTCGATGGAGTTCATGAGTTCCGTCAGCATGACGGCGTGATGACGGTGTTGGTGAAGTGATCCGCGCAGGGCTTCGCCTAAGCACTATGACAATATGCCCGGAGGAGTAAATGGTGGAGGGGGCACCGCACGCGGATAAACAATTGATTGATGTGTGTTGGGGTGCCACCCACCCCCGTTTATAAAGGAGGAGGGGATGAGGCCGGCCACCAAGGGGCGCGCCATGGAGGGAGGGATTCCTACTAGGACTCCACTCCTAGTTGGATTCGGTCCCCCTCTATTTTTCCTTTTTACGGAGAGGGGGAAAGGGGAAAGAGGTGGAGAGGGAGACGGAAAGGGGGGCCACACACCCACCCCTTGTCCAATTCGGATTGGCTTGGGAGGGGGGGGGGCGCCACCTCCCGTGTCCTGCCCTCTCCTCTCCACTATGGCCCATGAGGCCCATTAACTTTCCCGGGGGGTTCCGGTAACCTCTCGGTACTCTGAAAAATACCAGAACCTCTTCGGAACCATTCCGGTGTCCTATATAACCTTCCAATATATCAATCTTTACCTCTCGATCATTTAGAGACTCCTCGGCATGTCCATGATCTCATACGGGACTCCGAACAACCTTCGGTCACCAAAACACATAACTCATATAATACCTATCGTCATCGGACATTAAGCGTGCGGACCCTACGGGTTCGAGAACTATGTAGACATGACCGAGACACCTCTCCGGTCAATAACCAATAGTGGAACCTGGATGCTCATATTGGTTCCCACATATTCTACGAAGATCTTTATCGGACGAACCGCAATGTCAACATAGTTATTCCCTTCGTCATCGGAATGTTAGTTGCCCGATATTTGATCGTCGGTATCTCCATACCAAGTTCAATCTCGTTACTTGCAAGTCTCTTTACTCGTTCCGTAGTGTATCATCCCGTAACTAACTCATTAGTCACATTGCTTGCAAGGCTTCATATGATGTGCATTACTGAGAGGGCCCAAAGATACCTCTCCAATACTCGGAGTGACAAATCCTAAACTCGATCTATGCCAACCCAAAAAACACCTTCGGAGATACCTATAGACCGTCTTTATAATCACCCAATTATGTTGTGACGTTTGATAGCACACAAGGCATTCATCCGGTGTCCGGGAGTTGCATGATCTCATAGTCAGAGGAATATATATTTGACACGAAGAGAGCAGTAGCAATAAAACTGAACGATCATTATGCTAAGTGATATGTCTCCAACGTATCTATAATTTTTCACTGTTCCATGCTATTATATTACCCATTTTGGATGTTTATGGGCTTTAATTTACACTTTTATATCATTTTTGGGACTAACCTACTAATTGGAGGCCCAGCCCGAATTGCTGTATTTTTTTGCCTATTTCAGTGTTTCGAAGAAAAGGAATATCAAACAGAGTCCAAACGGAATGAAACCTTCGGAAGCGATCTTTTTGGAACAAACGTGATCCGGGGGACTTGGAGTGCAAGTCAAGAAACAAGAGAGGCGGCCACGAGGGTGGAGGGCACGCCCCCTAAGGCTGGGCACGCCCCCTGTCTCATGGGCCCCTCGAACGTCCACCGACGTACTTCTTCCTCCCATATATACCCATGTACCCCGAAACCATCAGGGGAGCCACCGAAAAACTATTTCCATCACCGTAACCTTATGTATCCGCGAGATCCCATCTTGGAGCCATTATCGGTGCTCCGCTGGAGGGGGAATCCACCATGGAGGGCCTCTACATCAACTCCAAGGCCTCTCCGATGAGTTGTGAGTAGTTTACCACAGACCTTTGGGTCCATAGTTGTTAGCTAGATGGCTTCTTCTCTCTCTTTGATTCTCAATACAAAGTTCTCCTCCCTCTTCTTGGAGATCTATTCGATGTAACTCTTTTTGCGGTGTGTTTGTCGAGATCCGATGAATTGTGGGTTTATGATCATGCCTAGATAATCTCATAATTATTCGCTTTTCTATCAATTGCTCGACAGTAATTTGTTCACCCACCGTAACAATTATGCTATCTTGAGAGAAGCCACTAGTGAAACCTATGGCCCCCGGGTCTATCTCTTATCATATAAGCTTTCAATCTACTTTTATTTGCATCTTTACTTTTCTAATCTATATCATAAAATACCATAAATATATTTAACTTATCATATTATCTCTATCAGATCTCACTTTCGCAAGCGGTCATGAAGGGATTGACAACCCCTTTATTGCGTTGGTTGCGAGTTCTTTGTTTGTTTGTGTAGGTGCATGGGACTTGTGAGGAGACTCCTACTGGATTGATACCTTGGTTCTCAAAAATTGAGGGAAATACTTACGCTAATGTGTTGCATCACCCTTTCCTCTTCAAGGAAAACCAACGCAAGCTCAAGACGTAGCAAGAAGGATTTTTGGCGCCATTGCCGGGGAGGTCTTTGCTCAAGTCAAGACATACCAAGTACCCATCACAAACTCATCTCCCTCACATTTACATTATTTGCCATTTGCCTCCCATTTTCCTCTCCCGCACTTCACCCTTGTCGTTTTGTTCGCCCTCTCTTTCCCAATCTCCTCTCTCTCTCGCTTGCCCTCTTCTTCCTCCTCACTTTTGTTTGCCGTTATGTCTGAAATTGGGGAGATTATCATCAATATGGACGATAATGATAACATGGAGAATTCTGATGCTCCTTCTGAAGAACCCCCTATCTTGCATACTAAAAGGTTTTTAATTGGTAGTGGTAATATTATTGGAAAAGGGGTTATTCAAGACTTCTTTACTTGTGCCGGTGCTTTACCTTCTATGGGTGGTTCTATTCTTCATAGAACTAGTAGTTTTGCGGATGCTATCGCCATGCTTGTAGTTGAGCTTGAAAGACAATTTATGCATATGCATCCTTGCATACAAAGAATTTTTCTTGAATCTTCTAATATTGAGCATTGTTTTGTTAAGCGCGCCGCTACTATCTTTTTTGCACATGAGTTTAGATTTATAATGAAAGAGGCCAAAGATATCTTTGCGCACTATTGGGTGGACGCCGGCCATCCTCCCATAGAAGTGATCCTCTTTTATCAAGAGGAAATTAGGCGTTTTCAATCTTTGGACTATGTTGCTTTTAACGAAAACTTTAGAAAAAAGGTTCCTACCAATGTCCTAGTTAATAGAATTTCTGAACTTAATAATATTTTGCCCTTCACAACAATGAGCTAGTATAATCTCTTGAGTATAGGCTCACGAAGTTTGGCCAAAAGAATGCTTATAATGATGAATTAGTTGTGCAATATGAAGGGTCAAAGGAGTAACCCATACCTCCTAAGATCGATCTTGGGGACTCTTGTCCCATTAAATTCAGCCCTTTTGATTATTTTTGCTTGCCTCAAAGAAAACTTGCTGCTGAACATAGAGAATATCAGATTAGTTTTCGTGAACTGTTGGGGATATAACTACTGAGTGTAAACCACCCAGGAGGGGCCGGTTCACCCTCAACTACATTGAAGCCCACGAAGACTCAGAAGATGGCGCTTTATATGAAGCTTAGAGGCCCGAAGCCCAAAGGCGGATTAGGGCCCATAGTGGTAAACCGCCATAGTCATGTAACTTGTGTTGTAAGATAAGGAAAGGGGAGACCGAGCCGAACACTTGTATGAGTCGGCCTCGGGACTCTGTAAACCGGACGGGCGTCAACCCGTGTATATAAGGGGACGACCCGGCGGCGGTTCAGGGACAAGAAACACAACTCGATAGCCAGGTATAGCTTGTTTAGCTCCCTGGTTAGCGAGACCCCAATAATCCCATCACAACTAGACGTAGGCCTTTACTTTCATCGAAGGGGCCGAACTAGTATAAAATCCCTCGTGTCCTTTGTCCGGTTTAACCCCTTTAAGCTAACCCGTCGCGATGGCTCCACGACTAAATCCTTACACGAGGACATCTGACGTGGTATTTCCACGACAGTTGGCGCCCACCGTCGGGCTATCGCACGATGGTTTCGAGTTCTTGAAGGGAAGCTTTGAAGGACTCAAAGGATACGCTGTGGGCCGGATGACCAAGAGTCGTCGCGGCAAGCTCTACATTGACGATGCAGGCTGGGGCCCCGAGGCCGGCTCAATCGAGTACGGGTACCGGGTCCCCTTGGCGGAATTCACGTCTTCATCGGCAAGATCGGCGAACCGGGCCCTGAGCCGGACACCTGCACCGACCTCGTCGAAACGGCTTAGCGTGCAAGTCCCGCCCGGATTCAGCCTACCGTGAAGCGTGCATTCGTGGGATGTGTCCATGGGATCGGATCTGAACCGGTGTCTGAGGGTGAGACGGTCGCTTATTCCGACGGCGAATCATCCACTGGTGAAACCGAATCCCTGTACCAAGTTCAGGATGGCGTGTTTGAAGGGTATTCCGATGGCACCAGTATTCCGGAATTTCTTGAACCGCCGAACCACGTTGGAATCTTCATGGCCGAAACACAGCCAACCTTGCAAAACTCTACTGCGGTGGCGTCTGGACCAGTAGCAGGGGCAGGCGGCTCCGCGCGCCGGCCGGCTCAAGTTCTCTCCGGTTTGATGGACGCCTGGGCGACCTTGTTAACCACGGCAGTTACACCAGTGACGCAGGATCAGCACAATGCGGACATTGCAAGTATAAAAGATCAGATAACGCAAGCCAAGGCGGACTTAGCGGCTGAGGAAACCAGGATGGCTGAGGAACGGGCCGCCTTAGATGCCCAGGCGCAGATGATTCAAGCCGAGAATTATCGACTTTTGATGGATCAGAACGCTTCAAATCACGTATTCCGGAGGAGACATCAATCTTGCTTGCCGGCGGATTACAATGCAATGAATTTCTTTGATATGCCAGGAGCAGGGACTAGCAACCCGGTGGAGGTGAACCGAACCACGATACCAAGGACCGGAGCGTCGGATCAACCTCAAGTGATGGGTCCACCTCAGCATACGGACAACCCGCCGCGGTATACCACACCGCCGCCGGGTCACTTCTCTACCCCGTTGGAAAATATGATAGCAGCAGCATCCCGGTTGGCCGCTATTCTGATAGAAGGTGAATCGCCGGCAGCGGTTGAGACACGGCAGGCCAGGGATCTTCTTCAAACAGCTCTAACACAGCAGCAAGCTTACTCATATAGCTGAGACAGGGTTCACTCAACTCCACGACCGAGCAAAAGCTATAGCAGGCATATAGATGAACCAGAAGTGTCTAGCGGTGCGCGGCGCCGCATTGTCCCTCAAGGGCCTAATCCGGCGCGTGGTGATATGAACGCTCAGGACATGGTGGATAATGGCAGAGCATGAAGGGAGGATGCTTTAGCAGCACAACATGCGGGTCGATACCAACCCGCCCCGGTTCAGCCAATAGCGTGAGTGGACCGAGGCACCGGACTTGCTTTTAGTTCGTGGGGAGTGCCGTGTCTTATTCCGGCTCTCCGTAATGTGCAATTGCCTAAGGACTTCAAGGGCCCACGTAAGGTGCCGAATTACACCGCTGATCAGCCACCCGAGGCGTGGGTGGAAAGTTATGAGATGGCTATGGAGATGCTGGACGTTGATGAAGCGGCTTGTGCAAATTACTTCACGATGATGTTCGAGGGAACAACCCGTACTTGGTTGGAAAACTTACCATCTAACTCCGTCGAGTCATGGGACCAATTGAAGGCCCGGTTTATAGCCAATTTCAAGGACACATGTAAGCAGACTATGTCCATTGTGGATCTCGACGCCTGTGTGCATGGGGAGAATGAGTCAACAACTCATTGGGTGCGGCGGGTTTCAGAAGTCTTGCATTCATCGGACCGTATTAATGCTGGCTCGGCAATCATCACCTTGGAGCGTAATTGCCGGTTTAAGTCACTGAAGATGAAGTTGGGATGGCTCAAGCGCCACTGCAATGACATGGGCACCCTTATGGCCGCCTTGGTCAAATATGCCAATTCTGATAATACCAAGGATCCCGATTCTGATGAGGAGAAACCGGAGAAGGGAAAGAAGAACGGCGGTGCAAAGGGACAACAGCACAACCAAGGAGGCCATGTGAATAATGGTAAGCGTAAAGCGGATTCAGATTTTGTAGCTAATGCTAATGTGCAGCGTCGTAAGGGTAAACCGCCCCAGCGCGGCGGCGGAATGAATCTGGAGCGTTTGTTGAATCAGCCCTGCCCAAAGCATGGGACCAAGGAGGTTCCTGCAACGCATCTCTGGAAAGATTGTCACATTATGAAGGAGTTCAAAAACTCTAATCTTTTCCGATATGATCAGGGTCCATCGGGCGGTTCAGGTCTAGGTTTTCATGGTGGCGGCGGTTCAAACTCTGGATTTCAGAATAATCAGGGCAACCAGAACAACCAAGGTGGTAATAACCAGCAGAGTAATCAAGGAAGTCAGCAGCAGTCGGGTTACTAGAGTCACCCAAAGCAATTGAATGGTGGGCAGTATCACGTGTTCACCACTAGTTTATGTAAGCGTGACCAGAAGCTTCACAAGAGGGTTGTCAATGCTGCTGAACCGGCAGTACCACGTTATCTGCGGTGGTTCGAACAACCTATTGTATGGAGCAGGGAGGATCATCCGCCCTGGGTTGACAACCCGGGTCACCTGGCTTTGGTGGTGGCACCTCATGTGGGAGGTTATAAGTTCACCAAGGTACTCATGGATGGAGGAATCAGTATTAACATTCTGTATTATGAGACCTTCCGTCGCATGGGGTTGACAGACAAGAGTCTTAAACTGTCCAACACTGTTTTCCATGGTGTGGTACCAGGTAAATTGGCATATCCTGTTGGTAAGATCGCTTTGGAAGTTGTGTTTGGTGATGAACATGATTCCTGGTCTGAGACATTGACCTTTGAAGTGGTGAGGATCAAAAGCCCGTACCACGCACTGTTTGGGCGACCGGCTTATGCAAAGTTCATGGCGAGGCCTTGTTATATTTACTTGCAGCTCAAGATGCCGGGTCATAAAGGGACCATTACGGTTCACGAAGGTCGTAAAATCGCTTTGGATTGCGAGGAAGGTGATGCGGCCTATGCTGAGTCGGTTTGTGCTATAGAGGAGCTGAATTTTTATAAGGAAAATGTTGATCTGGCAGACATGACCCCTCTGAAGAAGCCCACCACTAAGCATGACCCAGCCCTACATTTCAAACCGACTGATGAGACTAAACTTGTTGACTTTGTTCCTGGCGATTCGTCCAAGCAGTTCAGCATCAACACAAATCTGGACCCAAAATAGGAAAGCGCACTCATCGAGTTCATCCGTGAGAACCAGGACATTTTTGGATGGAAGCCTTCTGACATGCCAGGTGTACTGAGGGAACTCGCTGAGCACACTCTTAATATTGATCCCAAGTTTAAACCGGTCAAGCAATTTCTTCGTCGCTTCAACGAGGAAAGACGCAAGGCAATTGGCGAAGACGTAGCCCGGCTGTTGGCTGCTGGGTTTATCATTGAAGTGTTTTCACCCTTAGTGGTTGGCTAATCCGCTGATTGTTCTTAAGAAAAACGGCACTTGGTGCATGTGTGTGGATTACACGGATTTGAACAAAGCTTGTCCGGCCGATCCTTTTGCTCTCCCGCGTATTGATCAGATCATTGATGCAACGGCGGGTTGTGAGCGTTTGAGTTTCTTGGATGCTTATTCAGGTTATCATCAGATCAAAATGG
This sequence comes from Triticum aestivum, assembly GCF_018294505.1. NCBI lineage: Eukaryota > Viridiplantae > Streptophyta > Magnoliopsida > Poales > Poaceae > Triticum > Triticum aestivum. The sequence goes on along the minus strand of NC_057813.1, from coordinate 203,175,055 downwards.
CAGTTATGGACCAGGAGAAGTCCGCCTTCATCACACCCTTTGGATCCTTCTGCTATGTTTCTATGCCATTTGGGCTCAAGAGTGCCCAGGCAACTTATCAGCGCTGTGTGCAGAATTGTCTTCACACTCAGATTGGGCGCAATGTTCATGCCTATGTTGATGATATTGTGGTAAAATCCAGGAAGAAGGAGACATTGATAAATGATCTCAAGGAGACCTTTGACAATCTGCGTGTTTACAAGATGATGCTCAACCCGGACAAGTGTGTTTTTGGTGTTCCGACAGAGGCATTGAGGCTAATCCGGAGAAGATCAAAGCGATTACATCCTTGGCTAAACCGGCGTGTATCAATGATGTTCAGCGTCTGGCAGATCGAATTGCAGCCCTAAGCCGGTTTATCAGCCGTTTGGGAGAGAAGGCGATCCCTCTATATCAGATGTTGAAGAAAACAGACACCTTTGTCTGGAGTGATGCGGCTAATGCGGCGTTTGAAGACTTGAAGCGGCAGTTGGCTGAACCGCCAGTCCTCGCTACTCCGGTTGACAAGGAGCCCTTGTTGTTGTACGTGGCTGCTAATGCCCGTGTTGTCAGTGTGGCAATTGTGGTGGAGCGTAAGGAGGTTGGTAAGGAGTATCCGGTTCAACGACCGGTTTACTATATCAGTGAGGTGCTTATCGAGTCAAAGCAGCGATATCCGCATCGGCAGAAGCTGGTATTTGGGGTTTTTATGGCAAGTCGGAAGCTCAAACAATATTTTCAAGGCCATCCCATTACAGTGGTCAGTTCAGCTTATTTGGGTGATATAATTCAAAACAGGGAAGCAACTGGCCGGGTTGCAAAATGGGCAATTGAACTTGGTCCACATGGTTTGAAGTATGTGCCTCGAACAACCATAAAATCTCAGGCACTTGTGGATTTCATCAATGACTGGACCGATTTACAAGCACCAGAGGACAAACCGGATAATACATATTGGACTATTCATTTCGAGGGATCCAGGCAATTGGAGGGCTCGGGGGCTGGAGTTGTCCTTACTTCCCCTCGAGGTGATAAAATCCGATATGTCCTCCGTTTAATGTTCCCCTGTACTAACAATGCAGCTGAGTACGAGGCTCTGCTCCATGGGCTCCGAGTGGCCAAGGAGATGAATTTAAGCCGGGTATGATACTTTGGAGACTCTGATCTGGTGGCTCAGCAAGTTTCTAGCACTTGGGATTCTAAGGATCCACTCATGGCGGCTTACAGACGTGAGGTGGATATTGTGGCGGGTCACTTCAAAGGGTATCAGGTTGAGCATATTGATCGGCGCAAAAACGAAGCAGTAGACGCTTTAAGCCGGCTTGGATCTCAGCGTAAACCGGTACCTCCCTATACCTTTTTAGATATATTGCATAACCCGTCTGTTAAGTTGCCTACAGAGGAGGATTTGGCTGTTCCTGATTCCGAGGCTCAATTGGTGGCCGCTTTGCACGTTGTGCCGGATTGGACGGTTACATATCTGGCGTATATGAACCGGGGTGAGTTACCAGATGATGAAGTCCTAGCCCGGCAGATAGTCCGGCGATCCAAGTCCATGGTTATTCACAATGGTGAGTTACACTGCTGCAGCGTTTCAGGCGTATTTCAACGTTGTGTTTCTCCGGAAGAAGGCCAAGAGATCCTACGGTAAATTCTTGAAGGGGATTGTGGTCATCATGTCGGTTCAAAGTCCCTGGTTGCAAAAGCTTTTCGTCATGGGTTCTACTGGTTGACAGCTCATGCTGATGCGGAGGATCTGGTAAAGCGATGGGATGCTTGTCAAAAGTTTTCACGCAGAGCTCATGTTCCGGCTCAAGAATTAAGGATGATTCCCATCACTTGGCCGTTTGCCACTTGGGGGCTTGACATGGTGGGACCCTTTAAGCGCTCCAAGGATAAGATGACCCACCTGCTGGTGGCGGTTGACAAGTTCATCAAGTGGGTTGAAGCGGAGCCTGTCAGCAAGTGTGATGCGGCTACAACGGTTCAATTTCTCAAAAAGATTATCTTCCGCTTTGGCTTTCCACACGGCATCATCACGGATAATGGCACAAACCTCTCTAAAGGTGAGATGGAAGAATTTTGTCAAAGAGAACACATCCGGCTTGACTTAGCATCTGTGGCGCACCCCCAGACCAATGGTCAAGCGGAGAGAGCTAATCAAGAAATCTTGAAGGGTATTAAACCCCAGCTTATGGTCCCTTTAAAGCGGACGCTGGGTTGTTGGGTGGAAGAATTGCCTTCCGTGTTATGGAGCATCAACACTACCCCCAACAGATTGACGGGTTACACACCTTTCTTCATGGTGTACGGGGCAGAGGCGGTCCTCCCAAGTGATATTCGTCACGATTCGCCCCGGGTTGCTAATTATGTTGAAGCAGACAATGAGCAAGCACGCCAGGAGGCGTTGGACCTGTTAGATGAAAAACGGGATATGGCTTTAGCCCGTTCGGCGGTTTATCAGCAAGACCTGCGGCGTTATCACAGCCGTCGGGTTAGGACAAGAGCCTTTCAAGAAGGCGATTTGGTACTCTGGCTCATCCAGGATCAGACCGACATGCACAAGTTATCCCCACCTTGGGAAGGGCCCTTTGTGGTCAGCAAAAATCGGCACAATGGATCATACTACCTCATTGACGTTCGAGACAACTCACGCAGCTCTGAGGAGGAGACCCGGCGGCCGTGGAACATAGCTCTCCTACGGCCTTACTACACTTGAGCCATAGGGTTTTCTTATGTACATATTTCGGCAATGTATATATTATGATCAATAAAATAAACCAGCATGCTTGCTATAAGCAGGGCCTATGCTGTTTTTTCTCAAATATCCTTTAAGTTACATGGGGGCTTCAGCTGACAAAGCGGAGTACTGCCTGTTAAACCGGCTATCATGCCACAATACAGCTTGGGAGCTTCACACCCAAGGGGCCAAAGAGAGTCTGGATGCTATGCACAGCTCAAACATATGCACCCAATGAGCACATCTCATCACTTGGGGGCTCTTTGTGTAAAGTAACAAAGAGTTTGAAAGGACCCTTGTAGCTGGGTATCGACCCATGGCTTGGAAGCCTGGTATATTTACCTAAAACCCCAGGTTAACCTGCCTTCATCAAGTAAGCCACTCCTATCCAGGTAATCCTGGCATGACCCTCCGAACGTTTGACAGTTACTCTCATTGAGACCCTAAGCTTGTCAATGTTAAAACGGTGATTGGTTAGTTGGAGGCCCATCTTAAAAGGCATAGTCAAATGGTTTAACTCAGTGGCCTGGCAGCCCATGAAAAGCCTCGAATTTGGGCCTGGCAGCCCTCGAAAAGCCTCGACTACACGGTTTTATTTGTGTTTGTCACTATTTTCTTTTGATAAATTCTATGTTAAACTGATATCTTTGATCTGGTATGGCTTTTCAGTCATTTTATTAGCCCGGTGTTTCTTAAACCGGCTTGGTTTTCAACTACAAGTTGATAGACCTTATTATCAAACCGGAGTTTGTTAACCCGACCTGGATTTGACTACTTGTCACCAGTTTTGGTCATTTGGTGTTCATCGTAACCCGGTATGACTCATTATACGCCATCAGTACATGGTGCAGTTATACAAAATTCCAGATTTGGGTCTTCACCCTTATTACAATCAAAGTTGGTAAACCAACTAAAGTGATATCACATCACAGGACAATTCTTTTTATGCAGACATAGGGATTGCATACTATGATATATGAACCAACATTGAAATTATCATGACGGATCACATAAAGTATCTCCCACTGCACGATGGCAGCAGATCAAAGTATTTCTTCTACCCTATTACAAGGCGCTTTACGGCCCAAAATATGGCATTGTTTCTTGGAACCAGACAGTTTTCTGAAGTGTCAACTAAATTGCCGGATCAAGCCTCGTCACCATGTTGACGCGAAGTGGAAGGTTCATCTGGCGTCGGTTCAGCCTCCTCCTCCCCATCCAGTGGCTGGAAGTCAGTGGTGGTCCAGTCAATCTGGGTTAAGGCCTGAAAGACAGCCTCTTCACTTATAAGTTCAGTCGGATCAACGTCAGGGGCGTAAGTGTGCTTACGAATTGGCGGAATAAGATTTTGCACTTCTGGAATGACAGCCTCAATCCGTTTGTTGTTGGCATCATAGAAGGACCGATGAACCGTCAAGTTAGCTTCTTCTGCCAACTGACTTGCCAGAGGACGCATCTCCCTCGTCACCCTTTTGAGGGCTTCATTATCAAACTCTGCCCCGTTTTCTTGTTCACTGGGAAAGCCCTTGGCAATATCAACTGGATCAAGATCAGCTATCCATGCTTTGGCTCGGGTAAGTGCTAACAAAGCGCCAGCCCTGGCAGCGGATCGCTTCACCTCTTCTATTTGTGCTGGCGTCATGGATAACCTGGCCAGAGTGTCCTTGATCAGTGTTGGGGCCGAATTGTCATAGGAGGATGCGCAGATAACCCGTTGGGCACCGGTATACAGCTGTTCAATCAGCGTGTAGGCTACCTTTAGCTTCATCCGCATATCAGAGCCCAGATGAGCAATGCGGCTACCTACAGCGGTTTAAGGATTCTATATTAAACCGGCAAAATTTCAAAGCTGGACATTCACAAAGCCTTGGCAACAGGTACTTACCAAATATTGCAGAAGTCATGGCATTAACTTGGCGCTTCAATCCAGTAAGCTCTTCTGCCACCGGTTTAAGAGCCGATTCAGCGTCTTCCGCCCGCTTCAGCAATCCAGCCTTTTCAGTGTCCCAGTTGGCCCGCTCAGACTTGAACCACTCTTTGAGTTCCTCCATGGTGGTTAAGGCGGTTTTTAACTCATCCTTGGCTTTGGCGGTTTCTACTTGTTGGGATTTAAGACTTTCTAGAAGATCAGCAATTTGAGAGACTTGTTGATTTATCTCAGTCTGCAACAGTCAGAAGAGAATGTCAATATCTTTTTTGAAAGTCCCAAGCGTATAACCAGTTATACACTTGGCACTTGGGGGCTAATGTGGATCACTTTTTCTACTGATTGTTTGAAGTCCCAAGGATTAATACAAGTTTTAATCTTGGCACTTGGGGGCTAATGTGTGTTTGATCAAAAAATACACGAGGAATATCAGCAAAGTACAGTATGGAATATACAAAGTTCCGGTTTGACTTTCTAAGACAAACCAGCCCTTGGGGGCTACAATGCAATGAAGGTACAGAATAAAAGATCAAACTATTTACCTCATAGCGTTCCTTCATCAGGTTTACCAAACCGGCTTCATAATCCTGGCTTGTGAAGAGGCGGTTCAAGAAACCAGAATGGAGATCCTGAGCAGACAAATCAGCATAGCTTGACAAGTCGGTCTTGCCTTTCCCCTTGTTCATAAAAACAAATTCATCTTTGGCGGAATGTTTGGATAAAACAACTGGATTGCCTGGGGCAGTATACACAGTGCCAGTGACAACAACATCATCATCTTTGGCTGGGCTTGATGGATTGACATTTTTCTTAACTGGGCTTGGCGGTTTGGCAGCAGGGCTTGGCGGTCTGGTAGCAGGGCTTCGCGGATCAGCAGTTGAATCCCGCTGGTCAACAATTGGACTAGGATGAGTGGCATGAGGATTTGATATATCAACATGTGTTTCCGGTTCAGGTTCTGGCGAGTTAACCTCAGTGCCTGGGTTTTGCGGAGCAGAATTGTCTATGACAATCTCAGGATTTTCGCCATCATTTTCTGTGGTCTTCTCCGGATCAACATCGTCAGTAGGGCCGCTGGTCTTGGCCTTCTTACTCAATCGGGCTTTGGCACTACAACATCAAAAGTTAGAATATGATAAACCGACACATGAAGAAACAAGTTGAAAAACAATATACTTACCCAGCGACGGTCTTGAGGGGAGGCAGCTGAGTCGTTGAAGAACCGCCAGACGAGTTGGAAGACGCCTGGTAGTTTGGATCAGACGAATTAAGTGGGTATCTGAAGAAACCCTTCAAAGGATAAAGTTTTTCGGGAGAACAAGTAACCTCTGGACGATGTTTCCGGTTTGGCGTATCCGGTAAACCGGAAGAGGTGATTTGCTGGCCACTGTGCCGGGTTGTGTGACGTTCTTCAGCTTGCTGTGTCTTCAAAGAAAATTTTGGATCCAGATAAGCAAGAGGGTGAGAGTATTTCATTTTCCGAACTGTACGGCGAAATCTTTGAACCGGCACAAGATCTGAATCGGAGGAAAGAGAGAATACCTCAAGATGGTCTGCATGACTAGCTGCTGCATCATCCTGGGAATAGTTATTGTCAATAAGGTGTATGAAAAAGGAACCAAGTGAATCAAGTTCTACCTCTGGATCTGATTCGTCAACATCTTCCGGCGGATCAGAAGATTCGGTGGTTTTCTTCTTGCCCGCTTTCTTGGTGACTTTGGTCTTTGTACGAGCCCTAGCCGGTTTAGTCCGCTTCCAGAAAGAGATGTTGGCCTGCAAAAATTGAAGGAAAGGCGTATTAGCACATTATTAAAGCACAGGCGAATCAGTGAGCACTAAGTTAAATTTACCGCTGGCGGTTTGTTGGTGGCGCAAAAAGGTGGCAACCCGGTCTGGCTGCAGGCGGTGATCGGTTCGTCAAGCATCTTTTTCACAGATTCAGTAACTTCAAGGTCTGTCATTACCATTTCGTGATACTGTTGAGGATCTTTGACCTCTCTGGTGTATTCATGCATCAAATCGGGGCGGCGGCTTAAAGGCAAAATGCCCCAAGAAACCTAGTAGCGGACGAGATCAATTCTAGTCAAACCGTTGGCCATTAGAGCCCGGAGCTTGGGGAGTTGAGGTGCGTAAGCCTTCCGTTCTTGAGCAGTTAAGCGTGGAGGTAATGGGTGTAGGTTGCTAAGCCGGTGAGGGCAGTAACCCGGCAAGGGATTTTCTCCATCAAGGGCAGTATTCCGGCAGTAAAACCAAGTTTGGTTCCAATCTTTAGGATGACTGTGGTGTTTTGCATGAGGAAAATCCGCTTCTTTTCTTTTTTGGATTGATACCCCACCAAGTTCCGTGTTGGGGCCATCGCAGAACTCCATGCGGCGGTTTAAATGGAAAAAATCCCGGAACAGCTCCACAGATGGTTCTTCTTGAAGATAGACTTCACAGAATACTTGAAAGTTGCATATGTTGGACATGGAATTCGGTCCAATGTCTTGTGGATGGAGTTGAAAGCTCGCAAGAACATCCCGGAAGAATTTTGATCCAGGCGGGCTGAATCCCCGGTCTAAGTGTTGCATAAAAACAATAACCTCTCTAGCTTGAGGTTCAAGAGGGCACTCAGAGCCCGGAACTCGCCAATGAAGGACCCTTTTTGAGGCTAAAGCGCCAGTCATGACATATCCGTCGATTTGTGTCTCAGTGATCTTGGACAGAACCCAATTGCAGGCAGAGAATTGTTTGGTCATCTCGGAAGGAAAACTGTGAAAGGAAAAAATAAAAGCCGGTTTATAATTAACGGTTTAAGCATACTATTCAGTGTTAAACCGGCAAATTGCCGTTCAAGTTTAGTTGGCGGTTTAAGAGAGGGCTAATGATATATGGCGGATTGGTTATGAAAGGTTAAACCGCCCATAGGCAGAAGGGCCAGGGTTGAAAATCTACTAAGTGTTACAAAAACAAGTTTCACAATATCACAATATAATTTTGGATCTACCGTGGATAACTAAAGAAATTTTTCCTGAACCCTACAATGGCGCTAAGAGGAAGAGAGAAGATCCAGACACAGTCTGTCAGGAGCAACAAGAAGCCGCGGGATGGTGGACTATCAAAATGAATCTAGCCGCGAATCAAAGCTAGCAGACGCATATATATACCTTCAGTAAAAGGACTAAAGAGAAGGCTGCGGAAGAACCGAGGAATGGCGACGGACATGGATGAACTCGAAAACCCTAATGAAGATCTAGGGTTACAGGAAATGAACTTACCAGGGCCACTCGATGGCGGAGGAGCGCGGTAGGGTCTCTGGAACAAACAGGGTGATGCAGCGGCCTTTGGTCGGTGCAGATTCGAAGATCGACGGCGGCGGCGCCGCTGGGGTTCTTCGGGTCGCGAGGAAGAAGATGAGAAGAAAGGGGAGAAAATGAAAGTGCCTGTCGGGATTATTTATAACAGGGCAGGGGGATAAGTGACAGCCGCGAGAATCAAGGAGTCCAAAGCGGCAAGTAGCGCAGCTGTTGCCTCGATTTCCGGGATGACATTAAATGAAGGGAATCTTTTTATTAGTTTTTTACAGAGATGACGTCATGATGATCTGTTGCTGTATCCAGAGGATGACATCACGGCGGTTTAACAAAGTTTATAAAAGAAGACATCATGGCGGTTTACGAGAAATGAAGGAAGGTGTTCACAGGATTTTTTCGAAGTACTGAAGACTGACATGAACAGGTTCAAATCAATCTCGGGCCTAATGTTGGGGATATAACTACTGAGTGTAAACCGCCCACGAGGGGCCGGTTCACCCTCAACTATATTGAAGCCCATGAAGACTCAGAAGATGGCGCTTTACTATGAAGCTTAGAGGCCCGGAGCCCAAAGGCGAATTAGGGCCCATAGTGGTAAACCGACGTAGTCATATAGCTTGTATTGTAAGATAAGGAAAGGAGAGACCGAGCCGAACACTTGTATGAGTCGGCCTCGGGACTCTGTAAACCTGCCGGGCGTCAACCCGTGTATATAAGGGGAAGACCCGGCGGCGGTTCAGGGACAAGAAACAACAACTCGATAGCCAGGCATAGCTTGTTTAGCTCCCTAGTTAGCGAGACCCCAATAATCCCATCACAACTAGACGTAGGCCTTTACCTTCATCGAAGGGGCCAAACTAGTATAAAAACCCTCGTGTCCTTTGTCCGGTTTAACCCCTTTAAGCTAACCCGTAGCGATGGCTCCACGACTAAGTCCTTCTATGAGGACATCTGACGTGATATTTCCACGACAGTGCGCATCGGCTTCCTCCGTCGCCGACGGCGACAACGTCAACGCTGCACCTCCTCACCTCCTGCAGCGGACGGGATTCGGTCGGATCTGTGACCACCGATGAGGAGAGAGATAGAGTGGACATTGTCATCTTGTTTTGATATGGAGAGGGTGAGAGAGCGAGACGCGAGAAACTCTATCAAACAAGAGGCTATAATAGAGTAAAAAAATCTCTCCATAGTAGTGGTTTTAAATAGAATACGCGCGTTCCCGAAAAAAGAAACGAAAACTGGCGGACAATTTTTTAAGGGTCTATCTAGGACACATCTAGATGTGACATAGTTGTGTCACATCTAAGTTGATGTCCACTCTTTTTGTGGTCTATTTTTTTGTCCTAGTTTTTTTTGTTTCTTGTTGCTACATTATATACTTGTGGGAGCTTAGATGTGATATCCTTAAATAACATCTAGATATGAATTAGACAAACTGATTTTCTAACGTACCAAGAAAGAAAACTCGATCAAAAACACGCCCCCGCTTCTAGGTCGTGAGAGTCGTCGCACCCACACACATAGACATAGACATGCATATCCGTGTTTATGTAAAATTCCATCTCCATCTCCATCTCCAATCATATTTGTCCAACTGGCACATTATTTATGTTGTTAATTATATACACAGCAATATTAACGTATATCATCTCTTGTTTGCGGATGTCCGGACCGCTACCACGGCCGGTCCTGACTAACCCGAATCCTCTTCACCACCCGCGCCTGCTTCCCGCCCGAAACGGTGAGTGCCGCACTCATGCCAGGCCAAAGCGGACGCGACCTGTCACTGGCGCCGACATTGAAGCGGCGCACCGGCCGAGAGAGCGCCGCCCGTGCCGCTTCTGGGTGCACGCGGCTGCTCCGCGTTCAAAGGTCGCAATAATTAGCTACAACATGCATGTAAAAAGTTCTTGGGAGTCCGTGCTACAGCTAGCTGTCCTCCCCCAACTCGTCAATCTCTTCCAGTAGTGCTAGTACTCCATGGCGCGATCCATCGACAAGCAGGCGGGAAAGTTATCGTATACTCGGTTTGCGGTGAGTGGCATGCCGAGCGACCGTGTGGGGTCGAGCCGTGGAAGAGGGTGAGACACGAACATGACATACGTGATTTAAACGTTGATTTTGCTCGATGGCACGATCCAACGAAATGAAAAGTTGGTTTCTGTCCGTTTCCATTTTTTCTCCGGAAAAACGGATAACTTTCCACTACATTTTCATTCCTATTCCAAGGTTGCCCCGTTACAACATTCCATCAAATAGAAAGGAAAACTAACACGCATGCTGATGCATATCAATGATTCACAGATCATAGCCAATATTTACTTCACAACTAAAGAAAAAAGTTGTGAGAGTGTGTATGAAAGAAATACTACTGATGGGGTCACTACAACTTAAACCCTAAACCCTAAACATGATTTAATTTCCTGGCCAGGTAGAACCTATCGAAGGAAAGACGGCTGGCACCCTCGGATCATACGATGCTTTTGTGCACTTCCACTAAAATCGACCTGAGCATCCCTGAGGGCAAAGATATTGAAGAAGTGTGATTAGAATAATAGTACTGGCACTAGTTCATGAGACATAAACTCATCACAAGTAGAAGCCGGTAGAAGTAGAGAAAGATCGACATGGAGATGGAGCTACGGCAGTGGAGCAAGCTGGCTCCAAAAGGAAGATGGACTACCTGAGACGTTGGGCTATAGCTAGAAGGGAAGTTGGGACACGGCATCGGCCCATACCGTGGTGACCCCCGATTGGGACGCACCGACTGTGGGTTTTCTCCCTCGCCGATGTCGACCACATCTACGCAGAACATTGTTCCCTTCCCCCAGCTGCGGAATCAGGCCCGTCGTTCTATGCTTGTGAAGAGAGCAACCTAAGCAAGTAGGCTTATAGCTTAGGCTCCTGCTAGTGTATATATAGTGGTTTTCTTTTTCTCTCCATATCAACCATTTTATATTGTGTACGTGTCATTCAAGAGTGAAATGATGGTTGCTTCTTCCGACTAACTTACTATGTGATTTGACTGCTCCTTAGTGGCTCCTACACGTACTCCCTCTACGTGTATGCAACAGTCACACGTACACATGGATGCAAAAATGCGCGCGACGCCCTAATGCATGCATGTCCGAGCACACGATGGAACACACACGGTCACGCTCAAGTGCTCAACCTACACGTGCATGCACACACATACTCAGTCAGGGTGAGCTAGTGACCGTATAAACACCGGAAAATATATATATTGAGCGCAATGAGCGTATTATGAAGTCCACTGACCGTATTTTTACAAATATACAGTGACAGACAGTGTATTTATCTCGTTTGAAATTAAGCCATATTAACCGAAGAGGAGGCAGTATGGACTAGCATTACTTTGATGTGTCCCGTCAACTTGCCAAACGAGGAGAAGGTTGCAGGACGGGAGAAGCTTGCGTGCGGTGGCTCGTAGGACAAGGAGAAACTTTTGACTAATGCAAGCTCTCCCTCGCTCAGGCCGTGGACGTGCAACAGTTAATTCGGTGTCAGATTGCCAGAAGCATACACTATACTACTAGTGCTATTATTGTTCGACTTCCCGAATAGGCGAATAGCCAAGCGCAAAGTTTACTAGTAGTAGTAGTACTACTACTATAGTCTATAAAGGTATGTACTATACTAGTACTAGGAACCGGATGGAGGAGCGTCTGCACTCTTATTATAATTTTAAAATGTGATAAAGCAATCTTCAACACATTTGGTTCTCTTCGAGGGTTCTCGCATGTGATAATGGAAGTTGATTTCATGGAACACTCGCCACAATTCTCGCTTAATTCTGGCTCATATCCTGTTACAAATAGTAGCGCTCAGTAATATTTCCTCTTTTTTTGTTGTTCAGCATGTAAACAGGTCAGCAAACATTGCGGCGCATCTTCGTGCGAACCGTGCTTGCTGCACTTTGAATGTGGCCGAGAGCTGGCTTGATGAAACACCTCGCTTCCTACTTCTGTTTTTGCAGGGTACCTTGCTTCCTAGTGACCAGTTTCTTGGCTGATCGTCCTAAGAATGCTTATATATATGAATAAAGCTCTCTCATTTACCCGCAAAAAAGATTAAGCCATATTAACCGGAAAGGAGGGAGTATGGACTAGCACTACTTTTTGGTGTGTCCCGTCAACTCGCAGAAAGAGGAGAAGCTTGCAGGACAAGGTGAAGCTCGCTTACGCCTTTTGACTAATGCAACCTACCCTTGGTGGACATGCATCAGTCCATTCGGTGTCAGATTGTCAGAGATATACATTGTAGTACCCAACATGCAGAGTACCATCATTGTTCGACTTCACGAAGAGGCGAAGAGCCAAGCGCGGTAGACGAGTAGTACTCCCTCCGTCTAGGTGTGTAAGTCATCTTAGAAAACCAAATAATCCCAAAACACTTAGGCACGGTGCATTAATTTCTACTTCATTTCTTGTTTCTTAGCATATCAACCAATAAGAGATGAGGGGTGTGCATGCTTTTAATGACTTGAGACTACTAAACACGACATGCAGTGGTTAGTTCATTGCATGCAATGCTATTAATTAGCAAATACACATTAAGGTCTCTTGTTTTCCCCTCCTCCTTGGTCACGGTGCACAGCCTAAGATGACTTACTCACCTAGACGGAGGGAGTACTACTACTAGAACCGCATGGTGGAGCGTCTGTACTTTTATTTTTTATCTCTGATAAAGTACACATTTATTCTGGAGAAGGGCGGAAACGCAGCCCAACATGTAATGAATGATATCGATCAACCAACCATGCTCGAATATATCTTGGCCTCCGTGCGAGCCCGTCTGTGTGTTCTCGATCCTCGTCTCTCTCAAGGAACGGCGGGTTGGCTCTTTGCCGTCAATTGAGATCAGTTTGCTCACACTCCTGTCCCACATGTCAGTGATATGCCAAGAGGAGGTGCGTTGACCGACTGGCCATATGCGTACTTGGTTTTGCACCTTCATACTACTCCCCCCTCCTTCACAGTTTATAGGGCACGCTTCATTATGATGCATTTCTCTCAATGCATTTCCACCACCAGAGAGACTTTAGACAAGTTTGGTTTAATGCTCAATTAATTAGGGCGTGGTAACCGCAATCAAGTCCACAATTTTCTCTCCATGTACTCCCTCCTTTCCGGTTTATAGGGCTTATCTCAAAATTTTAGTTTTTCCATTTTATAAGGCTCAATTTGGTTATTTCCATCACATGTTCAGATTCCAAGGTGCATTAAATCATTGCATGCAAGTATTAAGAGAAAATTGACCAATGCATGTACTTTATGCATGCATGCATTGCAATTAATGCATTGATAAACATAATTTTTTAGGATAACAAGAGCATTAATTGGGTGCTTTTGCAAAACTACAAAAAGTATTCCACCACTCGCCATCTACCTTGATTGGTGAGATTTTTGAATTGAGCACTATAAACCGGAAAGGAGGAAGTACTACTACGGAGTGGATTAAGTGCATGCATGTGTGTACCCGGGGTGGAAGCACTGCATGCATGTGTGTACGCATTATTCCCTCTAGTAATAGACGTCGTGCTATAACTACCAATGCTATTTTTCAGACCGATCACTAGTCGCCATGGTCCGACAGATCTTTTTTCTTTTTTCTTTTTTCTGAAGCAGATTCAAAGAAGAGCGTATTGATGGTTGCTTCTTCCGAGCAACTTACAGCGGGAAAGGTGGGGCTTATGATTTGACTGCTCATTACTCACTATTAATGCGGCGCAACGACCGGGCTGAGTCTCCCATGCGGTTGTGTACTACCCCCTCGGTTCTTAAATATACTCCGGAGTATTTGTCTTTCTAGAGATTTCAATGACTGACTACTCAAATATTTGTCTTTTTAGAGATTTCAAATGGACTGGCACATACGGATGTATATAGACATATTTTAGAGTGTAGATTCACTCATTTTGCTCCGTATGTAATCACTTGTTGAAATCTCTAGAAAGACGAGTAGAATATTTAGGAACGGAGGGAGTACACATATGAAGCAAAATGAGTGAATCTACACTCTAAAATATGCCCGTTTGAAATTTGTAAAAATACAAATATTTAGGAATGAAGGAGTATAATTTTGTGCATGGCACATGGACCCGGATGATGAAGAGGCTTCTGGAAATGCTATCAAGCTTCCATCATTTGTTTACATAATTGACGTACTACACAAATAATTTTCCAGCGCCATGAAATTGTACAATGGTGTGAGCTTTCAGCTTTTGTTTCGCGTGTCTTGCAATCGATGCTCTTTCGGAAACAATAAAAAACTAACTTCCTTGCTCATGCATGTCAATTATTAGCAGATCAGAGCTAATAATTACATCACAACTGAAGACAGAGTTGTGAGAAGGTGTTAAATTAAAATTGATCCATGCTTTCATTGGCAGCAACGTCCCCCCAGCTCTGTCTAAATCAACAAGGCATGTTGGGAAAAAAAGTAGGTGTCTGGAGCATGCAACATTCCGATCATTTTGTGCAGTTCCACTAAAATAGAGTTGTGTGTCCCTGTTCCAAAGATATTAAGTGTGATTACGATAATAGAGGACTGCTGATGAAACAATAAACACACAAATAGAAGCCGGTCACCTTTGCAATCTCTCTTAAGACTAACTAGTTGGAGAAGATTAGGCTCGGAGTTGGATGAGGAGGATAGAGCAAAACCAATCTCCCTTTGTGCAATCGCACTGAAATGTAGAGACATTGCCCGTGTGACATTTTAGTACAACTGCACAAAACACTCTTAAGAAAAAAGTGATTTGTGCAGTTCACCAAAAGGTCGCAATAGCAACGAGGTGAAATGGATAGCCCTGTTTGCAAAAAAGAGGTAGAAAGGAAACAATTACTGGCCAATAACAGTGATGACACATGCGACGACAAAAAAGAAGCATATTCCTTGTCCTAAGGGAAGATAACAACACGGTTGTGTTTGTCTAAAACAGTGTGAGGACGAGAATGCAATATGGAAAGTACGCCGGACGAGCTGCGTTTTGGGCAAAGAACTATGGAAGATCCACATGCAGCGACGTGGGAAGACGGGCAGTAAAGCAATGCCGGAGGGGATACCTGGAGGTCATCGGGATGTAACTAGGTGAGCAGCGGCGGGCAGAATCTGCGAGCAGGTGGCGTAGGCCCTACCACGCCGGAGCTTGGTCAGAGAGAACGCGTGTACCGCAGATCGGGACGTGCTGCCTCGGCGCCGTCGAACGGAGAAATGATGCACTTCCTCCCTTTCCCCCGGCGGACGGGATGCGGCCGGAGCATTGACCAACGGTGAGAGAGAGAGGCCACCGCACTCCCTTTCCCCGGCGGCCGGGATGCGGCCGGATCAGTGACCAATGGTGAGAGAGAGAGAGAGGCCACCGCAGCCTTGTGTGAGATACTCTGAAGAGCGACAAACCAGGCAGGCAGGCTCCATTGTATATAGTGAGCAGACTACCTTTTTCTCCATAAAAAAATCATTTTATATTCTGTGTACGTGCCATTGAGCACTATAACTTTATTTAAAAATAACGCAACAACACGTCAAGTCGAACTTTGTTTCGTGCACGCATGGTACACGACCTCCCTAGGTAAACAACCGCTACAGGCGTTCAAATTAGCACGTGGACTGCTTTTTCATAAAGGAATGAGTTCCACCGTGTACCCGCACGGGTGTGGCTGGGCACGAAGCGTGAGTACGTGCACGGTGCACCTATTCTCTTCTTGTATACGTACACCACCTACGTGGGGTTGTGTGAGAGAGATACAAACCTAGAGAGATATAGTGTGTGGGTTCTTGAG